>NC_137699.1:24640496-24892996 GCF_964034855.1 Anser brachyrhynchus | reverse complement strand
GAAGGAAAGGGGGCTAGAGTCACCCTCCATGGCTGTGGCAAACAATGCTGCTCACTACCTGTGCTTCCACTTCCAAGGGGAAGGAGGGAAGATGACCAGAATGCAGCTGGCTCCAGGACTGCCATGTGAAGATGAGACTTGAGACAGAAGTCTGAGAAGAAAGATTCAGTAGACCATGGAAGACGTATTAAGTTCCTGTGGTTTATGCTGGCTGCTTTTCTTTAGACCTTCCTGTCTGTCACATCCTCATTTCAATGTTTTGTTTCTGTCTGTGCATCTCAAACAATAATCTATGAAGTAGTTGGTTCTACAGTTTCCCAAATTTTTCTTCTTTCCCACCTATGCACTAACGAGATAACTTCCTACACCAGCATGAAATCTTTGGTATGTAGGAAAAACCTTAATTAACCTAAAGTTCCTTCTCACTTATTTTCATACAACCCCCGTCAGCAAAGGTCCTGATATAGCTAACAGAACAAAACTGATGTTGGTAGACAATGTGGACTGTAGGATAAGTCCCACAAGCTGAGCAGGAAGTACTTAAGAAAGCTAGAATATATTCTTTTATTTTTTCTTGAAAGTAACATCAGGGTTATTTTTAAACATATTCATTAGTAGCTTCTTATTTATTATGCACATGCATAAACGTGAGATTAAGAGTTATCCTATTAAAATCAATAGGAATATTCCTGCGATTAAAATTTCATTTATGCTGAAATAGGGCCTTATATTCTACATACACTTCCATTCAATATGTGCATATTGTGAATATTAAATAATGTTAAATTACTCCTTTTTTCTTAATAGAATCAGCTTGACAGTTACAATGTTCAAGCACTAAGCAGCACATATTATGATGGCAGCTCCCTATCATTCAGTAATTTTCTCCCTTTTAATATTCTTGAATTTTACCTCTCACGAGCAGGTGAAATGATCCTGTCTTTGAAAAGTGATTTGGCATATTCCTTAAGACTAGTTTGACTATTTATTGATTGACTGTAGTCAATAAGACTATACTCTTACATGTATCGTTGTCTTTGAGCAGCATGAGTTTGTTTAGTCAAAAACAGCTGTAGAACTTTTTCTTGCTATCTCTTAGTTCTCGTTAGGAGAATAGTGAAGGTGGAGAAATTAGTTCATCCTAGATTCCCTCTGAGAACAATAGGTAGGGCCATCAGCTCCACCATTACCATCATCATGTGTGGTTCCATGGCAATGGAATGGATGCCTGGAAGGAGTCTGAGGGGACAAGAAATCTTGCATTTCCCATTAGACAGTGGATCCTCTGGTTTTCTTCCTGGGCTTAAAGAGGACTGAAGATGAGATGCAGGTACAAAGATCTTTGCTACATTCTACCGAGACCCAAATCAGCAACAATCTCCCTTTAAGCATTTTATGAAGTTGAAAGACCACAGGTTTAGCAGAAGAATGAAAGAAATTAATGAATGGTGATAGAGCTAACAGATTCTGCATATAAACACACCTTACTGTTACTAAATTTCATTACCATGACTCAGGCAAAGAAAAGGACCCCAGCGTCAGCTCCTGCATAGCACTCCTTTAGGAATTATGTGTTGGGGCAGGCAGCGAGCCCAGAAAAAACAAGACATGGTCGGTCCTTGTGTCTTTCTACTGGAGATGGCAGGAGCTGTGTGCAGTCTTCTAGGAGCACAGATGTCTATGGATGTCTCAGAGAAAATTCAAAAAACTGTTGCCCATGGTATAACCTTCTGTTTCTGTAGAAACTTCTGTTTTTAGAAAGACAAAATACAAAGGTGAAATTAGTGCTCTCCTGCCACATAAGGGTTAGTACAGTATTTCTGTGACTCAAAAATAGATCTTATCTATAAACAGTCTGGATTTGGAAAGAAATATACATTACAAAGAGAACAAAGATCAGGCATATCGTCTATGATTCCATTAGTTATGACTTTATCTGACGACTTACAGGAAAGTCACAGTAAATCAACAATCCAGAGAATAATATACTCGTAAACATTAAAGATAGAAAAGTCCGTTTTGTAACAACCATTTATTTGCAGTGCATGATTATACTCTGCACATAGAAGGCAATCTATTATTTTGCCCAATCTCATTTTAAATTTCTCATCAAAATATCATCCTTTATAGATCTTAGTCTAATAGACTTAACATAGTTCAATCTAATTTACTAGGTAATATTATAATTCTGTAATAATCATCCGTATCAGAAAAGATGATTTCATTAGACTCCAGAAATGTATAGCTATATCAAAGTTAGGCTAGGCTAAAAATACAGATTAACTAAAATGAGACAGTAGTTATTAAATGCTGAACACTGTGATTAGGAAATACTGAAAAAGTAAATTCTTCTTGCATTTATGACTTGTTGTTTGTAGAATTAGCAACTTATTTAAATACTAGTTAGATTTAGCTGTAACATGTGCATTGATGTAAATACAATAGGACATTCCTAAGGGGACTTGCAATTTAAAAAAATAAAAATAAAAAAATCTATATTTACTACAATAAATGTTATGCCAAGAAATTTTATAGCTAACAGAAACATAGAAAATTCTACACCCAAAGCTAGAAAACTCTTCCAGTACAAAGCATGCCTAATATATAGCCTCCCAAATACACAGTATATCCCTAGTAAAGTTGTAAATTATGGTTGCAAATGAGGCCACAAACAACATTTTGCTCAAGGCATGAATCATAAATTCAAACAATAATCATCTCCTGCATGAGGCAAAACTACTTTGTTTACTTCTTATACCCTGTTTCCTAAACATGAAGATGAAAGTAGGTCAAGTAAATTTAGCATCTTTTCACATGAAGTATGTTATGATAGCGGGTGGCACAGCCTAATTTACAATTACATGAGTTTACATGAATATTAAAATATGTGTTTTCACTGTGCTGTGTCATTACACATATTGACATTCTACCTCACAATGACACCGAATCATAGAAAACACCCAAGGTTTGGAGAAAGGAGGGAGCAGAGTGGAAAAAAATATTTACCACAATTGAAGCCTGAATGAAATTTTGACATTAGGAAAGAGCTTCATATGATGTTGAATGATATTTTTCAAACTTATTCTTACTATTTTTTGTGGATTTTGTTAGGTATGTTTAGAGAGTGCCTTGCAAGGGAAGAAGAGGGAAATTTGGAGAAACCACCATTTTCTTTTATTTCCAAAATGGGTCGATTTTATTGTAAATGTTTATCTGGAAAGAGCTTGTCTAAGAAACTTCCAAAATTTATTGGCCATTCTCAACCCTGGGTTCAAATGCAAAAGCAACTTCAAATCAGAGGCTGGAATCAGAAATGTCATCGTTCGTCATTCTGCCATTATTCACTGAGGTTTTAAATATGATTCACTTAGGAAAATTCCTTGAAATAAATGAAGTGATAAATTTTATTAGAATGATTTCCTTTTATGGAATACAGAAGGATTTTGGTCTGGGCACTTTTCCAACAGATAGACTACTGTAAATAAGATTTTCAGTTAAACATGCACTGCCAAAACCTCTGGACTTTCATACATACAAGTATGTAAGAACTTTCTGGAACAGACAGGGTCAAAAAAGTTTCTCATCAGTTGAGGATGAATATTTTGTTGAGAGACTCGCCTATCAAGACCAGAATATGGCTTGCTTTATTAATATTAAACCAGCTTCTTTATCAATATTTGTTTAGTGACTTGGCTCAATACTTAGAAACAAGAGTAATCTTCAAGCAAGATTAAAGTCTGTTTCCAAAGAAGCATGCATGTCTGCATGCAAATGTGGATAAATGCACATACAAAGTTTATACAATAGAACAGATAAAGGGAAAATGCCACATGCCAATGGTAGTGCCCTCCATACAAATCAATGTGTTGTATCATTTTAGTTGCAGAAAGTATTTAATAAAATGGTGTGTTCTAGTATACATTGAAATCATCAAAAGTCTAGTAGAAGTTGAATAAAGACAGTGGATTTCCTCTTGAGCTACAAAGCTTAAAGCTGCAACTCAGCAAGCTTCTTTGAAACCAGCTCTTGACCCAGGGACCAAGTCACATGTTTGAGACAAGAATGTGGTTAAATGCCTTGCTGAAGTACATTCTGGATGACAGCAGAATTTGGCTTGTCTTCTTACTTTTCAGGAGGTCACAGACTACAAAATGACTTTAAACTAAGGCATTTGATGCAGATTTTTATTGGTACTTAAAGAGCTATTGGTACTTAAATTAATACAGGTTTGACAGTCAGTAGTGACTGAGATAATTTAGTATTGCTAATTAAAGACAAGAAGCCAAAATTGGGAATGTCAGGAATAGAAGGCAGAGCACTTAGTAGGAGAAGAACAGTAAAGTTATCCAATTATTTAGTCTAATACCATACATTGCCTGTTGCGATGCTAGAAATTGTACTGGATAGTGAAAACAGGAAGATGAAAAACAGGAACATGAAGAAGGTGATTTCCACATGTGGAAATAAATGTCTCATGTTCATAACTGAGTATAAGCAAAACATCATAACTTGTGAAAAGCTACCAAGCTTTACCCAGTCACAGCAATTACAAGTCGAAAAAGTGAGGAGCAATAGAGCCAGAATGTGAAAGGGTTTAACTTTTTAATGAACTAAATAATCTTAGTTGTGATGAGATGTGAGTATGAATAGCAGAACACACCAGAAATTAAATATGAAGAAAATTTTTAGAAAGCATTGACTGAGAACAGAGATTACGGCCCCTACTTTCCATATGCAGAATAATATTTGACAAAGTATTTGAGATGATCTTCTTGATTGCCACCTCCACTTAAAACAAAACAAAAATATTAGGATGAATAGTTTTAGGCTGCTCAGGCTTCTACCTTCAGAAACTCCTTAGGCACATACTACCTTACTATAGTGAATACTATACTCAAAAAAATACAGTTTTGCTGTTTACCATGGCAGGGACTAAACTTCCACTGGCAAACAAACACCAGGTGAACTGAAAGTGCATCCATAATTATGAAGCTGTCCAAAGACAGAATTTGAACATAACTCCCAGAGCAAAAAATAATAAATAAATCTTGATTTAAAATAAAACAAAAAATAATAACAATAATAAATTCTTTGCTATGCATGAATGTACAGCATGAATATGCTTTCAAGATGGAAGCAAAGAAAATCTGAGACAACATAGTTCCAACTTTTAGCTGTATACTGATTGCAAACTATGGCATAAAGGTCTATATTCAATTTCTCTGGCCAAATTAAGACTGTGTTTATCAGATGCACATGTTGAGTAATCAGGTACTGTCATAATGAAATTTTAACTTTCTGCATCATAACTAGTGCAGAAAAGAAAACAGTTCTCACTATTATTGCCAGTCCAGGGTTTCAAAAATGTGTCCATTCTCCCAATAAATAAAATTTTAATGTAATTAATATTTACTTTATGTTCAGTAGATATTAGGGAAATGTTCATTATCTTAAATCTGAAGAAATCCTGTAGCAAATAAATGTGTAAGTCAATAAATGGGAGCTAAAGTCAATGAGGTTTTTAATGATTACTTCAGTAAAAAATGTTTTAGATTTTTAAATTGACAGAACTTCCTTTTTGACCAGGCAGTGGCAGTTTCCTGAACTAACACAGTCTGCCTGTTAAACCATGCCAGATTTCTGAGGAAACTTGCATGAAGAGGTATCTCATTCTAATTAGGTTTCCTTATGATTTATGACAGAATTTGAATATGATAAAGTTATCTACGTATTTTGAAATTTGGAATGAAAGGCCTTCTCACAGGCTGAAACTTTGCCTATACTTTAAGGCCAAAATATTTTTTACAGTCCAGTTATAAACCACTAAAACAGGGAATTATAATTCTATCATGAGCTCCTCCTTTTCCATTTGCAATTGCTTTTCATGTCTGTGACAATTTCAACAACTACTTAACAAAATTCACCATTTTAATTTTTGTTGCAATAAAGAAGCAGGAAAAAAAGCGTCAACACAGATTGATCAGCCCCTGTTCTTTTGGTTAATATGTTCTTTGAATAATCACAGTTTGAGTCACAGGTACGAGTGATCTTTAAAAATCATCAGAGAATACACACAATATTTAGAAGACTGGACTGGTAGAATTAAATCATACTTTACAAGTAGGGCAATGAGATTATTATACAGTAAATAAAGTCATTCCAAATAAATTTAGCAAAAGCTGCAGAACCTTATGCTGAAAAAATAATAGGGCATAGTTATTCATTAGCTGCTCGTTATCCCAAGTTATCTGCAATTGAAGGTTGACACTGAGGCACTGGAACAAATCACAGTATAGGGTTAGTTACTGATGTATAGTTACATTGTACTCCTAAAATTACCTGTTTAGTATCTCAGCAAAATAAACCCTAATAAAAACTCTTGTCACTGCTCAGAAAGCCAAAAGGATTGTGAAATCTGAATGCAATTTTCATGCAACTGACACTTGCTCACTAGTTACTGACTAAAATACACATTTCATGCTGACCTCCAAAAAGCTTTAAAGGATAAACAACATTCAGCCAAAGTATAGAACAGTTTAAACACTGTTTAGAACACTGTTTAAAGCTTCACATCTGCACAGACAGTGAGCTTTGCACTTGTTCCAATCTCTCCTTCTAGGATTTTCTAGGTTCACAAATGTCTGCACTGAGAATGCAGCACATCAAAGTGCCAAAGTTAGAAGTTAGCATAAAAAATGTTCATATCTTCTCCTATGGAATACCAGCAGTGGATTTTCACCCTCAGAAAATATTTGCCTTTCTTGGATGTAGCCTGTATTTTAACAGTAGAGAAAAAAAGAACTCTCAAGTTTCACGGCACAATGTTTAAAAAGTATATGTGCTCTCCCAGGCAGCCTTACTCTATTAAAGTGAAGGTATTCATGCTAAATACCTTGACAGCTAAATTCCTTTTGAGTTTTTGCATGCAACAGGACACTTAAGTCTATAGCTAACCCTTGCCCTGGTGAGTAACCCAGGCAAATATATCACTTGCTGAAAAAATTCTTCCAGTATGGCCTAAACTGTTGCCAATTTTGGTGTAAGATCATTCTGAGAGAAGTGATGTATTCCTACAGTCAGCTTGCAGACTTCTCATAAGCTTGACATCCAACCTAAATTAGCTTTGGTACCAGAGGGATCCTGTCCCACCAGAAGGATTTCTCCTCCTTCTTCATTTAACTCACAAAAAGCAAGCAGAATCTAGCTCTGGGCCATGAAAACCAAGCAACTTCAAGAAGACATTTTTCATGGCAGCAGATATAGGACAGAAAGCAGCAGGCCCCCAAAACAGTGTCTACAGTGTCTATTCTAGAGAATGTTTCATGTTATGTGTATGAAAAATAACAAATAAATGCCATATAGCTTTTTCCAAACAGACAAATATATCCCCATAGAATGATATATATATATATATATACATAAATATATTTATGAAGATTAGTACTTAATACTTCCCTAATGCATTCCTCCTAAAGATCTCAAAATGCTTGCAAACTCTTTTCTTTTGAAACATATCTCTGGATATGCATTCACCATCCATGTATGTTGTTCTTTTTTAGGGTACATTTCCAGAAAGTTCTTACTGGCCAGAAAATTAAAAAATGTGAATTTTAAAATTCCATCAAATGGTACTCTCTGATGTCTTCCTTCCCCATATCCGTTTTCCTGTAAAGACCATCATCCCCCCTTGCATTTTGTTGTAAAGGCCAGGGGCATAACATTCCTTCACAGAGCTACATACATGTAATCAGTATGCAAACAGAGGAAAAGTAACAAGCATATGGGACATGCCCCACCTTTACTATTTCCAGGTAGAAGTTCTATTGATTTATTGATTTTAAATGTGAAGGGTTTTTTGTTGTTGTTGTTGTTGTTTTTTTGTTTGTTTAAGAATAAGATTAAGCTTCTAGTACTTTATGCATTTCTCTTAATCGGAGTACACAACACCACCACAGTTCTTTCCAGTCAAACAGAAGGGGCAAATCGATGTTGAATCCCATGTCCCAGTGTGATGACAGATCAAACTAATATCTGAGCATTTTTAGCTGTGATTATCAGTGAAAGTTACAGTTGTTCTATAGTTATGGAATAGTTGATGAATGAAGCAGGTCCACAGAAAACAACATTTAAATCTAATATGTGGGATGTTATCTTTCATGACTAGTACTCTGCTCTTTTCTAAGTGTATGAGTTGGCATGTTATGCTATTAAATAGCAAGTGCAGCTTGGTAAAGAGAAATAATAAACGGATAAAAGGAAAATAGAGAGGAAATGTGAAAGACCTGAACCACAGCATATCTAAGCTTCAGTTTATTGTAACAAACAAGGAGGTACACTTTCAATTGTGTTTAAGAGATAAGAGTCAAAGGAAAGCTGTTTCTGAAAGAAGCAGTTAGAAAATTTCTTAGGACAGCTGTTAGCTGTTTGGTATTGAATTTACACATTTAGAAAATAATAATAATAATAAAAGCTAGTGAAGTCACTTAGTTTCTCTTCTTCCCTCTCGTAACCTGCTATACAAACTTTATTAAAACAAACTTTATTAAAAAAAAAAAAAGTCTCTAATACTCTCACTTAAATTTTGTGCTTTGAAGATTGTATTGATCTAAACAATAATGAGTGAAAATTTGTAACATACTGCGTATTAAAGAGGTTTTTTTTTTTAGCCCTACGGCTAAAAACTGACCTTTAAAATGGCGGAGTGACCAAACTCTTGGCATGGCTCTGCAGAAGACTACAAGCAATTTCTCCCAAAATGACTTTTTATACACTGAGATCTTTGAAGATACCTTTTTTATAGAAAAAACAACAACAACAAAAAAAACCTACAAATTCAGGGAATCTGACTGAAATGAAAATTGAAAATTGTCTCAAAATCAGATCATAAAGAACAAGAAGCCTGATGTAACTGCCTTTCAAATAACAGGTCAATGTTTGTCATGTATAAGTCCCCTTCATTACCTGTGTCACCACCAATTTACACATCCTTCACACACCTGAAGCATAATATATCAGACTTGTATTCATAAGTGTATCCTCTAATGCAAATCTGTCTTCAGTGTAAAACCAAGGCTTCTGTGCTGTAGGTGGAAGGAAGGGTGAAAAACACTCTACCAACAGATAACCATCTGGCAGATTCTCTTTCCCTGCTATCTCCATGTGATTTTTAACACTTTACAAAATGTCATTAAGCAAACAGAGAAGACCACAAGCAAACGTCTACTTTCACAAAATCATGTTTTATAAACTGTTGGAAACACTGACATGTAATGAAACCCTATTCCCTATATACACCTTCCTCTTTGTAAATGATTTGCTTCCCTCCCTTCATGTATAAATAAACAGAAATGTGTCTGTATATTTAGTGTTGCTTTTTTTTTTTTTTTTTTCTTTGGTCATCATAATCAAGGGCTATTACAGCAATAGATCTTATCTCTAGAATGGCATTCCCCTTGCACCTTCAGTTCAGATTTTTGTTTATGCTTGGCTGCAATTGTGGCTGTTTCTGATAGTTTTAGGTCAGCCATGACAGACTACGGGTGACACTAAATAAACAAGCTGGGAGTCTGGGACCAGGAAGGAATGATACTGGTACTCAGAGTTAGATTTTTTTTTTCTAGTTAATCAACAGTTTTATTCAAAATAACCCACTGTGTAACTGGATGTCTGAATACACATATTATGCTGTAAGGCTTAAAATAAATAAGTAAATGAAGAAAAAACAACTCATATAATCAATCAGAAAGAAAAAAAAAAAAACATGCTCAATCTTACTTTGGGTTATAGTAGGCCACAAAGAGATTTATTTGTTTGTTTAATTTATGTTCAACCATTTTTTCCTCCTTCTTCCTTTCTTTCTCTCTGTTAAATTCCATTGCAGTAAATTGATCTGAGTACAGTCTGGTGTGGATACTTCCTTATGCCTGCTCAAGAGGTATAAAAACTTCAGTGACCAATTTACAAACTACACTCCATGGAAAAAGGGGTAAAATGAGATCCAAAAAGAAGGAATAAACCTTAAAAAATGTGCACCCTAGGGCTCAAATGCCAAAGTAATAATAATAAAAACCTTATTCTTATGCATTTATTTCATCAACTTTAAGTCAGTGTTTGATAAGGAAGAATATGAGAACTGACTCTTTTAATGCTCAGATTGGTGGCAGGTGGCAGTCAAACTCATTGCAATTTCTAGTGGACAAACATTCATTTAAGAAAACAAAACAAAGTATCTCAATGTCAATCTTCTTGCAGAAGTCCCCACAAGCAAGTGAATGGTTAGAAAATCTTCTGTACCTTTACTTCCACAGAGGTGAACTTTCTGGGACTAGATTATTCATGTTATGAACTGGTTAATGAGAAGAAACTGTTGTCAACAGACTCTCCACTAGGATGCCAAAAGATGTCTGGGTCCTGTTTAAAATTCAACTAACTTGAAACACTAAATTGCTAACTATATTCTTTCTTAAGCTCATCTTGGTCACAGCAATCCCGATGCAACCTCCAGTAGCTACCTAAACTAAAACATGGAAGCATATGGAAATACATGTGTGAGTATGATTTTCTTGAGCTATGCTATGCGAACTGCCAGAGCCTGTCCTGATCTCTTTGAAAACAAACTACCAGGTTAACAAAGTGTCCAAGTCCAACATTGCTTAGGGTTATTTTATTTTTAAATTGCTTCTAGAACCACCAAAATCATCTTAGTTAAGTGTATGACAACCCAGGTCTTTAGAATCAAACCTTCACCAGGACTACTACGGTTAAATTAACTACATGTTTGCTTCCTGGCCAGATTCAATAAATATGCATGTATTGGCACAGCTGCATCTCAGCATGCATACTTAAATTAAAAATGTTTCCTTTGATGCCCTGGCAATTCTGGCATTCATTCACTTTGCCAGAAGCTGCATCACATCACAAAACACTTGCCCTGTCATCATTAAAATGTACAGTCATGAAAATGTGCAACCAGATCAGATCCTTGCATTACCTATGTAGTAACCTAAAATCATCATTTGTTCCACAAAAGGATGCTCCCATGTTCTTCGTAACTGAAAGGTATTCTCATATGCCAAAGAAGCTGAATTTGGTCAAAACAGCAAGTCTCACACTGACATTTGTCACAGTCTTCAGTGCATATCTCAAATGCTATTTTAATAACTACAGTCGCACTTTTCATATAAAAATTGAAGAATTAATTGGTTTTGTTCTCTCTACTTGACATTAGAAGTTTTATAGAATAATGACCTTTCTGGTTGCTGATGATAAATTATTAACTATTTTTACCAAAATAAGGGAAATTTAAATGTATACAGACTTTCTAACAAACACACTGAAAGGCTGATAAATGATACACATTTTTTCTCACTATTCACAACTACTTGTTAAATCCCAGTTTAGGCATCAGAGAAGAGAATAGTATAGACAGACTAGTATAACTGTCACACCAATAGGAATTTCAATCAACTTGAAATGCTTGAATGAACAGAGGCCATGAAGATAGGTACCATGTTTCTGTTTCACTGATCCTGTGATTATGATGGTCAAAGAAAAGACTCTGACTAACTTTAATAGCTTCACATCTCAAGCCATATGATAAGGTCCTCTGAGAAGCTCCTCAAGACACACCCTTTGCGTGAAATCTGAGTCACTGAAGCCTATAGCAAAACTTTGCTTACTTCACTGGACTAGAATATCATGATATTATTAGATACTGTGCACCAGACTGTAAAATTTTAGTAAATATTAGCTTTTATTGAATCATCTGCAGCAATGTAATTGAGGATGGAAAGAATAATATCAGCTAAAATACAAACAGCTTATCTTTATTTTAGTATGGAGTACTGAAAGTATCTTAGATTAGGAACATACATTTATTCATCTGCTTATGAAAATGAACATAAAGAAATGATAGTCAAAATAAGTGTTTCTTTACTGTGAAATCACAAAGGCCAGAACTGGCAACAGAAACTGTACTCTGTAAGCAGTAATAATTACTGGTTGATGATGTTCATTGGATCACTGAAAGAAGGCAGTCCTTCTCATTGTGATAGTTTTCTATTGCACGTTAAGAAATGGCCAGATGGTTCTGTGACAGCCTCTTTCCTTGCTGTGCTGGACTTCTGTATTGGGCAACACGTCTAGGAATCTCACAGTGTGGGTGGGTGGGGAGGGATGATATTAGGGAAAATGATCAGATTGGGTGTTGCCCTGGAATTAATGTGCTTTCTTCTCTTCATGCTGAAATTCTCTGGGAACTCAAAACATCTCTGCTATAATGACTAATTATGCTTCATGTCTATGGTGGAAATCTACCAGCTGAAAAATCCTTGCATGTGCTATCTAAGATCAGTGGAAA
Organism: Anser brachyrhynchus; assembly: GCF_964034855.1. Classification (NCBI taxonomy): domain Eukaryota; kingdom Metazoa; phylum Chordata; class Aves; order Anseriformes; family Anatidae; genus Anser; species Anser brachyrhynchus. Next base: position 24,880,638 of record NC_137699.1, on the reverse strand, counting down.
GTAATGAAATAAGCAGTCACCCTTTCTGTAGATGTTTCAGGTATCCCCTTATTCCTCCAGAAGTTTGCAAGGGTGGGTTGGTCTGTGACTGTTCTGTTGTGAAAGAAAGAAATGAATTCCTCCTATCTTCCACTTCAGTCTACTGTGAGATATTTAGGAAAGACCTTCTGAGGACAAATACAATTGAAACTTCATCACGCCTTTTTTTCCCCATATTGAATTTTATCATGGCTTTCTTGGACTTACGATTTTTGTTAATATTTTCAGAATGTGATTTTTCTTGTCATTTTCATTTTACAGAATTCACCAAAAAAAAAACCTCTTCCATAGCTATTTGCATAGCAGCACATCACAATGATATACCCTTTCCAAACCAAATAGGGTCCAATAGGGTGGATTTGCAAGTAAAAAAGTTCTAAACTTATTCTTATACAAACATCAAATGAAGGCAAATACAATCCTTACAGTGAAATTCATCATTATGCTTAATCTAGACTTAAAGAGGGTAAATTCAGATTGGGTATAATGAATAAATTTTTTCACAATGAGGGTGATGAGACACTGGTACAGGTTGCCCAGAGGAATTGTGGATGCCCCATCACTGGAAGTGTTCAAAGTCAGGTTAGATGGGGCTTGAGCAACCTGATCTGCTGAAAAATGTCCCTGCCCATGGGTAAGGGGGTTGGATAGATTATCTTTAAGAGACCTTTCCAACCCTAAACATTTTAGGGCCAGTTCTCTAAAGCTTTCATAACTTACTTGGATGTAGGACTAGAAGGTGTTTTGAGTAAGTCTGCAGATGATGCTAAATTGGGAGGAGCTGTTGACGCCATCGAGGATTGAGAGACCTTGATGAGAGATCTTGAGAAATTAGAGAGCTGGCAATCACCTACACTATGAAGTTTAACAAGAACAATTACCAGATTCTGCACCTGTGACTGGGCAACCAGGGATATAAGTACAGATGGGGGAATGAGAGGCTGGAGGACAGCCCCACAGAAGGGGATCTGGGAGTTTTGGTCAACAGCAAGTTAAGCATGAGCCAGCAGTGTGCCCTTGCAGCTAAAAGGGCGAAATGTACCCTGCGGTGCATCAGGCACAGCATTGCTAGCCGATTGAGGGAAGAGATTGTCCTACTCTGCTCTGGTGCAGCCTCACGTTGAGTACTGTGGACAGTTTTGGATGCCACAATATAAGAAGGGCATAAAACTATTAGATGGTGCCCAAAGAAGGGCTATGAAGATGATGAAGGGTTTAGAGGGGAAGATGTACAAGGAGTGGCTGAAGTCACTTGTTTGTTCAGCCCAGAATAGAGCAGGCTGAGGGGAGGCCTCATGGCGGCCTGCAGCTCCCTCACGAGGGGAGCAGAGGGGCAGGCGCTGAGCTCTGCTCTCTGGGGACAGCCACAGGACCCGAGGGAACGGCATGGATCTGGGACAGGAGAGTGTCAGGCTGGGTGTTAGGAAAAGATTCTTCACCCAGAGGGTGGTTGGGCACTGGGACAGGCTCCCCCCCAGGGAAGTGGTCATAGCACTGAGCCTGCCAGAGCTCAAGAAGCATTGGACAACACTCTCAGACATAGGGTCTGACCTGGGAGTTGGACTTGATGATCCTTGTGGGTTCCTTCTAGCTCAGGATATTCTACGGTTCTATGATTCATTCTATGATTCTATAATGCTATAAACCTATTTGCAGATCAGGAAAAAAAAATCTGTATTGAAACTGTCAGCTGTTTTTTGTTTTGTTTTGATTTGGTTTGATTTTCCTTGATCAAACACAAACTGAAGAGAGAAATAAAATCTCTCATTTTATAGCAAAATTGTCAGCCTACCAAGAAAAGAACCTAGAAATCAAAATCATTTTATGAGGCAAGATCTACCAAAGTAAAACCAGAACAAAGGAACATTAATTGGACACCACATTTATTAGAAATTATAATCAGATTCTTTTCAGATATATTTAATAAAATTCCGCTGTACCTCTGTGAGAATATAACCTCTATGAAGTCATCAGTTTTTTTAATCTTGGGTGTCAACACAATGAATGATTTGCTGTACTCTTAAAACCACTTAGATAACTAGAGATCTAGAAATATCAAAGACAGAATTATCAATGCTCTAAATTTTCTCCTGAACTTTAGAGGCTATTCTGAGTAAGAAAATATTCCATTTATATAATGGACAGAATATTATTTTCTGAAAAACACAGTTGGATTAGTGATTAAAGATTGAACTTCAATTTTAGTCTAGTTAGACTTTAGAAGAACCAATACACTCTTCTATTTAATAGAATGAGTAAGTATTTCACAAACCCTAAATGTGCTATGTATAATTGTAAACCTAGAATACATCTTTTTTTATGTTAAGTGCTCCTATAAAGTATGGCAGAATACTGAACTACGCTGGCAGAACTATCAGCTTCAAGGGGATCACTAGGATTTTTCTGAGCCAAATTTGAACAAATTTTCCAAATTTTAAAATTTGTATTGAAAATAAGATCCAATTCATGATCATTAAAACAATAAAATACAATTAAAATAAATAAAACAATAAAATGCAATAAATTTGTTTTTCTCATTAATACAAAAGCAGTATAGTAATAAATACTCAATAATACTTCCTCTAAGATACAGGGAACATAAAATGGATTAAAATGATGAAATAAAGTGTTTCAAATATAGTAGCAAAAATGAAAAATACTGGCTTCTTACCAAGAAAACTTAAGTGAAAGAGGTATGATCCTCTGAAATTATTTGAAATGAGTTGAACTGTATTTTCAATGGAAAACTTCCACAGGAAATTTCTCAACCAGGACTAATACAGGTACTTTTCTCTGAACTCTTCCTTCCATGTTTGAGTTGTGTTTGCATATTTGTTTTTTTGTTCCTGAAGCTACAAAATAATAAAAGTAATCATGCATTCTTCAAGGATCCTCAGGAGGGTATTAAATTAAACTGACAGCACTGATACTGCTATTCATGTTGAAATAATTAGCAATTCCAAGGCTATTAATGGTGTATTGTATCACTATTTTAGACTGGATAGGATGAAAGTAAAAACCTTTTGGTGACTTTTGCTCCTACTAAAATTTAATTAGCCTTACTTACTGACCTCATGTTTTATGTAATGGTACACTCCAAAATGACCTCATAAATGGCTACTAATATAAAGGTAAAGCCTTCCTTTTTTTCTAAATACTAGCATAGCACAAAAGAATTTTTTTAACTACTTTTGCAAAGTATTCTTGTAATTGCTAGCATTATACATTTCAGCATTTCCTTTGGGACCAACTGACTTCTGATTTAATTGAAGCAAGAATGCCTCGGTTTGACAAGGTCACTTTTTAAAAGTGTAGTACTGCAGGGGAGTTTTGATTTTTCCTTTCTGAACTAGCTTTAACCTATAAAATCATTGATAAAGAATTATATCTTTGCCATCAAATATTAGAAAAGATTAAAAGTGAAAATGCTACCATTAATGGACATAAAATTTATGGATTATGATGATCTGTACTTAATGTGAAAGGCTGTACCTCATTAGTGAAAAAAAAATGAAACTGTGGCCTATGAATGTCAGTTTTCAGAAGCTTTCAGAAGTTTTCATCAGGTGTTTCATTCTCCAAATTTAGACCCATAGGGTCAAACTGATTCCTGACTTCACTGTAATCAGAATAGCTGAAAGTGTGTTATTGGTTTACCTTCACAAAAGAAGCAGGGGGAAATAACCAGATTAAAAGCTCCAATCAACAATTTGAGTCTCAAAATAAAGATATGACATAGCATGTTCTGCCTTCATTTAATCACATAAAATAAAACAAATATAAGAGCTAATAAATAGGTACTGAAACCAAAAGGTCTCAAGAAGGAAATGAGAAGCACATTTTTAACAATAAAGCATTTAGCTGTTCAAACATATCACCAAAGATGGAGTGAATTTTCATCACCTCAAGCAATTACAAAACTCCACCTGACAAAAGCACAGTACATGTCGGAATCTTACAGTTTCAGAAATTAGGAAAATACAGCATTTCACATTAATAGAAATGACTCCTTCTAAAAGTCTCTTTTGGAATGCAATCTGGAGCAACCCCTCCACCTGATTCATAAATGGAAGCTCAAAGATGTTTTGAATTTGTTTTTTCATTCATTATTTTTTCACAGCTGTCTTTTTATATTATTTCTTTTGTTCACTATTTCATTATAAACGGACAGGGAAAAGGACAAAAGAAAATGACTGGAAAAAAAATAATCAAATCAAAATCTTCAGGGAGACATTTTGAATACAATCACTTTTCAGAAAATGTGGAATAAAAAGGCCTTCTTCAAAGCGAGGTTTTTAGCAGGACTTTAAAAGAGAGTGATAATTCAGACTGACAAACCAAATACAGAAACAAACTTTCTAGCTATTTTATGAGAAGAATATCATGGAGAGATTTTAGTCCCTTGAGAAGGTGTTTTTTTCACCTTAGTGAAGTTTAAGAAAAATGATATCTTTATTTCTGATGAGTTTATTTCACTTAATAAATGGAAACTGAAATGCAGTCTTTGAAAACATGCAACTAACCTATTCCTTTGCTGATTCTTACATACAAAAATAGAAGAGCGACGACAAGCAACACCATCAAGCACAGAAATCCTCAGTCTTTAAACACAAAGCAGTGGCATTTTTCATTTTTTCCAGGAGCATAAGTCAATTATACTTCAGTATAGTTCTTCTTCCACGTATTTAAATTAGAGAAAGTATAGCTAATTTTTTAATGTAAGTGAAAGAATTTTCTGTTGAACATTTGGAAAGAGCAGACATCATCCATTCAAAACTCCCATGGGCAGAATTTTTAACACTGGGCCTTGTACTCTGTTCACCGTATCTGTGCATGTCTCTCATGCATGCATACATTTGTCCACAGGTCAGGAACCTTCCAGGGTAAACAAATCAGAGTCCATGACTAATTATTGACACATATTGCAAACTGCTAAACAAATTCCAGCACACTATTTTTGAATTCATGTATCTATGAGTCACATTTACATAGATAAAACAACTGTATTTGATATTTTCTGTGCATCAATACATGGTTTTGGACCAGCACCTATTAGTGCATATACAAATGTATGTTTTGACCTGGACAAAACTTTGGTGTGCATTGATACACCTCTTGAGTAAAATTTGGGTGGCAATGTTCGCCTTATTTTTATGCGATCACTATGATGACCAGAGGATATCTCTGAAATCTTCTCTATAGACATTTTGATTTTATAAGATAATGTGGTGTATTCTTTTATTTTTTACACAACTGCCCAAAGGCATTTAAATATTTCTGAAGAGAAAAACAACATAACAAACCTAAATATTCCCACAACGAGCTATACAAAAAAAAAAGAGTTCCAAACTTTCCAAAGTATCTTAATGAGGGTTAAAGGTCACTGCTAAATAAAACTGAGAAACAGAAAGGACCAGGATCCTGTTTCCATTTTAATGTGCCTCATGTTTATGTTTTGCTTTCGGCAGGGGAAAGGCTGAAACAATTCCACTTACAAGGAGGTTACAAACAGGCTGAGTATTGCAGCTGGCTTGAAGAAGAAGTTTGTGCTCTATAGGGCTAAGGTGAATACAAGTTCACACAGAACAGACATATGTTAAGCACAGGGCTTATAGCTGACATTTCTGCTCAAATCCTTTTCTAAAAATTACAATCTCGGTTGTGGCCTAAATTCCAGTTCCTTTAAATTATGTTTCACAGTCCCAACCCAGGAATTTTAATTTTGTCACAGTTATTAAAACTCTGATTTTGTGGAAAAAGGATTCATTCCAAGGATGTGTTGTGCCTGCAATTAGCATAACATTAAACAGAGGAAGATCTTAAATTCAAAGATCCCTGGAATAGGAAACAATTGCTAAGGCTACCCATCAAAGCAACATGGTGAACCCTAACCTTTGTTTAATTACTTCTGAATTCTAAGTCCTGCAAAAAGCCTGCTCCTTTTCTGAATTTGATTTTGGTGGCTTGAAGCCAGTGTTACGATTCTGAAGAATTATTTCCTTTTAAAAAAAATATATACTGCTGTGCTCACCACATTCTGCTCCAACTCTCTATCCACACAAATACATGGTAATTAAAATACTACATGCATCACATTAAATTGTAAACATTTACCTTTAATCAGCATGTTCACCTTAAAAGCTACAACCAACAAAAAAATTCTTATGCAGAATATAGGGTGCTTTTGGATATTAGTTCTCAATAAAGAACAGTTCTTAGCTGAGATACAGTTAAATGAGTCTAAACATAGCTTCTACAGCAATGGCCACCCTTAAAGATGAAACTCCAGAAATTTTGGTGAAAACTCCAGTAATAATCACATTATTTAACACGACAGTTGCATACTCTTAAGAACAGGGTAAACTCTCCTAAGCTGATTTATAAACCAACCTTAGAAGACATTTCAGTGATCGCTTTTCCATGGCCAGAAGCTTTAAAATGAAATTCAAAGTGGAAGGGGTAAAATGAAACCCCATACAACTTGATAAATCTTATTGTTATGACTCCAGAAAACCCATATCTTCAAATGCTCCAAAACTACTTGTCCATTGGTTCCAGTTAATGAACAAAAAATGCCTCCTTGTGAAGGACTGAAGAAAAGCATGTTTATGCAAGCAGGTTTTTATCTTGAAAGCTTGACAAATAAATTACCTTTGAATTTAAGAAATAATATCTTCCTATCTTACTGGAGAGATATCACCCTACCAGCTACAAAAACATAAACCTTAGTAGCAGTATTTGTGTCATCAATCATAAGTGCTTTCATTCATATAATGGTATATCAAGAAACACCCATGCCAAGTACTTGATTTTTCATTATGTTCCTGAATCACATTAAACAGTTTGTGGGAACTTTGGAACACTCGTTTACACTCTAGACTTTCCTTTTTTACTTGTCTTCCTGTTAGACTCTAAATGAAGCTAGCATGAGTTGCATTGCACTTGCTGTTCTGTACTCATCCTGATGGAGAGAGAGAGACAACTACCTTGTTTGACATAAGTTACTTTATCACCGACAAATATTTTGGTGGACCAGTGGACAAATGTGCCACTGAGTTTTAGATTCATGCAGACAATGTGTCTCAGTGAGTTGATAACAGGAATCACCTACTGCTGTAGAAAGGTATCCCTATTCTTTTAGCTGCCTTGCGTAACCTGAATTTAAGTTAGTGTGCTCTTCTCACTATTCTATTAAAATTTTCCAGGATAGACAAGTGCCTACTCATAAGCAGAATGGTTGTGAAGTGCTCTCCTATGTCAAATAACTTTTCGTTCTAGCAGATTGCCAGAGCCTGGAGCGCACCAACCCTTCCTAGGACTTTAACTCTGGGAACAAATGGCCAGCTCTCTGATTGGAGAGATCTGTCCAAGAAGTCTCAACTGGCTTTGGAGATCTTTGAAAAAAAGCTGGAAGAAGATGCAACAGGAGTTCCTACTTCATTCAGCTGGGGGATGTTTTTAAGAGAAGAGATGAAGAAGAGAAGAAGAAGAGAAAAAGCCTAATCCAGGCCATTAATACCATTAATAGAGGGTTTACACATGATATTTTTAGGATGAAAATCAGTTCTGACGTCCCCTTCCCAGCTATCTTCATCTTTTTGAGATGCAATGAGAATGATCGGAATCTGCAGTGCTTAAATTTCATCAAAACATCTGTGCTGAATATCATTTGCAAACAAAATGGCGGGTCGAAATATCACATTAGTGCTATTTAAAAAAGAAATGAAGTGGTAAAGCTACAGCTCATGGAAATTTTTTGCTTTAGTGTCTGTCTGAGGAAAAGTAAATATTTCCAGGTGCCCTTAAGAGCTTCTTAAAGCCAGAATGAGTAACTCAGTGATGCTCTTTACCAAAGGAGGGTGAAACTTTGCTTGGGAGATAAGACTTTTTTATATTCTTCTGTACTGGGCAGTCTGCCTCAGATCTCATCAGGCATTTCCAAATAATAAATGGAATCCCACACTCCAGTTCTTTAAGAAATTTCTGGCAACTCAGATTTACCAGATCATTCCATTACTAATAGAAAAAAAATAGGGATAAATAATTACAGTTCAAAAATGTAGATTTGGCATTGGAAACATTAACTCGGATACAACATTATGTAGACAGAATATTCTAGTGAGAAGTCTGAGTGATAACTGCACCACTGAGATTTATCTGAACATGCATCTGTTTTAGCTTTTAAGAGGACACACTCAAGATCACCTTTGCAGTTTGTTCAAACATCGAGCCCAAGTTCAGTGAGTTGTGCCGTGCTGGTATGTCTGTGCTGTGTTTAGCATACCACCAAACACCATGAGGATGGGCTGCCTGAAAGTATGCCGGTGACAGCTCTTGTGGAAGACAGAAAATAATGTAGACATATTCAGTGACACAGATATTTAGTTGGTGTAAAACTGTCATAGCCGTTGATTTCAGCATATCTTTGACAATAAAGCCAATCCAGGAATTTCCCAGCGTTGTTTCTGGTATTCTGTTTTGTGGTGCTCAGATGTTCACCACAAAATCCTGTGAACACCCTGGAGATAATTTCTCTTTTCTTCATCAAACATGTCATTCTTTGTTCCATGGTTTTCACAGTTCTCAATGAAAAAGAGAAAAATACCCTTTGAACCAGGTTCTAAACAGCCAAGAAATAACTAACAATGGAAAGGACTGTAGTCACCACAGGGAAAAAGCACTTCTGCTAACACTCCTAAAAGTCCCTTTACCATGTACTCCTACTTACTTTGTAATGATTGCATGTTTTCCCTTTGGGCCCACTAAAGTATTTAATTGCAATTACACTCATTTACATAGCAGATGAGGCTAATTGCTGGTATTAGTTACCAAATGTATGCTTGTATTGTGAGGGTAAAAAAATGCCCTACAGAAAAGAAAACGACTATGCCTCTAATTAAGGAGCTATGAGTCAAAGTGAGCTTGTTCAGAGATGTAAATATAGAATCAAGTGCTTTCAGAGTTCCGTAGTGCATTTTATTATAACACCAGTTCCCATATTCCAGAGGTAACACTGGCAGACCTCAGGGTAAATACAATGAACTATTCTCACTTTCTCAGGAGCAGGGATGATGGGCACCACAGAAAAGCTCAGAGAGATCTAGATTTCTAAATTTTTTAATTAGAAATAATGGGAATGTCGTATTAATAAGGTTCTTTGTGTATAACAGATACACTGAACTTATTATTTTAAGCAGTCCCATAACCTTTTCTTTTGGCCTAATTCCCAGGAAAAGTTTTTTTGACTATTCAGGGCTCAAACAGTTGCACATCAATGGACTGCATTTTGCATGCAATTATACACAAGGACTTTTAAGATAATATACTACTAGAGTGAATGTGAGCAGCACTGGGCTAAGTGGAAACCCAGATGAATAACAATGGCAGTACTTGGCCCTGGAGAACATTACTAATATAAAAATTCTTTTAAGATTTGTATCTATGTATCTATCTAGAGAGAGAGAGAAAGAGAGAGGGCTAGTCCCGGATGGTGGAATGAAAATTTGTTAATTTTAGTTAGCTTCAGGAGGTCACAGTGAGAACAGAAGTGTGCCCATCAGTATCCCTTGGACAGGGTTGAAAATCTCCCCATAAACATTTGAAAAATTAACACTTTATCAAACTGTGCCTTAATTTTTTCTTTTTCCTGGAAGTCTACCAAATCTTGACAGCAGTGAAGCTGTGGGTGTGCAGAAGCATTACATACCATATTTACTATTATCATTTTTAGGTAGTTTCCCATTAGTCTGCTATGTTTTGCCGATATTCAAAATTGAAGTACTTTTGGTCTGGGGGCAGGGAACGGAGGCATCCTTTTCTCTGTGTTTGTATATTACCTAAAACACTAGGAATTTGACTGGGGTTATGATATGAACACTTAATATGTGTTCTGGTAATAGAGATGAATATAAAAATAAATGAAAAATGTGTGCTCAATTGATTTGGTTTCTTTCTGACTTTTCTTGGATTTATATCTCAATTTTCCCATCACTAAATCTAGGAGTCATCACTGGTTGGAGAGTAGTTTACCAGGAGAATGAAGGGTTATGAACTTCAACAGACATTACAAAGCCACAACCATATAAAGTTATACCTTCTCTGATCTACTCCTCAGCTACAAAAAGCAAAAGTTACTATGGCATTTACTTTCTAAAAGAAACACTTCTTTAGATTTCTGCTAAGACTAAATTCACTTCAAACAAATCTCTAAATTTACCACTTTGGTTCCATCTTTGATTACAAACTGTTTCTGCCTCCCACCAAAAAATAATTGCCACCCCCCCCCCCAAAATAAATTAAATAATTCCAACCTCAAAACAGTGAGTAGTGAGTTTTACTTTCTCCTTTCTTTTATATTGCATAATGTAAACCCTGTGTAATATATTACCATTCTGATTTAGAAAGTCTTTATGTCATAAACGGCTGATATAAAAGATAATCTACCCCTCTTGTTTTAATACTTACATTATTCCTAGATGTAGCTTTATACTAGCATTAGATTCACCAGTGTTTGGTTACCTACATAGGTCATTTCATAAAATGAGACTGGCTGTGAGCTACATTATCAGCCACTCCCTATTTTCTTTTTGAAAAGATGAAAAAAAGTTTTAAACCACCCAAAATACATTCCTTGGATACCAAAGCCTCTCCCTTCTGAGTGCCTATTCTTGTTAAATATATACCTTTGTAGGACTAATCCCAAATGGTTTGATGACAGGGGTCATGCAAGTGTCATTTTTCAAACTTGTGTGAAAATCCATTTCAAGCCATCTTCCCCTCTTATATTTCACCTCATTTCTGGAGCACTCATGCAGCATAATTACTTAGCTAGAGCACAAAATGTAAACAGGACATCCTCTCAGATAGGAGATCCCAACATGTTGAAAAGTATATGCCTTAGTTCTTATTCAGTTCTGGAAACTATCCCAAGACTTCCACAAAAAGATACTGTTTCTGTTAATGTGGAACATAAACTTAGCCCTTAACATAAAACAAAACCAAACATCTGTCCTTACAGTTTGATTGTTTGTTCCATCCCAGTATAATTATTCTTGCATGACAGCAGCCCCTGCAGGCTATAGTCCTCGCTGACTCTACTTTGCCCTGAATGCATGCCCAGCATTAAATGATGAAATCACTGCATTAGAATTGCCAGTGAAGATTCATTTAGAAAGGCTTAGTGCTGCCGCACAGTCACATTTTTACCACTGTCTGGGAGTTTTTGTTTGGTTGTTTTTTTGTTTGGTTGTTTATTTTTGCATAGCATTTTACCAATCAAGCTGGACCAAGAAAGATTTGTTTCTCATAATCAAAGGTCTCTGAAAAAATTCCCAGGGAAAAGCCATCAAGGTAGAAGGGATTAATTTTTACTCCTCGGTTCCTTTAAAGGAATAAGAAGGATTTCTTCTTAAGTTTGGTCATTATTTTAGGGCTTATTTGCAATTGTTCTCCCAAGTGGCAATAAAATCTTAAATCAGCATAAGAAAAAGGAAAGATGTTGTGGTCGCTATACCCCTGCAGATTGTGTGGGGACAGTGGAAAGCCAAAACTGTCCATGTCCTGAAAGAAGCCGCATATTTTCTGTCATTGTGACCAAAATAATTCAAAGCAACCAATCTGCCACAACTTATGAACGCCTCAAGAAAGGAAGGTACACACCAGAGTAGTGTTACACCTCCAATCCTAATAACTTTTCTAATATTTTCCACAGACTTGGCACTAAAGCAATATATACTTTAATCCCATTCCTGAACTGGTATACCCCTGGCTGAACATTTAACTTTCTCCAGTTTCCGGATCTGCAGAACTCCCCCAGGGCAGTAGGTCTCTGTCATAGCCACAAGGCTGTCTCCTCTTGAGAGGTATGTGATCCACTTGTCAGATCTAGATGGATGTGAAAACACCCTTTTTAAAACTTGGTGCCACAGGGATTACCCAAATCTAATAACCAGAAATATCTAAGAACAGATCTATCTTGTGTATTGTATGCATCCTCTTGGATCAAATCCTACCTCTGATCACACAAGCCTCAGGTAAAGTTAACATAGAAACACCCAACTGCAGATTATCATTGCTACCTGCTTTTCTGATCATGAAATCACAAATGTTTTCTGCTATAAACATCATAATGATAGTATTTGTAGCCCTTTACACTTACAATAACTTTTACTTTTTTCCATACAGTTCGCAAAATATGAAAGGAGTGACACCCTTTGGTTTGATGCTAAATATGAAAGTTCACAGTTCATAATATCATTCTGTTTTCCATTGATAAGTTTGTCTTTTTTGAGCCCTGTGTGGTTGGTAAGGTGCCTCTGCAAATCAAGGTACTCCTCCTATTCTGTACAGTATTTTTATTCTTAACTCTTCACACCTTCTGTGATCACAGAAGTTGTCATATATTCATTTTCTTTTAGAGATCAGTTGCACAAACATTTCAGGCGTAAAATTTAATGAAGTAAAATATAGTATTTTCAATCAGGGGGAAAATAAATAAATAAATAACACACAGTTGTCTTAGGATCAGTAACCTGATCTTAAAGTTTGCTTAAGTTTGAGCAAGAAAGAGTTCACTGAAACCAAAGCCAGATTCCCATGCAGCTTGTGTACCTGAGAATTTGCTTCAAAATACGATGAGGCTTTTGTTAAAGGACCAAAATCTTCACTTTCCTTATAAAACTACACAATAGAAGACTTAATTCTAAAGATTTATGGCTCCTAGGCAGATTCCTTACAGTCACACCTTCCCTTTAGTAGGAGAGGCCCTGTGAGTAGAACAGAAGCTACAGCTCACAGCAAAAACAGACCATAGCCTCAGAAATCTTTGCCATCTATGTGCCAAAACTAGTTACTGCTTTCTTCTAACAGTTGCCAGAGTTAAACAATGAAGGTTATTAATTCAATTGCAGACCTTCTGAATGGCAGGACTTCTGAAATCAGTCTCAATATCTTTACACTTGCAATAGAAAGAACACTGTCATGAGAGAGTGTTCCTCAGCTTTTGCTCTCCTCTATTTGTCCATCCTTAAAAGCAGATCTTAGGGTTTGTAGGACAGATGACCCACAAGCTGTAAATTGTAGCTTTTTTATTTCTATATTTCTCTGGGCTTCTCTCTTCTACATTGCTAATAGCTACTCTGTGATGGAGAACGAACAGAAAAAAACAGAGCTAGGAGAAGTTAAAGATTTGGTATTATTAGCTTGAAATTAGTTGGTAGCCTAAGTATCGTGCTTTTTAATGAGGATTTCTTTTTTGATCTTTAAAACTTGTTGCCTACCAGTTATATTATTGTGAGAATGAACCTAGTTGAAACACTCCTCTGTGTATATTATTAGTAATATAACACTCAAAATCAGCTGCTGTTTTAAAAGTGCTATTCATGAAAGAATAAAATAAAAGAGCAATTTGATTGATTGTTTGTTTAATCAAAGAGCCTAATTATTTTAAATTTCATGTTTTTAAGTTCTTTACATATCTGTCAAGTCTTCATCAAGGGAATTATCCCTGACACATTTTTACTATGTTTTTACTATCATTTTCATTGATTGGATCATCAAGAATTGGACGCAGAGCAAACAGCACTAGTAACATCTGAGCACCTTCTAATTAGCAGAAGAACCATACTCATTTTGGGTTTATGCCAAACATCTGAGAATTGGAAGTGAAAGGAGCTTTCCTTAAGAAGGCCTTCAGCAGCAGAAATCCCTTACAACCAATAACCCCTAGAGACAGAGTGCTAGCACGGACCCCTAAAGAGCATAGCATGATGTGTAAAGGGATGTAGGCAGGGCAGCCAGGGGACATGCTTATTCAGATGTCCCTCTTGCAACTTCCACCCGCAGAACTTCCATGGAACTCCCAGAGGTGATTAAACGTGCTTTTCTGTCGTACATCCCCTCAGGAGGACAGCTGCGGAAATGTCTCCTCCCCTCTGTAAAATGAATCACCCCTGGATAGAGTGGGTGTAGCTGTTTGTACATCTCTTATCACACTAAGGATGTGCTAATATCTTGACCTGCAAACCAGAGGACCACCCAAGCCTTCAGCAGCTAAACTGAAATGATTCAGTTATGATTTATGTTGGGAGGTTTCCTCTGAGATATATTCACCCTTGAAGGAGATGAAGAAAGCACATAAATTTGCCTGTTTCATCTAGAACTGGAAGAAGGGGATCAAATACATTGTCAAAAGCTCTTAACAAGGAGTGTGATAGTTCAAGGCATAGTCTCCTAGGTGCCACACTTAGATGAAGTCTGAAAAGGACACAGCATAATGCATAATCACTTGACTTGAGAGAAAGATTAAAGACTCAAAAATGGAAGTAAAGAAGAGGCCACTTGTAAAGCCTGGGAAGGAAAATCAGTCCTGGCAAGAAGAGTTTGTATGTCTAGACTGTTTCCCCTTAGTACAATCTTCGAGACAAGCAAATGCTATGGAGTCTAAATCCTCTTCCTTGCCAACCAAAATTTTCTCTTTGGAGATCAGCACCCAAGTCAGACAAAAGCTTTACGTTTTGACTAAAAGTATTGACATAACCTTCTGAAGAGGAAATTGTTGGAGTGAAATTGATAAAAATATCCTAGGGGAAAAAAAAAAAAAAAAAGCTAAAATTATTTCTGTTTTGCTCTCCCTTTAAGATCATGAGGGTTGCTTCTCACAGCTAAGGGTATATGCAAAAAGCCAGAACAGAAAGGCAGCAACAGAGTCACTGAAAAGTTCTCATCATACACACTGTTTCTGTTTGAATCCAACGATATAAAAAATAAACTGTAAGTGCTTGCAAGAAGTAATATGAACCTATAATTTAGGATATTGCAGTAAGATGTATGCTCAGAGTGTAAAAAGTTTACATCACAGCTAACAGGTATTTCTCCAGGATCTAGCAGCTTATATGGTCAGCTAAAAGGAATGTGAAAACCAGGAGTAACTTATGTCTTCTGATGATTCCCAGGAATACTAATTACATTGCATCTTAGTACAGTTATTTTACACAAATGGCTGAAAGGCATCTTTTGTGTACACCATATTATATCTGAAGAAAAGCAGAGGGTCTCTTTCCCCTTAATGAAACAAAACTAGCAGTCAGAAGTCCAAAGAGTCACTCCATATTCCCACTGCTACCAAATACATGAGAAATGTTAACACACCACTCTAAAGCGAAATCAAGATTCATAAGGATTTGGTATGTACAAAGCAGCAATTTGCCTCACAATTCACCTGCTTATCACAAGACCCCTGTTAAATCTCAACTCCAGTAGTCTAACACATGTGGAGGGAGCAGGTTTTACAGAATTTTCAAGCACTCAGAGACAGCTAAAGTCCTTAGGAGCTGTAGGGCTTCCACGTCCTGAAAATTGGTCACTGATAGCGCAAACTTCTATTGGTCATGGAACCTGCTTAGCAGACATTCAGAAGATGGCAAATTCAAATGAACTCAGAACATTCTGGACCACTCCCTTCTCCCTTAAATATAAGCTTTTTAATGTACCTTTTTAACCAAAAAGCTTTGAGAAAGAGCCAGTTCTTGCCAGGTACCCAGCAAAAGCTGGACATTTCCAATGAAAACAGATAATAGTTGCAAAGTAGAAGACAGCTTTTTGACAAAGCTTTGAAAACATATTATCTTGATTAAACAAAGGGAAATCTTTACATCAGTAGCTCCTGAGAGGTATCCAGGATCAACAGGTCAGATCACCCTTGTACCCTCTTTAAGAATACACAGCCTGAATGGCTTTTCCTCTTGACTGCACCCAATCCACATTCAGGATGCTACAGAGGTTTGTACAAAAAGGTCTCTGTTATCTGTGCTGCTCACTATGTGAGTAGATGATAAGGCAAAAAAGCTGGCCATCTTACTGCCCGATGTTTGCCTTTGGCCTCTACAGCCATTTAGCTGCCCCAGGAAAATGATGCACCTGTCCTGAATCCACTCGGAGCTGCCAGTGTACAGTAAGAGAAAAAGGCCCAAAGCATCAAAGAGCAATGCCAGACGGGCTCCGGCAGGTCCTTCTGGACTAGTGTAAGATTTCACCCACAGATGACTCCTCTACTCTGCTAGAGCCTACAGCAGCCTCTGTAAAGGAGTCAGCAAAAAGCAGTATCTACCCACAGCTCAGCTCATGTACATCTTGGCGACCTTTTCTGGTGGCCATGCTAACACATGGACATATAAACATCTCTTAACATCTTCAGTTCCTAACCTCCTGAAGGAACAGGGAACAGACAGCCAGGGGTGATGACATAGAAATTATCATAGCAAGAATGGACAGAGCTTGTCTGACAAAGCCCTAGGAGTAAGGTTGCTATCTGGGAATTCTGCAGTGGCACGGGGAAAGTTGTCTGTGACCTAATAGGTTGTGGGTTTTTGGTTTTTTTTGCACGTCTGTTATACCACATTCATAGATGCAATAAAGTAAATGTGGTTCTGGAGAAGGAAAGAGAGGGACAGAAATGGAGAGAGAGAGAAATAGAGAGGGAGGGAGGGAGGGAAGAAAAAAGGGAGGGAAGGAGGGAGAGAGGGAAAGAAGAAGGGAGGAAAGGGGGGGCAGGGAGAGGGGGACAGAGAGAAATGCGTATTATCAAGTATATACAGTAATGCAGGATTATGTAATCATTTCAATAACTTCCCTACCCAGGAGATCAGGAGTGTCATGATTACTTTCCTAGCCTGGCAATATTTTACTTGAAAAGGGAAAAAAATGCATTTTTCCAAAGTGGTCACAGGATTCTCAGGGAATATTGTCTTAAGTTATATGTATATCCCCACATCTATGTAAAATGTAATTTTAAAAACTATTCTGTTCCCCAGCCCATTGGTAGACGGAAGGAAGGAAAGAGATCAGTGGAGAGGAATGTTTAAATAGCTTCTTGTTTTTCACTCACAGGACAGATGGCGTGCAAACTAATGAAAAATAAAACCCCAACTGACATTGTATAGCAGCTGTGTGGAGTGTCAACTATAGGAAGAAATGTGGCCCACTGGATAGACTGTTTTACTAGAAATGAAGGAACTCAGGTTTCAAAACTGGAAGATTCCTATTCCCAAAATGCCTGTGTGTTTGTAAGGAAATTCTCTGTGCCTCAGTTTCTTCATCTATAGAATACAAACAATTAGATGTTTTACTTTATGAAGGAAATAACAAAGAAAAATTATATGAACTATTAAAAACACAAAACATTTTACTTTATTAATGAGTGATCACATTGCTTATATGAAGAAAACTGATCTTTTTCATTACCCTAGAATTTTTTTTTCAGTGATCAGAATTATTATGTTTTAATACTGTTAATAAGCCTAAGATTTTACTCACAACTCAGATGAATTGAGATTCATAAAGTTCAAGGTACTGCCTTGGAACAAGAAGAGTCTATGAGTTCTTACTCATTTCCTGGGAAGAGCTTTACAATTTTTTTTCTAGAAGGCTGAATTTTTCCTCTTTACATATTTTTGGTTTGCAAAAATAGCTTGTGTAATGTGGTTGACCTTATTTTCTTAATTTGCTGTGCTAGTACTATTCTCTTCAGCCTATGCCATCAAATGCCAATCTTTCCTGCTTTTAAGATGGTTTTATATTTTCTTCTTTTTTTTTTTTTTTTTTTTTTTTTTTGGTGATGTTCTTCAGACTCAGTCATTGTCTTGAACTCTTGGGAAGAGTTCCTGTAATCCCTATGATCACAATTTAGACTGGAAAGACACAGTTTGCTTTCTACTTAGATAAGTCAGAACACAACAAAATTGATGTGATTTATGTCAGTGTCCAAAGGATCAGAGCTAGCTGCAGGGGTTACCTTGATTTTGATCTGTTACAATTTTTTCAGAACAGAGCAGGAAGAATCTCTCCCATAGCCACTACATTTTTTTTTTCCTATCAGGCCCTTATGAAAAAGCCACATTAAATTTTCAGAGTAGCAGTGAAGATAACATTGTGCCTTTCTTGATGCTTTGGAGGCTATCAGCTTTGAAAGGAAGCATGCACAAGTTTAAAGTTGCAATGATTGTGTTCGACTACTGCCTCTTTGATATACCAGATCTTCTGTTTATCCACTGTATTTGTGAGGGTGGGGAGGAAACACGGCTGTGATATGATTCAAGATGGTAAATATCAAAGAGTTAGAGGTTTCCTCCTGTATTTTCAAATTCTCTCTTTTCTCTAAGAGACTTCGTGACTGATTCTCTACTGCCTGGGTGGGGATTTACACCTAAATGAAACAACACCTGTGCTATAGCCTTCTCACAGACACTACTGTGTATCTACTTCACTTAGCATAGCCTTTTGTTTAGTAATCTAAGGAAGCAGTTAATTTCCCCTGAATATAGCACTTAAAGAGTGACGATGAAGTTTACAGTGTTTCTATGCTGTGAAAGACTTGTTCTATAAATTAAGTCCTTATTAACTAAATCGACTAGTATGTTGGTGACACAAAGGGACATGTTATCTTACAATGGTATTAGTGATAAAACACACAATAACATAGATACCTTCCTAAAAATAACAAGTGAAATAATAAATCACATATCATATTAACAATATTTAAGACTGACTAAGAATATAAAAGGTGCTGGCCATGTATGTATTTGTAAACTACATGTGACGCCAGAGCAGTTAAAATAACTGAAGAAAACTTGTTTATTGCTGCAGTAGTTGTGGAAGTGATGAAGTGATGCAAATGCAATGTTTATAATACTGAAAACATTAGTAGTTATGATTGTGCAGGAACATTTCTCAGTTAAATGGTATGTGTTGGAGAAAACACAGCACCAAACAACAAAGAAAGGAATATATTTTGTTCCATCATCCTTTTCTTTTCTGTTTCTTCTTTTGAACAAGATCCCCAGTGTAGCCCAGAGGATACTTTATTTATGTCCCTGCAGTTCAAGGCCCACAAACCAATTCATTATGTTCCTGCCTTGTCTCATCTGCTGTAAATGAATGACCCCTCCTGCAATTTTCTGAAGTCTGTTTGCCTTTATGTAGATTAATGCAATAAATATATGTGTGTAAATGTGTGTGAAAAAAATTCACTTACGGAGCACATTGTGCTATGTTCCACAGCCAGCTCAATCTAGAATCCATAATTTAGCGTTCAGTAAATACAAATGGCTCCCCAATACCACAAGGAAATGTTGTGTCTGTGTTCTATTAAGAGTTGTATCAATTTTTTGACTTAAACGCTATAAATTAGATATTAGCTTACGCTGCCTTTTGGATGCAATAACTCAAATCAGATTTATAGCTTCATGTTACATATATATTACCACCACCCGTACATGATAAGATTGGAAAGTCTGAACTAAAGAAGTATACCTGGATTTATTTGGTTTTCTTCATTGATGATTTGCACTAGAAGCAAATGGTATACAATTACAAGTCTTTGTATCTTACAGTTGAATGTGTTTTGTCAGTAGTTACGTAAAAAAAAAAAAAAGACTAAAAGTTTTTGAAAAGGGTAAATATAAAGACTGTGACTTCAATTCCATACACAAAAAAAAATTAAAAAAAAATCACAAACTAATATTGAAGGAAAGTTTAATCACATGACCTTTTTTGCAAGCACAGGAAAATTCTGACCAGCACAAGTAAACACTCTGGCTTGAGTGGAATGAGTTAAGTTTCTAGGTATTTAACATGTCCAGATTCAGGTTCATATTCAGCTGTTTTATTTATTGGCTGGTGAGCAGTAATGCTCATCATATCAACACAAACAAACAAATGGGGTTGATTCCTGCCAATCTTCAACATCTTTACAGTTTTAGTTAAGAAAACAAACAATAACAACCCAAAAGAGGCTTTTTTTTTAATTGTTTTTGAAGTCTTTCACATCCCTGTTTGAAACATAGCTATTAAGATCTTGTTTTGTAGACATTTTCCATACCCAGCTTAGGCACTTTTATGAGTAAAAAGCTGGCAGAAACTTATGAATTTATACAAAAGAATGGTACAGCATGCGTAAAGAAGTGAAATAAGAACCCCTTAACAATTTCAGCTATGTCTGTTCCAGAAATTCAGTTCTTTGCTATCAGTTTTGATAAGCAGCCTTCCTCACCGATGAGGCTATAAGATGATAATGTCATTCAATAACTCTCACACCCTTTCCTGCTATTTGTCCAGTGCAGGAAACTAAAGGTTTTCTTGTCGTGTGGACACAGAGGAAATATCCAGCAACCAAATACTGACCCTTGCATGCAAACAGGTCCATATCCTATTTCCGCCTGACAACTTCCTTCCTGCCTGCTAGGAACAAATCTACTCTTCATTTTTTCCGGAGTTCTTTATACAGGCTACTCAGAAAGCCCTTGGGTAGGGACAAACATTTTATTAATGTAAACTTCATCTAACAGCTGGATACTTAGGGCAGTCAGGCCCAAATTTACAGTAGAGAATTGTTTGCTTATTTTAACTATAGTGTTGCTGCAGCTGAGTCACTAAATGCCCTGTGCCAAGGAGTAATAAAAAGAGTTTACTGAGATGTCTGGCGTCAGTTTGATGAAGACATATTTGCATTTCAGACATTTTGGTGAAGACTAAACTTAGGTAAGATTAATCTTATTGTGTCTTTCCACTGCATTTCTCTGCATCAGGAAGAAAGTGGAAGCCTTTTTCTGACCATGAAGAATGGGGGTTTTATCTCCTGCCTGGCTTCATTAAAGCAGTCACTAAGACATAAACTGTCTCCTGAGTGATGTTACAGATAACAAGCAACAAAACAGCCAACTAACAGCTGACAGTTGACAGCAGAGAACCAGTTTCATAGGACTATATCTTTTCTTATATTTATTTATTTATTTATTAATTTTCCTGGGATCATGTATGTTATTTATCCTTTGCACGAAATCATGATTTGAGGACGTAAAAGGAAAGCATAGACCATGATCTGTTTTGTTCCCAACATTGCATTACCTGAGAAATGTCCAATGGCATTACATAAACATGTCCTCCTGTGCAGTTGGAAGAATTCCACAAGTTAATAATGGGCTCGGCAAGAAATTCCCTCTCAATCAGGTGATTAGCCTTGCAGAGCTGTGTGACTGTGATCAAGCTACTTTTCATTTTAGAGATTGTTCATTTACACTTAGCTACGGAATTGTTCATTATGCCACAACACGCTGTACTGCTCTATCTCTGGCAGAGGGCACCTTTCAGTGAAATTGGTATGTTTGTGTGTGTTTCTTACATTAGAAGATGGGACCAGCTTCTTTTGTATTCCCATTTAAAACTTAAGAGTAACTAAATAGTAGTCAGCAGCTTGCAGAGTGCAGCTGTGAGCAACCTGTACAGCCAGAAAGTTTTGAAGTGTACCCCAAAGTCTCTGAGAATATCACAGAATCAAAGAATCACAGAACTGTAGGGCTTGGAAGGGACCTCAAGAGATCATCAGGTCCAATCCCCTGCCACAGCAGGTTCCCTAGAGCAGGTTGCCCAGGTAGGTGTCCAGACAGGCCTTGAATATCTCCAGAGAAGGAGACTCCACAACCTCCCTGGGCAGCCTGTTCCAGTGCTCCATCACGCTCGTATGTCCTTATTTGGTAGGAATATAGGACTGTCAGTCTGAAAGAAACCCAAATTATCATTGATAAACATTGTGGAGAAAGGGGAGAGAAAAAGAGAAAAAGAGAAAATGAGAAAGAGAGAATCAGCAAAAGAGAGAGGGAAATGTTATATTCAAAAGTAAAGGCCATTCATTAATATCAAAAGTTACATTACAAATGTGAATGGTACACAACATAGATGATTAAAATAATATCAATAGAAGATATTTTATGTGATGATAAATAGTTTTTAGAAACATTTTATTTGTTGGTTGAATTTTACAAGTATTTATAATAATTATTTATAATCATTTAATCATATTTCCTTCTCCATAAATATTTATGAATGGAACCTTACTATTAAGTATGTAATCTATTTTAAAGTATAGCAGCAACCTTGTATAAGTGGGTCCTTCTTGTACTCACTGTAAATATCTCCCATAGATTAATCTAAAATTAGGAGACGTTATGTTGTATTGAATTATGAACTAATAATCAGATAAAAATTGCTGAAAATACTGAAATGCATAAATCAGTTATCCACAAGATTACCATCTGGTATTAAAAATGAAATTGAAAAAGTATTACACTTTAATTATTTGCATCAATGATTATTATAAATTTTCAGCTGTCTTAGAAGTATCAAAAGTGAAATAAATGAGCAGTTTTGCATACTGGAGTTACCCAGAGTAAGAATTATCTGTTTATTCTTTCACTTTTAAAAACATTTACTATTAAAAGTACCTGCCAATTCCATACAACTGATTTCTGCTCTAGTTCCTACATATTTTACCAAAGGTCAGATAGGCTGCGTATAAAGCTTATTTTTTTTTCCCAGTGTCATAGACATTTGACTGTTTCGCTGTCCCTAAAACCACTAAGCTTGAATATTTTTCTTTAAAAAAAGAACCGTTCAGGCCTGAGCGCACCACCAGGCCTCACAGGCCTGCCCACCACGGCCCTGCCCAGGAAGGAGCCCGCTGCAGCTCCGGCCTGTTTGCCTGCCCCGGGCCTGCCTCCAGTTGGGGCCTGCCAGCCCTCAGGCCTGTCTCCTCGGTGGGTTTCCCAGTCCCCTGTCGCAGCTCCATCTTGCCTTCTGCTCCTGCCTGGGGCTGTGGATGGACTCTGGTCCTAGTTATCTCCTCACCATGCCAAGGGGCTGCTGAAAGGCCCTGTTAGCACCTTGAGCTCTGCCCTGAGGGTGAGGGCAGAGCCCACAAAGGGGTCACCCTTGGCTCCTGGCTCCATGTCCCTTACTGCTCCCTGGCAATTGCTCTGAATTATGAATGGAGGCAGAGATAGAAATTTAATTTCATGAATGAGATTATTCAGCAGTACTAGAACATTAAGCATAAAAAATTGAAAGCCAGTATACAGCTAGGCTGTGGAAATCACAAACAGAAGAAACTCTTGGATTAAAAAAGGGGATGACATTTGTATGGACAATAAGAATATGTAGCTATACAGTTGCTATGAAAAAAAAATGAAAGAAAAAAAAAGTGTTAAATGTCATTATTCAGAGTTTAACACAACCTCTGTATGAGATATTAAATACACCCTCCACATAAAGTTCTTCATTCATATGGAAGATAAAACACTGAAAATAGCTTCCTGGACTGAACAAGCTCCAATTCTGAGTTGTTTTAACAATTACTGTGTCCAGTGTTTTTCAGCAGATGTCTTTCTAACAAGAACATAATGAAGGCAAATATTTTTTTCAGTTATGGCTGAATAGTTTGAAATAGCCTCCTAGGTTAAAACACTAACCTTACATCAGGTTAACCCTTGTTCCTTAGTGAGACAGCTATGGTGTCAAATTCTAGTCCATGTACAGTAGTACTGTGGGTAAAGTCATACTCATAATTCGTGCTAGTTGATTTTGAACCTTAGAACTTACACATTAAATTTTTGTTGGATCTACTTTCCAGGTTCAAATTTTCCTGAACATAAAGGAAATCTGTTTGTCCTTGTTCCCCTGCTCTTAAAGGGGAAGGAAAACATAGAAGTTGCTGGGAAAAACCCATATGTTAGATTCTGATGCAGGATGGAGGCCAGTAGTATTTTTTAGCATTGAATTATCTCATCCAGCCTTGTTTTTCTTTAAGCACCTTAGCCACTCTGGACTTTTGAAGCTCTAAAATTAGAACCAAAATAAACTATTTCTAAAATGCTAAGTATTTATTTCAAACACACTTCTATATCTACAAAGAATTTCAAAATGAGCAGCGTGTATTAATATCATTTTCTTCAGTAGACGGAGGTGGATTCAAGTTTGCAAACTATATTGACCATTCAGAGGACACATAGCAGTTCCTCCCTTGCACTCTGAGTAACTTGCAAGTTTTTGTGTTGCCATATCATTCCAAGTAATGGACTAAACAGAATTACAGCTGACAAACAGACTAGGGGCACCTCTAGGCATAGGCAATACAGAGAAATCTGTTAATCATGATACTGCAAGAACTAGGGATGAAATCCTGCCCCTTTTGGACCCAGTGGAAAAGTTTTCATCATTCGGGTTAGGATTTCTCCCCGGTAGTTTATGCATCTCTACTACTACGTGAATCTTCTCAAAAGGTAGGTTGACCATATTTAAACTGCATTTTTTATTGTTGTTCTTTAAAATCCATGAGCAAAAACCATGTGGCTGTGGAGTCTGACTTAAGAAATAATCAACACTTTTAACTCAGGTTTTCTTGTTCTGTAAAATGCCCCTTTGAAATCATTAAAAATAA
This sequence comes from Anser brachyrhynchus, assembly GCF_964034855.1. Classification (NCBI taxonomy): domain Eukaryota; kingdom Metazoa; phylum Chordata; class Aves; order Anseriformes; family Anatidae; genus Anser; species Anser brachyrhynchus. Next base: position 24,856,337 of record NC_137699.1, on the reverse strand, counting down.
GCTCCAAAAAGAAAACCTGCCCCTACATTATTTAATAGCACTTCATTTTTTTTTCCATGTTCTGATCCTCCTCTTAGTGTTCTAAAAGATGGAATTGCTACCGATGCAGTTGGTAGCTTCATACCACTGCCAAACTACTGGTCACAGTCAGACTTGTTGAAATTAAAATTATAAACTTCAAATAACTTTTTAAAATTTGTTTTAAAGGAATGTAAAAATGCTACTATTTTTTTCATTCATAGCTAAATATAAGTTATAGATATATCCCTAACTAAAACTTCCTATTTTTCTTTGGCTTCTGTAAGCCAGAAAGTGGAGAAAATTATAGAGGGAATTCAGACTGAGATTTGTTGATTATTTTTTTTTTCCAAAAAGCAATAGCAACGAACAAAAACTCACCTTAAGAGAATATGTGTAAAAAAACAAATTATTAAGTAATGATTTAAAAATATATATATATAGTGAGATTCTGTATATAAAGTGCAATTTATGTACTAGACATAACTATTGAAAAATACTGTCTTATCCATGAATCCAAATGATATGAAGATAGTTAATTATTGCCAAGGGCCTTTTTCCCTTTATGTCTGCAAAGGGAAAGGCACAATGGCAGTAAAACTTAATAGTTAGCTTTTTTGGTTTTTTGCCTTTTTTTTTTTCTAGAACAGAAGAAGGTACCATTGATAGTTTCACCTACTTTTTCAGTTGCATAAAATAATCTTAAATTCCTATTTAAATTGTTGATGTGTTTGAAGAGCTGTTGACTTTCATTGTAGAGGTAGTTGCTTTTCAGCATTAAACTCTGGAGACTTACAAGTAGAATGCAATGTGTATATACTTCTATTACTGCTCATCACTATCACTTTATCACTTATGTACAGTAATAACAGTTAATATTTATGTTGGGGTTGTGCCTAGAGGAATCAGTCAGATGATGGCAACAGTAAAATAATATAGATAGTAAGTACATAGCTTTTACTCAAACAAAGTGCAACTCAAATAACATTCAGAAATCTGTTGTTTTCATGATACCTCTATGCACTTTGTGACAGTAAAAGAACAGAATTAGCATGTATTTTGCTATTTATAAAGTAAAGCACTACAGTGTATAGAACAGAGATGCAATTATCTCTTCTGTCAAGTTTAAGAGTCTGCTCACAATTGTCAAAAGGCATCATACTTTGGGATTTAGTGTTGCTCAGGAGAAAACCTGGGATTGTCTGCGGCAGGTTTTATTCATGCTTAAGGATAATAATAATAAATAATAATAATAATAATAATAATAATAATAAATAAAAGAATTAACCCCAGTGCTTAATTTAGACAAGAAACTGCTTCTACAACATCATTACACCTTAATGTTACATAACCATCATTTAATGGAAGAAGATAAATGACAGAAAAATTCTTTTCTGTATTCTGTACTACATTGTAATTCTAGACATTAATATGATCTTTGAAAACAAAATTGTAAATCATTAAGTCTTATACAAGGATGAATACATTTATAAGTGAAAATATTACTGAAATAAATTGCTGCTTTGAAGTAAAACAAAGTTAAATTCCCTTTACAATTTTGTGTTCCAAGGTTTTCCTAGAATTTAAGATTGACAAGTCACGATTCCACTCTGTCTTTCTGATACTATTACTGATTTTAATATACTTCCCACTGGCATACACCCCAAGTTAGAACTGTGCATTTACAGAAGTTTTCTATGTTTCTATTTGGTAAAGTCATAGTTGTCATCATAATTCAGCCCTTACATACGTATTGTCCATAAATTTTGCAAATATAATTTCTTATTTCAGACTTAATTTTTTTTTCTTTCTGGCCTTCACATCCATACTTGTCTTGTATCAACAGAGAACACTGTTGTTAAACATTTCAATTACTCTGACTACCTCACTAATTTTAATACATCTGCTGGCTGCCACATCTGCTGGTTAAAAGTTTTAATATTTTTAAGGTCCTTCATGCTTCAATATTTCTCCCCTTTTATTTCCTTTTATCCATGACTGTTGCTGTACTTATGCAGTGCCTTCCTAAGTACGTAAGTTTTCCCTAAAAGACTTTTATAATAATAGATAAGTAATAATAATAATAATAATAATAATATATTTATATTTATATTATAAATATATTATTATTATTATTATTATTATTATTATTATTATTATTATTATTATTATTATTATTATTATTATAGATATAATAATAATTATCTATATGATATAGCCAGGCTGAGTACCATCAGGAAATAAATTGGCTAAAGAAATTATTTCCTTAGTTAATAACAGAAGAATCTTAAACAGAGTAACTCAAACTTTTCCTCACCCTTGTTTGACAGTCACCTTTATTTGGCTATCTTTCTTGGGTATGTAAACTTATATTAACAAAAAACACCAGCTTTAATATTAAGGTTTATAAATGTTGAAAGAAACTCATTTCCTAACAAAATACTAAGTGTTTAGTTGTGAAAACAGCTATTTTTGCATTTCCAGAACTTTACTTTGCCCCATATTATTCAAATATGTTAGTGAACAAGCATGTTAGTGATGGGACTTCCCATTCCTCTCTCTCTATTTTTTAAAAAGAAAGCAAGAAAGAAAGCAAGAAAGAAAGCAAGAAAGAAAGCAAGAAAGAAAGAAAGAAAGAAAGAACGAACTAAAAAATATAGAACTTGCATCCAGGCTGTCAGATAGCATTAATTCTGTAGTTTGTACTTAGAGTGAAGCAGACAGGTTTGTCTGTATCTAAAATGAAGTCTGTCTCAAACTGTCTGAGGTATGAAAGATGAGTAAGAGAAGCTTGCCCATTTCTACCCTGCACATAAAAATAAATAAATAAACAAACAAAAAAACAAATAAATAAGATCCAGTTTCTTTATGAAGGATATTAATCTATTTCAAATGAATATCCAGTTTTTTTAGAGAAGTGGGAAGTGGGAACAAAAATGTTTATAACAAAATTGATTATAATATTAAAATACGTACACTGTATACAGATATATATTATAAAATTTGTGCATAGTGTTTGCATAACAATAAAATAACTATCAGTGCTTTTTCCTAAAAGTACCAAGCATATTTACAGGGCAATAAGCTTGTCCTGTAAACCCAATGATTCACACTAGCACTGAATCGGGGCCACAGGATGATTCATATAGCAGAATTTTGCAGGAGTGTCCAAAAATTATAATAAAGAATAAAATAAAGAATACTCTTAAAAATTCTCTTTGGCAAACACATTCATTTCAATGATAAAGACAATAATTTTTAACTCAGCTTAATGAAATTTGATAAATATATTTTCTGTATTGACTTTGTACTACAGAAATGATCAGTAAGCAGTCTTTATTTCTCTTGAACTGAAACAAAATGAAGTTCTGAATCATGGAGATAAAAAATGAATTTCTGGCACACGTGCGAAGTTATTTATTTTTAGGGATGACATGATTAGATTCAACACCCACAAACAATGAGAATACATTTCAATACATTCTCTGTACTGCTTAGGTCATGGAGTCAATCATAAACATTAACTGAAACAAAACATTTCTTGAGTAAACCAAAGGAATTACCACTGAAATAACATAAGCAACAGAAGAAAGCTTGGATTCTTTCCACACTAATGTCTGATTATGTGGAACAATGTCAAGAGCTCAATAGAGTGGTTGTCCAACTAGTGCTTCTGTCCAATTTTCTTTTCTCCAAAAATATTTGAGAGTAACTGGAACAGTTAACATTACAGAAAATTCAGCACTTTATAGGATCACGTCCTTTATTCATTGTAGAGTTTTGATAGCTTTTAGAGACTTTCAGGGATGACGGGAAATTCCATAGTCATTATTAACAGACTGCTGTACTGTCGTACAACATATTGAACTGCCAGAACAGCAGACCTACAGGGTTCACAAGGAATGCTACAGGGCTGAAGGCCTACCACTGGTAGCTCTACAGAAAATGGTACTGGCACCATATCCTTTACAGCTGTATAAACTGGAATTAAAGATGTTTACAGCCTGACTGCCTTTAAATTCAACCAGCATATGAAGATGTATCTCTTCAACAGCCATCAGCTTTCAGGCATGACTTTCAGATGCCTGGTCTCTTATCAGAATCAGTTTTGCACAAAGACCACTATTGTTTATGAGTACTTTCTGGAAGTGGGGAGAGATGGTTTGGGATTGCAAGGGAAGTTCACTTTTGCTTGTGTGGACCACTTTTATATGAGCTACTATCAGATAAGTAGACAAGAAGTGTCAGAAGCCGTGGAACACTGTGTTCAGGTGACACAATCAATCATCCATCTGTGCTGTTCCTGCTCATTTTATGGTATGTAAGCAATGGAACCCGACTGGTGTGAGAAGATCTGCGTTTATATGTGTCATGTCATTGTTGGCTACAAGAGATCTTGTTCAGAAGAAGTATAAGCTCTGGAAGGAATCTTAACCACTAAGTATTTCTGTTTTAATTTTTTAAGAAAGTATCTTCCACTGCCTAAACAGCCTGATGCTAACCATTTATGATTGAGTACTATTCTAGCTGTCAATATAAGCAGGGGTAGCCTGCAGTGCCATTAAAGAAATCCACAAAGATAAATCATATGTTCTTAAGCATGTAAGTGAAAATGTATGGTTGAAATGTTTTTATACACAACGTAGAGAATGCAATCAGAAATAAAACTACCTATGTCTGCTCACCTTTCATGTCAGTATCTTTCTGAAGGGTTTTTTTGAATCACTAGGGGAATTCTTCAGAAGAACCACTCTTTTAAGCATCAGATTTATTACACAGTAGGATTCTTCTATATGCGAAGATTTCTTTTGCCTACACTTCTTCCCAAGGGCATCTGGTGAAGAAATGACCATTTAATCTGCTATACATGTTACATAGGAATCAAAGAAAAAAGGTGCATAAGTTGCAAATGTGTAATGTAATGCCCCTGCAGCTTTAAGATGGGCAATGTTGCTCAGGTACGTGTCCCAGAAAGAGAAGTAATGTTTGGTTTGTGTCCTTTTCTGGATGGTTTGCATCATCTAAAGAGATCTGAATGAATCCGTTCTCTTGTATTCCAAACATGTTAATTCATTCTTACAATGCAGTGTTTAAGCAACTCACTCCTGCACTTCATTTCTTTATCAATACCTCTAATACTTTATAAAACAAAAATTAATGTTTAACATAGTATGCCCGAGGTTTTTGGGAAAAGGTTGAAAAAATCAGTAACGTAAGAGTTCTAGGAATTTGGTTTAGAAAACATATTTCTTTTGTGGCTTTGGGTACAAAAAAAAAATCAGTATGATTTGTTCTTTTGAGAGTCCTACGCACACAATAAACAATTCCTTTACTAATACAACTTGTCACTCATCTTTCATCCTGATAGGAGACACAGCTTATTTTTGCTAACTTCATTAAACCTATGAATCTGAAATAACTGCTTTAAGAAACTGAACTACTGTGTCAACTTTAGTAGTCAGTGAAGCCGTTGTGCAGTACCAGTGTATGGCAAGTGTAAGAGTTTACAAGACAGCCTGGAACATTCTTTGGGACCACACAAATGCAAGCTTCTGAAATCAACTGCATGGATCATTTCTGAGTCTTCTGAGAGAGCAAGATGCAGAATGCTTCAAAAGACAACTGCTTTTTGTATGGTCACATTTTATTCTTTCTCAGTGAAAGTCATTATTGACATACACATGGACAGAAATTACTGAATATTTCCAATCATCTCTTTTATTCAGGTTGCTTCAATCTGTCAAATACTCAACATTGTAAAACTGTTCCTTATCTATTGATGAAAGTTTTATGATACCTGATTATTGTATTATAGCTACTAAGATAAGGAAAACAAGTAACATCTTTTGTTGGCTGATGCCTGAGTTTTAAAACACTCATAACTGTAGAATGATTCAAGGTATGCTGTCATGCTACCTCTGACTGATCTCAAAGGCAGCACATACATATTCCAAAATTCTTCTTCATACTGTTTATAGAATCCATTTGGACATTATGATAGACACCTTCGTAACATATTCAATGATTGTAAAGATGATGTCTTGTAAAATTGAAAGTATTAGCACAAATAAAACCACCACAACATAGGGTGAATGTTGCATGGTCATCATTGCTTTTCTTCAAATTTTTTACATAACTCCCATAATATTTATGTACAAGAAATAGCTTCCATTGATTTTGAAAAAAATAACAGGAAAGGGAAGCAAAATCGAAACTGTTTTCTCTGAAATTCCACACAGCAGATAATAAAAAACAACAACAAACTACAGCAGAGAAATTCTTCAATGTCTCACAATAAATAGAATAGTATATGCTATTCAATTTAAATTATTCATTTGGTGTTATGATAGCTACTGAAATAAGTTAAATCAAATTCCACAAGTTTCTCCATCATTGTCTAGATGCACACTTCTAAATTTTGCTTCTCACCATGATGTATTTCACTTATAATACTCACCAAGACTATCTTAAGTAATTTTTAAAATAATGATGTTACACTTATTTAAAAAGAAGATACATACACTTTAGCTTTCTGTCAACATCAACGAATAATAGAATAAGAGGACATAATTAGGCTGAAGAGGACATTAAGTATGCAGATCTAATGTTGCTTAACACAGTTACTTGCCTGAAATATTAAAAGCTGTGAAAATTGGTGAGTGAGATCAGCTAGGCATAGATCAGCTGTTATGTCTGTAAGGTAGAAGCATAAGTAAAATCTTATCTCTACAGTTTTATTGTTATCATGACTACATCTCGAGGATAAATATTGTAACTTGCATAATATCTCCCTAAAAATAAATAAATAAATAAATAATGAATACACGTCCTGTAAAAAGAATATATGATACTTCTGTCACCTTTCTTTCACACGTTTACAATTTTGTAACAGGTATCATTTGGGTTCAAGCAAAAGTCTTAAGATACTGAATAAGAATATGTCAGGATTATTGGTTTATTTTTTCTTGTGTTTGTGGTAAATTTATCAATAATTACAGATGTTCTGCAACTCAGAAAGATATGAGATTCAAATATATATATTTTCACTTATGGAATACTAGTAAGAGTATATTTATGTTACCCAATTCTACTATTCTCGTTAGGAATCTTTTCTATTTATAATGCAGGTTCCTAATATTAGAGTCTGACTCAAATTGATAGTGAAATAAATGATTAACCTAAGGTAAAAATGTGATTTAGGATTTCAATTCCTAGACTAAATAAATGATCTCCTTTATGTATAAAACTATGTACAAATCCATGACCAATAACATTTTTTGTATGTAAAATTATCATGGAATGTTACTTAAAATTCATCTTATGATTAAATACAGCAAGTTTTTTTCAAGCAAACATTTCATAAGATCTTTTCATGCTTACACTAACCTACATGCCCTAGGTGGACTAACATGCTATGAGCTATTAGATTCATGAGTCATTTACTGAGGAAGATGTACATCGAAGACTAACACACTTTCTGGTATGCAAGCATGCATCACTATGTACCTTTAGATGCTCTTACACATGGAAACGCATAATCTGCATGAACAATCTTTAGTTGTAACATACCTGTCTTTGGGCATGGAAAGACTGGCATCTACATCACTAGAATTTCTGCTTCAGGCTCAAAGCTGATGTGAATGATGAAGAAACTTAACCATCGGGGAGTCAATCTAAATTGCTGAATGGTAACAGAAGTTACTTTAGCTTTCATTCTTAAATGAGATGAGAGGTAGAATTGTGAAAGGAGAAGAAACTAATGGGAAGACTATAAAAATAAGTAAATCTGAACACTCCGACTTAATATTTGTCTTCTTGTTCTTTGTTTTCCTACACACATATCCTTCTGGCTCCATGACATCCAAAGTACATTAGTTACCATGCAATTCCATTGATTTATTGATGAGCTAATTACAGCACCACTTTCATTTTCTCTGTATATGACCAGAGATGTATAACCTTCTTTGTAAAATACAGAACTAGTGTCTGATCCTCAAATGTATTTATTGAAACACTGACAACTGTCTTGATTCTTACTGATGAGTTTATTTTCACTAAGGTCATGAGATAACTAGAGCCAAGTATTTACAGGTTTGTGCATAACAGTATGCATAACAGTACATTCATACCCTAGATAACGTGAAGTAATCAATGAATGGATAAACAGATGTTGGATGAAGGAAGAAGAACCTACATATAGAATCTATATATTCTTGTTTTACAGAACCGAATGTTTCTAGGAATTGTTGTGATTTGTCACATATGTAGTACACTTCAAATATTTTCATCTCTGCATTTCTCAATGCTGTATTTTCTTACTGCTAATATATGATACGGCAGACTTGCATAGTGCAAAGAACAACAGAAAAAAAGACAAATACTGAAAAGTCTGTAATCTATCTAATCACAGTTTAGTTGCTCATCTGTAAGGCATCACTGTTGAGAAGGGTGATGATGGAAGGATTAATGTGTTAAGATGTTATTGGGATTCTGAAGATCTGGCTTCTCTTCCTATTTCTTCAACAGATTTCATGCATGATCTTCAGCACATCACTTTGGGTTTGATTCAACACCAAAGATACTTACAATCCAAATTTCTAGGTACTATATGTTCTGTGCAAAGGAGATGAGTAATAGTGATGAAATTGCACTGAGGACCTCTTGTGCATTTGTTGTGATGTGCTTTGATATCCTCAGATGTCAGAAAGCATAGAAATACTTATTATTGGTGCTTTGTTTCCTGTTTTATCATCTTCTAATGGAGATAAAATATTTTAAGAAGAGTTTTGAAGGCTCACAGTGAGAATATTTGTATGAAAAAAACACATTGGCTTTGAGCATATTTCTGATATCTGAAACAGTTCTTAAATTGTTTATCATTCCAGAATATTCATTTTAGGAAATAAGCTTGACAAAAAATACATATTTTGTTTCAGTGACAATTTATGGTAGAAATAGTATAGTGTGATAATACTGCAAAATACCTAATATCAAATAGACACTTGAAATTTATCACCTATTTGGTTAACACTCATCTTCTACCTCTCTACATGTATAGGAAACAGTATGATTGTTCATGGAGCAGAAGAAAATAATGTCCAGAACGTTTCCACTCCTCTATTCCTATTTTGAAACTTCTTCAGCTTAAGAAAAGTGGTTTCAAGGATCCTTATATATTAAATTACTTACTTAAACTACTACAAAATATTCCAAATTATTCTCAGTTATTTGGAGCACCAAAGCTAAAATTGTCTATATCTGCGTTGCTGCATCAAAGAACTCCCTAAACGATTTTGTGGAGAAAAAGAAGTAAAAATGGAAACACTACCACCACCCCTCTCATAAGGTAGCATACACATTTAATTGCGTGTGCTAAAGGAGGGGGAAAAAATGAAAGAAAACTGTAAAAAAAGATGAATTCAGACATCTTAAAATTTAAAAAGATACATGTTCAAAAACAATAATGAAACATACATTTCAATTAAGATGAAACACTTTGTTTTAATATATCATTAAAGACAAATTGTCTCAAAAATAATAATAATAATAAAGCAAAAAAAGCATTTTCCAGTAAGAAAACTGGTTGAAGAAATGTACACTTAAGGTATAGCATTTTCAAAAGACCTTTACTATTATTGCAGCTAGTAGCAATTTTTACTTTAGTGAGAACAATTAACATTAGACCAGGATTAAATGCTTCAAAAGTCCCATGGTTGTTATCTGTCTGCATTCTTACTTATAAATATTGTTTTGGAGAATCTAATTTTCCATCCAAATAAATTAGGCTGAGGTTAATTACAATTTCCCAATCTTCTGAGAAGTAAGCAACCAAAATACTCTTAAATATACAAAAGGAGTGTTGTGAAAGATATGCATGGCTGCTGTTGACTTGCTGCATAAAACTCTTGCACACAGGTTTTCCACACATATAACTGCAGTGTAAAAGACGACATTATGAGAAACCTTCTGACAAATTGATTAATAATCCAGAGCTGCTGAAGTTCAGCTGAGTGAGCAATTAAACATTCCAAACAGCAATGAACCTTCAGAGATAATTTATGATAATTTTATGCACAAGAGCTCAGTGGCTTTTTAATTTGATAGAATGTTAGTAGCATAGATTTCTAACAAGGGAGTTTCAGTGCTCCATACATCACTGAGATTACTTAAACATTTCAATGTGGTTGATGAATGAAGTTTCTTGAGATGCGAGGAGATACAGAAGGTGTCAGAAGGTTGAGATTATTCATCATATCAATTATTGAAAGTGGATGCATTGACATCATACTCCCAGCTCATATTTTATAGCCATTATAAAGACAGAACAGAAATAACAGACTTGGTGGACTGCAGAACTGTCAGGATATCCAACTTCTTCCTCTTTTCCTTCAAGCCTTGTTCTGTCACCATACAATGTTAGCACTTCCAGGGTTTTCTTTGAAAGTCATTCATAATATACAGCATGAGAACAAGACCCTTTGGACATCATCAGCTCATACCTAGAATACATCCCATATAGATCAAGAGAGAAAAGGGAAGTTAGATAAAGAGTCTAAACTCAGTTCGCCAGCAATGCAAATACTGTGTCATTTTTGCTGAAGGAGAGCAGATTTCTCTACATTCTTCCACATAATTTTTTGCCTTTTTGTTGTTTTGAAAACACTGCATAGGGTGGTACATTGAAACAAGTCAAATATTTTTAGTTCCTAGAATATTTCCCCTTCATCCCTTTATTTCTTGTTTTGGCAAGCAAAATATAATGTTTTAATCTTGGATTTCTGACATACTCATGACAGTTTGAAATACACTAAGCTAAACTAAATAATGTAAAGGGGCCTTCTTTATGTTATGAACAAAGATAAAGTCTCTACTTTGAAGAGAACACTGAAGCACTCAGAAACCACATGTTTAAGAGAACAGCCAGTTGATGAGATTTGATTTGTTTTTAACACTACTATAATGATCCTGACAATAAATCATCATTTCACATATCCAAACAGTTATCCTTTCATGTGCACTAGGAATAGAATGCTGGAAAATTGAGGCTATATATAGGCAAAAAAAAAATAAAATACTAGAAGCAGGACAGCAGCCTGTTACTTAAACTCTTCAAATGAGAGATCACTTCATCTGTGTAAAGCACTATTAGTCAAAATACTCTGGAACTATGCAGACAGCTCGGAGAGTGATAGGTGGGAGGATGGGAGTGCCTGTACAGATGTTATGGCTTCAAATCCTATCACAGACTAGAACTATTAGTCTTGGGTTAATGAAAAAAGTTGTCTGACCCTTTCTGTGTCTTCAACATTATTGTTTAAAGAGCTGACTCCTGCACAGTTCCAAATGCAGTATCAACACCTATCAACATAATTGAAAGTCTTCCACCAGTGAAAAATGGAGTCAACATTAACAGAAAAATCACAGAAAGTTCCATCAACTTCTGGGTCTCCTGCTAGACATCACTGAACAAATACGACAGAGCTGGTAAGCAGATTCAATTCCTGCCTAAAGACAAGTAGGCCTAAGATTGTGGCATTCTTCCTTGAAAAGCTTTCTTCAGCTGATTCAAGTCAGTGTAACTCCCTTGCAAATAGAGTATCCACTTCCCAAAAGACTGTGAAAATAGGTCCAAATTATGGCTGTGGAGGAATATTACCTGGAAAGGAAAAGAACAAACTCCAAAGTGTATGAGGAAAAAAAAAAAAAAGGGATTGTTACAAATAAATAAATAAATAAGCATGACATTGAAAACTTGATCAAAATAAAAATATTAAAAAGTGTTTTTTTTTTTCACCTAGAAAATGGATTGAAGTAGCCCTAGAAGACAGAAAGTCAGTATAAACAGAATACTATTGTAACCTCTCCAGTATTTCTGCAAAATTAGATGTTCAAAAGCAAAAAGACAGAAAAGCTAATTCTAATGTTAGCTTATTTCTTGGGCAAGGTATCTGGAAGCAAGCTGTTGAGAAGTTTCTATTATTTCAGATCTTTTACCAAAAAGTTACTCAAACATCCTTCATGAGTGGTAAAAATATCTTTAACCTTCTCTGAGTACTGGGTATTGATCTAGATAACTTTTCCGGGTCTATGTCTCTGTCTCAATTTAATGTCACATAGTTAAAGCTGAGAACAGGAAATATTATATAAGTTCGAATGAGATAACAAAAGGCAAAACTGTTTACTTTTTTATGTACTATTTATTCATCATTCTGGTGGCTTGCACAGGATTGTAATCTCATCTCTGGATTATCGAAAAAGCATTTACCTGACTGCCTCTAAGTTTCCTCAGGAAATGACCAGACTGGCAGGAAGGAAGCAAAAAAATGAGGTAACCTAAATGTCCTCCTCCCTTCTAGGAACCCCTAGCTCTCTTTCAAACTCCTTTAACTTAGGAGGGTCAGACAAACTCCTTTAACTTAGGAGGGTCAAATTTGGTAAGAAGGCTGGATATTGATGTAAAATACTCCCATTTGCAAAGTTATATACCACACATGTAATTGATGGCCTCCTCAGAACCATGCTTACAAATAGGGAGACTTTTTTATTTTCCCTCTTTTTATTATTAATATTATTATTATTATTATTATTTATTTAACTAAAGCAACATGCATGGGAAAAGAGCACTTTTTTTTTTTTTTTACATAGAATATTCAAATGTTAACTCAAATTGGAAGCTCTCACTTCACTGAAGCCCTTCAAATGAACACTTTCTAATTTAAATTGAAAACGTTACCTAGATCTATTCTGACAGTTTTAAAAACATGTGGGAAGCAACCACTAGCTATGCAGCTAAGCCTTAAAACACTTGTCTAAGAATGATGTTCTCTAACTCTCCTGCTCATGAATCTAGCCCTAGCACTAAGTTTGGGTACAGATTTCTGTAGAGGGACATGCTGAAGCTGCAGTTGGAAATACTACGTGGGGAGAATTCCCACAGCAGCCCAGACCGTTGGTGTGGTTTGGCAACCTCTTTGCAGCCCCGCTCTTTCTATGGGTCTCAAATCTTTTGCTTCCCTAACCCCATGCCTTCCCTAACTCTAAGTATGGGTTAATTATTCTGCAATGGGACATGCTGAAACCCCTTGTGAAAAGGATACAAGTGGGAGAGTTTTCACAGAAGCCCCCACTTTTCTTCCCCAATCTCTTTGCAGTTCCAGTTTTGCAATGGGCCTCATGTCAGAGAAAAACACGGGCAGTTGCTGCCTAGCATGGAAGGAGGGACATGGGAGTCAAGCATCACAGCAAGGCAGGCAGAGGCCTTGGTCTCACTGACAAAACATCTCATCTGTGTAGTACTTGAATAAACCAGAAAGTGACAGTCAGAGTCCAGACTAACAGGGTACAAGGCAAGGCACAGGCATGACTGCAAAGTTAGGTGCAACACAGTCCAGGCCTAAGCCACGCATGAGAGCCTCTGCTGAATGCAGCTCCACACGGAGGAGGTAGTAAGCCCTTCTGCAACGTCTTCCAGCTCTTCCTCGGAGAACTCCAAGGCCAGCAGAGGGTCTCAAAAAGGTATCTCCTGTCAGAGCTATCTCCCAAGCAGGGCCCAAGCTCTGGGCCCTGAAACTCTTGCTCTAACTCTAGCTGGGAGCCTTACAGGTAACTTCTGCTACAGGGGATACTGAGGCCCCAAGGGAAACGTGGGTGCAGAAAATTTATTATAGCAGCCCACACATTATTTCAGCAGCCTTTTAGGTGTACTGTCCTTCCCAGAAGCCCTTTCTCCCTCTCCCTACCATAATCCTAGCCCTAACCCTAAACCCAGTCCCAGAAGTTTTAGTACACTTTTCATTAAGCCTTTCTTCTCATCCTTGAAATTTAACTATGCTTTTAATATGCTACTAAATATACTACCTTTTATTATATATATTTACTTTTATTGTTGTTTTAAATTAAATTTTATCGATGTATATGGTATGCGTGTGTCATGTGTAACCTTTATTTCCTGGCAGGTTATGCTGTACTTCTGTCATTTTTTTCTTCCTCAGAGTGAGCTATTGAGTCTTGTTTATGAGATCTCCATTTGCAGAATACCAAATTTCCTGCCATGATTCAGTAGTTTCATGTAAAGAGCATAACATTCTGTTGATAACTGCTTCTACACAATAATGAGGTGCTTAATGTAAAATAGTTGTATAATTGTATGAATCAAAGCTATATTTCTAATTTGAAGTTTGCAAACTCTATTTTCACATTATTTTAGGTTTACATGTTTAGGTTTATGTGTCTTTATCATGATGCTTTTTTAATCATTTATTCTTATTATCTTACTTATTGTTATAAATAATTTCCAACTAATAAGTTATTCTGTTTCTTACTCCAGGAAGAGGGGACATAACAAATCTGATCCAAAGCCATACAAGTTAAATGTAAAATTCAGCATTTGGACAAATTAGAAATTATTATTTGAGTTTGTTACTATTTTTTCAATGTGCTGATTGAACCCAAATAATTATCTTGGACTTTTTTGTTACTCCATGTAAAGTAATTGAATTGTGCTAATTGTTGTTGATTTACAAAGTGACAAGACATTGTTTCAGTGATAAGCATTCTGATGGAATAAAACTGCTAACACATTTTAAGAATAGTTCTCCGAATTTTATATTTAATTTCATTAAACATTAATGCCAGTGAAGCTTGAATGCCTCAGTGTCTGCAGAAACGAACACAAAAGAACTGTGATTATTTCTGAATCCAGATCATGTTAAAACTAGCATGAATAAAGTACAGATAGCTTTTTTATTTTTTAATACTGATCTATCTCTAAATATTATGATTTTTTTTTTTCACAGTAAGAACTGGCACCAAGATACAGATTCACAGCCTCAAGCAACAACACTTCTATTTATGAAATCCTGGTTAAACACCTTAGATACCTAAGCAGTCTTATTCAGTTTGGTAAGTTCACTTTGACCTCAGAAGGACTACTCCTCTGAGTAAGGTTACTCATATATAAGCATTTGCAAGGCAGCCTTTCATTTGCTGTTCTGAAATTGTTTTATGCTTGATTCTACTTTACAGATGACAAAAGAAAACTTAGTGAAGATCATGTATTTTAAATGAAAATATTAATAAAATGCTTTGGTTTTTTTTTCTTCACAAATAGTTGGATTTTATAATACATCTATAATAAATTTAATAATATCTTTATATCTAAATACATATAGAAACATAGAAAAATGTAGAATATATAGACTTATCCTGTAATTGCTAAGATTACTGAGCAAAGAATGACAGAAATCCTCAATGCATTCTTTTGAGAGTAAGAAGTGAACACAAGGAAAAAAGCATATGATTTTCTATGTTAAATTCCTGATGTGAGGGTAAAGAAAAATACATGGGTTTCAGTTGCAAAAGTTCTATTAAGCTCACTTGTTTCAGAATCAACTCCTAAATAGCAAAAAATGCAATTAAAAAAGGTGTGCAAGTAGGGTTTTTTTGCTTCATTTGGGATGCCTAAAAGAAAGAAAACCCTCAAAGTATTTCTTATATGATTGTGAACAGAATAATTTCACAATAGAAGTTATAGAGGATGAAGGGAGAAATTGCATGATAGATACCCAAAAAGAAAAAACAAATAGTAGAGACATTAAGAACAACTTCCTTCAGTCCCTGTTATGAGAATTTGAGGACCTGGACTGTTCACAGACAAATTTCAAAAAGTTTTAATTACAACAAACATATCTAAACTTTGCTTTCAGGGAAGAGAAATGACACCAGCAGTATGCTAGTTATTTTTCATAGCCTTTTTTCTATATTGTGTTTCTGCTGCTCGACCCTTATTGCCTGTATTCATCTGGCATCTCAGTCTGAGATGTGGAAGCTAAGTCAGCCCCCAAAGTGGTACCTGTTCTAAAGACATACATACAGTGGTTTCCTTGGCAACGGACACACATGGAAGATCTCTCAGAAGAGCTTCTCACATACTCATTTTTTCTGCACAGAGTGTTGGTTCATATGTATATGTAGGTCCAGGCTACAAACTTTATCAATCAAACTACAGCTGCATAATTTCAACTCCGACTTTTATTCTTTCCTGCTTTCCAGCAGCTTATGATGAACATTTGCTGATGAATGGAGAGGCTGGTATCTGGCAGCACATATTGCTCTACTAGAAATATACAAATCTCTGCTGGAACTTTACAGGTCATTTAAATAAATGTTTGAAGACAAAAATGGACTTATTCTAGTATTGAAGGGATGCCTACATACAAGGCATGTGGAGAATGGCCCAAATAAGAACCCCCAGATTGAACTTTTGAATTTAAAATACATGTGCATACATACTTAATATGCATAGCCATACTAAGACATTATTATTATTGGTTAGACTAAAAGTACTTTATAATTCTTATGTATTAGCATTCCCATTTCACAGACATGGAGAATGATCCCAAACATGTAAGTTACATTACTAGAAGCCTTCTTGTTTTGGAATCAGCCTCATGATTCAAATCAGCCTTGAATGTTGTAAAGTGCTGCCTTATTGCAGAAAAAAAAAATATAGCCAACCTGCTAATCTTGTATAAGCAGTTTGTTTTAAACAGTGAGCTGTATATCTTATAATGTATTAGTGCTAGTATAGTAGGTAGGTAGATATAATAGATAGAAGAAATGTGTTCATTATGCTCCATTAAAAGAGTACTGCCCAATTAGGTACAAGTTTGGAAGGTTACTTTTTTCTCTAGACCCCTTACAGTTCTTCCAACTTAGCTTGTGCTCAATTGGTTGAACATGGTTACTCTCCTCATTACATTTTACATGGACATAGCTATTTCATTTTCACTGATAGAATAATTGGTTTAAGAGCAAATCTAAAGGCCACTGAAGTTATTTGGCACTCTTATCGGTGTCCTCAGAGAGTGAGGAACCAGTTTACATGATACCTTTTCCCTCTGTCTTATCCCCTTTGCAGAAATAATACCTTGAGACACTAGTGGCCTTTTCAGATTTGAAAGGGACTTGTATTTATGTTTCAGAACTAGAAACAGAAGCTTTTCATGTGCCTTCAGCTCTGGGCTACTTAGCGTGGCTGATGGTGCTAGCAGACCTCATCCTATGTGTGATGTGGAAAACCTTATCTCTCACTGATTTTCATATATGACCACTGAGGTTCTAAACCAAGACCTGTTGTATTAATGGAAGGTTCTGATATTTTAGCTGACTTTGACATAGGTTTTCAACTTCTGCAGCTTCTATTGATTCATTCCACTAACCATTTTACATGCATATTTATGTCAGCAAAGGTGAAAATATAGCTTATAAAAAAAAAAAAAGCAACACTGTGTTCCTTACAAATGAATATTATTTGTAATGGAAAATAGACAGCAGAAATGCAAAACTGTTTTCAAAGTAGCTGAACTTGAGATAACAAGAATTTTATAGGGCTGTTCTGCTCCTATTCACTTTGTTCCGAACTCCCAGCTTTCTCTCACTCTCTCACTGTCTCTTTTTGTATCTTTTTTTTTTTTTAGAAGTACTCATTAATAAGTTGTAAACCTTACCTCCATGGTGTTTCTGCTCTGCTTTATTTTCCAGCACAATAACAAAGCTACTGTAGGTCAAGTGTGAAGGATAGGTAATAATTTGTCAGTGTTTCAAGCAGAATTCAGGGACATTTCAAAATGTTTTTTGTGATTTGGGCTTCCAGCTTTAAAATGTGATGTATAATTGACATTTTGATACTTCGAGGCCATGGTGTATTCTCACACTTCCATGAAAAAAAAAACAACTTGCTGACACAATCAGGAAACAGATGGTGACAAAGATCTTGTATTTAATATGCCAATCATTATGCTTTAGTTGCATATTATCATCTCATTCATGAGGCCACTATATGAAGGAATTTTGCTGTGCTTCTGCAAATCAATCAAGAAGTCTTATAATTATTATTTTTTTTTTAATATAATTTAGGACTTTCTTATCCTTTCTATGTTTTATTATATTTGGGGTGGAGTGTGTATGCAAATTTATTACACATGAAAAATGCTTTGACAATCGTGTGGCTAGAATAGATGTCAGCAACGAAATTTTCACTATAGATAGTTTCAATAGAGAGACCAAGAAATGACTTGGCAGCTGAAGTATCCACATTTTCCATACTTTTCTGTGGCCTTTAATCCAAAGACAGTGACATAGTAAGACATTAAAAGGGATGATGTCGAGTAGGAGGATGGATCCTGTAATGTGGCCTCATATCTACTAAGACCTGGAATTCAGTCAAAATTTCTGCTCAGGAAAACCACAGATGGCAGATTACCAATATATTTCAGTTAGAGCTAGCACTGGATTTGAAATCACTGAGTATGTGAGCCAAGCATACCTCTTCTTCAGCTCAAAATAGACATTTTCTTTGGAGAGTGCCTGACTTAGGGTCCCATCATACAGGAGTGAGTTCATCCCCTCACAAACTGAGCAAGGACCCTCCTTGGATAGCCTGAGATCCTTTGAAGAGGATTTAGTCCATTACTGCAAGTGGGGAGAAAAGGCTCGTTCTTTCTCCTTTCTTTCTGTCCTGCATTGTCCGGAGGATGCGTCTTTCCTGATAAGTGTCAAACCTTCATGTTCAGAGGAAGTTTCGGTATAGTAAGGATCTTTTCTTTTTTCATCTCACCCCTACTCTCTATCTGTAGGTTTCCCAGATTCTAAAATGTATATCTTTCCATTTTAAGAAAGAAGAAAATAACTGTGGTTCTGTGCAAAAAGAACATCACGAGCATGAGGACACAGCATGTGGCTTGACCACTGACTAATGCCTTGTTTCCTGGGGACAGAACATGCCTTTGACCTGGGTATGGTTACGTAGTTAGTTGAAAACTTACATATTCTAAGAAGAAAAGAAAAAAAAAAAAAGGATAGAGGAAAGGGAGGTTGATCTGGTGCTGATACTTAGAAGAGAAGATATTTCTGGAGGAGAAAAAGCAATTGAATTGTACACCATTGTTCAATATAATTTGTGCCATTCCAGGCATAGCACATTTCAGGAGTTGTTTCCATGGCAAAACAGTCATAAGTGCAAGAAACGTGAGACTATGTTTCTTTCATATGTGTCACATCGCAGAGTTTATGGTAGCCCTTCAGCATATCACTGCTCCTTTTGCTCTCTAATTCCCCTTTCCTAATCTCCAGCCATTTTAGACTACTGGTAATGTGCTGTGGTAGACCAGACCATCACTGACTCATCACTGGGAGTTCTGCGTCATCCTGATTTTGTTCTCTTCCCTTCAGTGCATGGCATTCCTCATTTAGCTCATCCAAACAGGTTTGCGGTTTACAAAAACAGAATTCTTTGAAGTTGTTATTCTGTGTTCCTTTTAATTGGTCAAGAAAAAAATAAAACCCACCAAACTCATTGTGTAAGAGAAGAGCTGTTCTTAGACATAGGGTCAGATTTATTGTTTGCTTCATTACTTATCAAAGATAGCAGCTTACACACCTTGCGCTATCTAGACAGCAGTCTCTTGGGATGTCAAAAGTCAAGGTTACATCAGCTCTTGACTTTATCCAGGCTGTATGATGTACAATGTCACTGTAACAGAGCACTTCCTCTTTGTTCTGGGGGAACTCGATTCATAATGAGCCCAACTAGGGTGTATTCGGATTGTGATAAAGAGCTCTACACAGAGGCTCCTGTTTTAGAGAAACAGGTGTTGGCTTTGATTAGAGAAAAATGACATCATCTAAGGGAGAGAAGAAAAAAAGCAAAGGGAAAGGAAGGCAAAAATAGAAAAAAGTGGCAACCAGACACAAATACATTTGCACATATAAAGCTGTTCTAATGAGAGCCAAATTGATTTGACATTCAGTGGCAGTTTGAAGCCAAAAAAAGCAAGGCAGCCTACAAAAGGCCCAGCTCATTGTTTATGGAGTGTCATACTTCATCATCTGTGAGACCAATAACAGTGATGGGAAGACCTTTAAAAGTATGGAGTTTGCACAGAGTGGCTGCGTGGATACCGCTGATGTCAGATCCAATAGAATGATTGTGAGCTATTTCCTGAATTGAAATCATGTTTGTCAGATGAAGTAGATGCTCTCTACAGACTATATCTTTGAGAACAGAATTTGGTACATTGTTAGAATTCTTGGGTGATTTCTTCTAGGCAGGCGGAGCCACAATACTTATCCTGTGATGAGTACTGATCATCAAATGGCCATGAAGAAAAAAATAGAAGAGAAAAAAATTACATAACCTGCAAATGCTGCTTCCGCTACATGAAAATTACTCTCCTAAAGGAAAAGACCGTTATATAAAATCATGTAAATTAATGTAGGCATCCCTTTCATCACCCTTACTTTTGCAGGTAACTCTGTAATTATTAAAAAAAAAAAAAAAAAAAACATTTTTATTAAAATAGTAGACCTCTGTTGTTAGTAAACTGCAAAATATATTTTGTCCATCTCTGCTTTCAGTTAGAACACCTGGTGAGGACTGACATGTTTATTAAATGTTGGTGAATGCCAACATGAATTAAATAAGCCTTCAAAAAAATGTGAGATAGTATAGCCTTCTACAGTAAAGAATATGTGTAGAAAGCAGTCTCTCTCTTTCTGCCTTCTAGCTATGAACTCTATCTAGATATCACAATATTGATATTAAATTCAGATATAAATGTTTCTATTTAGATTTCACTAGAAAATCTGTTTCTTTCTTGGGGGAAAATTCAGGAATTACACCCTTCTGGGTCTCAATTCTCTAACAATTCACTGCAATACAAATAGACAGAGATCTCAAATTATCAAGTCCCATTAATAATCCCATTTTATGTGTAATACCATGTATGGCTTTATGTCTCAAAAGGCAATCAAGGTGACCAAACTTATAATGGATTGCACAACCAAAAACGAAGAGAAACAAGATACATAGAGGTAGGTTTAGGTAAATAAATAAAACATTTTCTTTAATTCACATTAACAAAACTCAGTTTAACTTTTTAACCGTTTTTTTTTTTCTTTTTGCAAACCTTCTTTGTATGTTTCCTGTAAATATTTGAGTCTCTGAGTTTATTAGCATGAACACCCAACAAAATAAATAGATCAGTAGATCAAAATATTTAAATAGGCACAAAAAGCTAGCTTTACATCTATATTAAATACAATATTCTGTGACATATAAAGACAGTGTATATTAGTTATGAATTATATATGCAGATGTAATTCCTGCTATGCTAGTTTATGTCATAAATCATATGATTGTTTCTTTTGTCATATTTAGGAGAATTATAAACCACACGTGGAATAAATTACAAATTCCAAGTATTACAAGATAGGTTTTTCAATTCATGATAGTACCCAGACATTCAAGGCCCTATCTATTTTGCCACAGACTTCAGTTTGCAGGAGAAATAGAGTTGCTCTAATGCCCACTGGTTTCACAGTCAGTCTAAAGTCTCACAGTGGTGGCATTTAATTCTATTGCATTAAGTATTAAAATACAGTTGGTATGGTGAGCCTTTCAACAAGCGGATTTCATTTTTCTTAGGCCACAAGGGTGCTCACGGATAACTGCATCATAGAAAAAGTAAACAGGGAATCAGTTCAGGATGATCAAAGAAATACATTGCTACACAGCTTTGATAAATGTTGTTAAATCATTTAAAATGTTACCTTATAGGATTTAATGTCAGAAATATAACACCACAGAAGTGAACAGGAGCAATTTACATTTCCCTTAGAGCTATTGTTTCACACTGTCTGAAGATTCAGGCTATGTCTTTGCTGAGAAACGATGTATTTTACATCAAGCAATGTAAACTTTTATAAATTAGTGAAAACAAGAAAAAGACAAATTTCAATTTAATGCAGTTAGTCAGGGTTAACCTTAGGCCCACATTTGCCATACTATCAACTGCATGTAAAGAGATAAAAATGATACGTCTTGACTTGGATTTTACATTGAGACAATTAATTATGGGAAATCACATGATGTCAAAAATGAACATATAGCCTTTGTGAGAGCACTGTATTAATTTCCTGCTGCCCAGATTGGAAACTTCTCTCCACAGGTCTATACTTACAAAGTTTGAACATACCATGCACCTTATTTCCTTTGTGTTTCCTTCCATGCCTGCAAAAGGGATAGTTTCTATATAAAATTCTTCTATAAAAAAAGAGAACCAAATTAATGTATAATCAATGTGTAATCAAGTTCAATGTATAAACCTTTGCATGTATATTACACTATATATATACTGATGCAAATTGTAATGAATCAGTCATGTTAGTTACAGCTTTTTTTTTTTTCACTTATATATTCACTGTCTGCTTCCTGTGCTATATCAACACCGAACATTTTTGTAGAAGAAATTCATAAGTCAGAAATTCATAATACGTCACATTTCTAGTCTGGTCGTGGACAGTTCATATATCAAAAAAAAAAGTGACATGCACAAATAGTTTTTTTTCAGTTTGATTTGTCCTACTAGACAACCAGGTGTCATGAAGCTGGAAACATATTCTCAAGTAGTAGACTCGGGCAGTTGCTTCTGTTTAGCTAGTCAAAAGGATCAAGGATACCTGTTTCTGATGTGTAATTACCAGGTATGAAACAGCAGTTTCATCTGGCAGAAAGCAGACCAAATTAATATAAGCTAAAGACAATAAATAACTACAATAAACAAACAAATAAATAAATATTTTAGTTTTATTTTGTTTTCCCAGCAGTGAGAGTGATTAATTCCTGGAACAAATTAACTCAGCAAGTGGTAATTTCTCCATTGTCTGTAATACCTGCACCAGGAATGGATTTTTGTTTCCCTGAAAGACATGCTTAACTAAAACAAAACTGTCATTAAATCTGTGCACAGAGATAAAGGTGCGGGAACTCCCCTTCTGTGATAACTTATACCAAGCGTGTAACTTTGCACAGCACTTTCTTGCTGGTAGGGTTTGGGTAGTCTAGATGGTGGCTTCTGAGTAGTACCTGACACAAGTCACTTGGCTCAGAAAAAATACTTAAGATAAAATTTTATGTACTTGTGCTATACAAAGATCTTTTAGTCTAGACAACCTAGGAATCGTTCTAGCCTTAAAACTGACAAGTTCCTAGTAGTATATCTAAGACATACAAGTACACACAAGGAACACAAAGAAAACTGTGTATGCAAGTCAAAATACTCCTCCAATCTATTCTGAAAGTAGTTCTTTAGATTTTTTAGCTGCCCAACAGATACAGTCTTACCTGCTGTATTGTAGTGAAGATAATTTTATTTTCATTCTTTTTACTTCCAGAGCCAACAGTCTGTTTTACTTCCATATAACTGACTATCACATTTTATTCCGTTCATCTATCTTCAGTTGAATCATTTAGTGAATTCCAGCCCACTACTCCTTCCTCAGCTCAGTAGAGTCAATAGGGCTGCACAGGTTCTGCTAAACGAGTACTGAAGAAGATCAGATTAAACAGATATAGTGAAAGTCTAGTTGATACAGGTAGTCTTTACAGCAGTGGCAAAAAACCTGTAGGATTGCATTAATTAAAAAAAAAAAAAGCTAGTATTTATAATTAGTTAACTAAGAGATTTGAAACTGGGCTTACTAACAGGACAGTTTAAATACAGACACTAAGATAACAGAAAATAGTTATACACATTTTCATTATAAACCTCCAGTGTAAAAAATCTTATCAAGGAAGTGTGACTACTGACTACCAGCTCTACTCCTTAGAGACTGGTATATTTTAAAGACAAAAATTTCTCCTGTTTGCAAATTTTGTTAGAAGTTATTCTGAAGAGAAAGGAAAGGAAAACAATAGGAGTTATCCTGGAAGAAAACTAAAATTCTCTTCCTTGTCTTTCCTACTGATCTGTATGCCACTCTCTTGTTACAGTGGGATGTTTGGAGGCATATTTTCTAAAAGAGTTCCCAGCTAGATAACCTGCACTTGTGCCAAACTGTTCATTTTAAAGCTATGAGTTACCTGCCTTAACACAAAACTGTGGGAGGCTCCAAGATGTCTCCTATATGTGATTAAACCACCTGTTTTCTCAAAAGGCACTTTCAGAGTAGTACTACCATGTCTAACCATGGAGCTGGAAATGACTGGAGATCAAAATGTGCTGCAACATCTGAAAGCTGAAAATGAGTCGTTTTGTAGGAAGAAATTTTGCAAGATGTTCATCTGCAGTCTGTTTTCAAGACATACAAAGACACAACCCATGCACCATTACAAGCCCATCAGTTTCTTGAAAGGAAATACATATACCTGTGGTGTAACACAGACATTTTATTCTGTGCAGGCTTTGAGTAACAGAAGGTGTTTTGCATGCATACGTCCACAACTATGCTTTTAGCATGATGTTGTAAGGTGTTTAACTGCAACATAGGCATTGAATGCAGTGTGTCCTTTGTAACTCAGGGTTGAAATCCAACTTAGGTGTTCTAGAACAGCTCATGTTTCTGGAGGTGTCTGAAGTTAGATGAATGTAGCAACCTTTTGAGTAAAAAATTGGGAAAATCAATGAAGATAATGGGAAAGAAAAATATTTTAATTTCAAAATTATTATTACATGCCATCCTTTGTGTATTTCAGAATTTTTCTTGCTTTGAAAACCAAGTGATTTTTATTTTGTGGTCACCCACTTGGTGATCACCTATGACTGTTAGAAGAAAAGGCTTAAAACCAAGCATGTCAAAACCCTTTTGGTGAGGAATCAATAGCATAGACTTTGCACATTACTAAAGAATTAATATGCAAAGTGTAAGATTGTTTTCTGTCAAGATACCTCATCTATATTAAAATTCATACATAGAGTAAAATGTTTCGCTAAAGGTAGGGACTAGTGAGAAGAGGTATTTTATTCCTGTCCCTGACAGTGCAAAGATGAGTAGTTTCCTCAGCTCTGTGAAAACAGAGAGCAGAAAACAACTCTGCACTTTTAACTGAATCTGCCTTCTTCTTGTATTTTATCAGCAGCAATAGCAATTTCTACAATTTTACAAATGGGTTTGAGTTATTAATTTCATTACTAAACAACAAGAGAAAAATACCACCAAGCTATATAGATTGCTCTTTATGGAGCAGTTTCTGGTACTGCTAAAACAGTGCGTTTTTACTTCACACCACCCTCCCCCAGCTTCTTTCCTCTATTGCTTTACTTCAGTCACTGAAATAAGAGGATAGAAAACAGGAGTATATGTGGAAAGAGACTGGTTCAGCAAAATGCTGTTTTCTTATACAGATACTATTTTATTGTGAAACTACATTTAAAAACTAAAATGGAAAATAAGACATACATAATATTATGACTAGTAATGTCTTTAGTTTTGCAGCAGATATTGTATAAGCAAATATACCTTTATTTTCCACATACTATGCTACAGTAGAAAAGAAAGAGAACAGCATCTTTTGGTCAACTGTGAAATGCCATTTGTAAGTGGAAGTACTTCAGGCTTACTAGGGTTTTTTGTCCCCTCTAATTCATTGCAAGTTTGTTTTTGTTTATGAAAACAGATTTGATCAGATAATCGGAGTGTAGAGGTAGTGTTCAATCATTCAGCGATATTTGGTGGATTTTATTCACTTTTATACTTCATTGCGTTTTCACTCTTGGAAACTCATTTACATAATCTCCGTATGGTCATTTCACAGTAACTGTATGTGACTCTCGATATGCCAGCTAATAATTACCCTAAGCTATCAGAGAATTCGTAACTGCATAGTGACTACACAGTTATTTCTTAATATTCATACTCGAGATTGAAAGCTCTCTGACTGGTCCAATACTATGAATTGTCAAGCTGTTTACCAACAACAAAGACTCTGCCTCTGGTTCTCAGCCCCTGCAGCTGAAGCAGAAAATGCCGGTGTTTACTTAAAGAAGGGGAGAAAGAAAAAAAAAAAAAAAAAGGAAAAAAAATACTCTCCTTCTTCTATGCTTGAGCCTTTGCTGTTGAAGAGAACAGTAGTTTTTGTCACTGATTTCAATGGGACTCCAATCTGACTCACTTTCTCATCCTTTTATGCCCCATTCCTCTTGCATTTCAGCAAAAGTACTTTATTTACATAATAATTGTCATAAAACTATACTTTCCGTAAATGAGATTATGCTGTATTTTCTCACCTGCTGGCTTAGTTTAGGTTCCCATAATCTCTTATACAGAGCTATGCTGTACATGTCTGTGTAACTGAATGTAATAACCCTAGAAAAATAAGGAAGGAAGCAAGAATTTTCCCTTGGAAGTTTGATAGGCCAAAATCCTTAGGTATTTTTAACATAGCATTCCAACTTTCTTGGCCTTAGGACACTACTTTTTAGCATTATTGTGACACAAGATGGATTATCGTGAGACTGTTGTCAGAGTAAGGTTTGGATTAAATGACTATGGAAAGGGACAAAGACAAATTTTGAAAGGCAGGACTTTCCTCTCCTTCCTTCTTAGCAATTGAATTAAAAAATGCCACTGACTTTAATCACCAGTTACAGGGTATTGAATTGTATGGTGTTTTAGAATTTGGCAGAAGAGATGAAAAATTTCTGAATGGGAATAAAGGAAAACACAGAAAATCCTATATAAAAATGCAGAAAAAAAAGACTGTTTTCTTTTATATTTTACAGAATAAGTAGAAATGACATTTGGGTAATGATTAAATAATACTCAAAAAGTCCACTGTGCAAACAAGGAATTTCTCAGGGTTGTGTATATGTGTGCTACTTAATTGTTTTGGATTTTTGGTTGAGATTTCTTTTCTTTTCAAAAAGAATGATGTGATCTAAAAAGAGAGGACAAGCTTAGTTCAGTTATAGCTTTCATATAATTACTACAAACTAATGCAAATTAGACTGTAGGTCTGCTCAATGTACATTTCTGTGCTTGCCAAATTATGTTTGGCAGTGTGGTCAAGCAATAACAGATGCACACTGTGCCTAGTTTTCTCGGGCTGTTCAATAATTAGGAGGGCCATGTATTATAATAAACCACATCCCCTTGGCTGAGATTTGGATGCAAATTGCACACTAATTCACTTCCAAGTTTTTTGGAAGCATACCAAAAGACATGAAAATTAGGGAAATATACTATTTACTTCGGGAAATGTGTTTAAAACTAAATAAGGCTCATTTGTAAGCAGTGTTCATCTATTCCATGCTTGTAAAAAAATTAACAATAAGTTCCCTTTTCTTTTACACTATTTAGTTCAGCTCGAGCACAGAGCAGCTAATGTGACACCTCTGCAATGTTCATGGCATCTCTATTATTCTTGCACTGAGAGAGTACAATATAAAAGACAGTTACTCTGCTTTGTATTTCTCTAAGGTATTGCTGAGGTTGAGTGGATGATATCAGTTCAATGAAAGACTTGAATCACACTGCAATCCAAATTCTTTGCAATCAGTTGAGTTGTAATGGCATGCTGTTCATAGCAGAAAATTTGTCTTTTGAAAAGGCTGAAGATTCTTTACCCTTAGTTATTACACAAAGGCTGAATGGACAGATTTAATCAAAAAAAAATAATGAAGGAAATTCTAGAGAATCCATCAATGCAGTGCATAGATGTAACTACATCCATCACTGAATTCTGGAGCAACAGAAAATTAAAATAATTGAAACTAATCCTATAAGTATAAACAGGTAGTTAGGATATCCTGAAAACTGTTTAACAGTGAGCTGCATTTCAGTAACAGCTAACACTATGAAACACAGAAATACAGTGCAACCTAAAAACTGTGTAATGGGAGATTCATCCTTTGTGTTTATTGCCTACAACTTGTACTGTGATAGCAACTGAGACATGCTCACAAACTAGGACCCCACTGTACGTGCTGTAGACAAATACAGGAAAAAAAAAAAAAAAACATTGAAAAAGACAGAATGCTCTCCTACAATAGTATTTTTTTGTTTTAAGAAGGGATATCAAGGGACAAAATTTTATAAATCTTCCCAAACATTCACGATTTTATGTGATATTCAAACAATTCTTTGCAAGAAGACAATGAGGGGAAATGTTCCTTGCCAAAAAATATTTAAAATAACTTGAAATATATTCTAAACTCCCAGCACAATTATAGTGACTACAGTGTAGTTTTAATATGGGTGATTTACTTGTAAAGAAATTCATGTGGGCACCAGCAGAAATCTCTATAGCAAATCAAAAGTCAGCAGATTACTGCAGAAGTCCTAACTATTAAAACTTTGATAATATAGAAATACTGGCATAATGACATTAGGTAAGCATCCTAGCAATGAAAATGTCTTTAGGAGGATAAATCAATGCTGTGTCATGCAGCTGTAACTAGACTGCTATGCATGTAGGCTTACAGAGTTTTATAGTAGGTGTTTTTCAGGTGTTTCTTAAGAGTTTAGCCTGTTCAGTGGTTGTTGGTATTGTGACTCTATCATCACAGACTAACAAAACGGGGGAAAAACAAACAAACAAACAAAACCACTTGTTTCCAGCATGATGAACAGAGAGTTAACTACATAAAAGCAATTTTGGCAAAAGTACTGTTCACTCTGTATGTTGAAATTGAAAACAGGCTAAAGACTAAAACTGGGAAAGCAACTGAAATTGTAAACTAATTTGAATCATTTAAATTAAGGGACTATGAAGAGCTTTAGAGGAATTTTGCAAAAATAACCGGTTGAACAACTTCATAGCAGATAAGCCTCAACACAGATAAGACCTCCCTAAAACACATTAGTGGAAACAGTCTAAAGTATTTATACATAATGATGTCTCCTGAATTAGTTGTAACCTCTCAGGAAAAAAAAGATCTAGGCATTACTGTAGACAGCTCAATGGAGAGACTTGTTCAGTGGTGATTAAAAAAGCAAATAAGATGTTAAATTGTGTTAAGAAGGGAATAGAGAATAGAAAAGAGAAGATTACAATTCCATTATATAAATCGATGGCACATTGATTACTGTATTCAGTTAGACATCTTATTTTAAAAAGACACAAATGAGAAGGTGAAATGAAATACAATGAAAATGACAAAGGTGTTACTTTCGTAGTCACTGAATTATGTCAGCCTCTCCAGAAGCATAAGGGACTAAGTGGAAAATGTTAATCCCGATTTGATAGAACGATCCCTAGAAAGCTAGCCCTTTTTCTAACATTTATCAGATGCAAACCAACCCATTTTTTAACATTTATGAGAGACTGCTTCAACATGCTGCCAGTGTCAGATTCAGGAAAATACAATGATGGTATAGAGACATTTTTGGACTCCAGTCATTTTGTTGTGTGCACTCATCATCAGTGCAGAGTATGTGTAAATCTAAATCAACACTTGAGAAATAATGTAATTTCCATTTTTAATGAAGAATACTTCTCAGAAAGTAGTCTTTCCACTTAAACATCTGGCTTGTCCCCCATTTTCTTGCAGAGGTTATTGGAAGGTTAAGGTTTCCTTAACCCTGAAGTTTTTGGGGTTTGGTGGCCAGGGGATGGGGGAGTGGCAGTGGGGGGTGTTGTTATTGTTAATGCTTTTGTAAAGATTTTTCTATTCTTTTTATAGAAATTAAATTATTGAGGTCAGTCAGAATTTTTTCATAATTATCATGTTGTTGTGAAGTGATGAGGGTTGTTATATGTTGCCTGGACTGTTCAAGACAGCAGGATATATACGTAGTAGCTTCCCCAGACTTGGAGAAGACCTCTGAAAACGTCAAGTTTGTTCACATCTATGTCTGGTGAAACAATATGTGTGCATGTTAAACATTGAAAATAGTCCAAGAGCTGCCATTAATTTGAATTGATCTGAAATCAGTATTTGGATCTGCCGGAAATTGAAAAATGTTATTTCCATAACTCCTATCTGAGATACACAGAATCTTTTGAGGGATGTATAAGAATGGCATTGTCATCAACACTGCTAACTTCAATAGAACATTAATTTCTTAAATATGAAAGAAAGCACAGAAGATAAGGTGCCTCTCCACTCAGAAAAAAAAAGCTTTAGTAATATCCCCATATCCAGTAATATTCATTCTCTGTATGTGGAGAATGCAATACCTGAATAAGTCTCTCTAGTGTGTTACTGATTGAAACAGTCTTTTAATAACATTAGGCAAACTATATATAAAGTTATATAAACTTAGATAATGATATCTAAGAAATCTGGGGATATTGGATAGACCAAACACATTGGCAATAGCCTTAGTCTTCTGAACTATGTTCCCCCAGTAGGCGACAGCTTTTGTGATTTTTTTAAGTCTGTTATACTAAAGGTTATAGGGTTACACTGGAATGTGTTCCATATCTATTAGATGGCTGCCTCCACAGATGGCTCAATGATCTCTGCAGGTTCCTTTTATTCAATACTCTTACAATCCTCAGAATTGTCCTAGAATAATATCACCTCTACTGTAGAGTCAGGTGAAAGTCAAGATAAATAAATGAATTTCTCTTCATTTGGTTCATTGTATAACATGTTCACTCCAAAAAATTATGATTTATTGTTTTTCTTATCAGAATCTCCCTCAGTAACTCTGGCAAGTTAGGCAGAACTGAAGCTGAGCAGTAATTTTGAATTAACTGACTGTAATAAAATCTATTAAAAATTCATAGCATTCAAAATTTTCAAAGAAAGATGGAAACATTTATTTTTAAGCATTTTCATTTATATTTGTAGCTACAGCTCAGATTTGCAAATGTAGGTAGTTGAGTTAGGTGCCTAAATACTTCCATACATGTGACACTAAATTTCAATCAGATCAAGGTTTAAAATATGTCTTCTGGCACAGAATAATATATTGGGAATAACATCTATAGATTATTTGGCTTTCATTACTACTTTTTAAATTATTTTTAAGACTTTGTGAAACAGCATCTCTGTTTGCTACAACTGTGGATGGTATGCTTTGTTCAAACCTAGGAATTCTCTTGGAATGGTAATAACTAGTAAGGATAAATAGTTCTCTTGCAAAATTTGATGTCAGCAGCATGATCTGTTCTAGCCTAGAGAAAATTCTCAATTCTAAAATATTACTCAGGCAAATGCTTCAATCTCATGAACCTTATTTGTCATCTCCATATTACTCAGCTCATTCCAGTAGTCTTTATTGCTCTGATATGAAATACAATGCCAGTATTTACCAAAGCATTATGTATTAATGTTTCTTACAACGTTACTCAGACTCCCCCTTTTGCAGCTATCCTGCAGTTCCTTGGAAGAACCAAAATCCAACCTCTGAGACTACCATGAAAGCTGTGGAACCAGCTGAAAAAAAAAGTTTCTAATTTACATCCATTCTTACTGGATAATACAGACTGCTGGGAAAGTCTGTAGCCAAGCAGGAGGGAAAGAAACAATCGAATTGCCATTAGATTGAACCCATGTCTGCCATACCCTAGGTGAATGTCAGTGCAAGCGATGTGTTGGGGAAGGGGTGGAAAGAAGATGGTTCTTCACTCCTACCTCAAGTTGCTTCACATTTCCTCTGCGAAAAACAATATTACTTTTGGGAGGAGATTTGGGGTCGTGAATCTTATTGTACAGATTTGTCTCCCTGCAACCTTGACATGTAAATATGACCTCAGAGACTTATGAGAAACCTCTTTTTTTGGTATTTCCAATTCAGGTAAGTCTTTTGGTCTATGTTATGTTTATATGGGTCCCATTGCTGGCTTTCTCTGCCCACAGACTTCATGCAGGGAAACAAAACACCTGGATTCCAGTGTCAAGTTTGGTGCTGCAACAACCAGTCAATGCTTTGATGTCGAAAAGTGTTTTGTAATAAAGTTTTTTACCCTCAAGATTTTGACAACCTTTGCAACTTTTAAGAAGTGGGATAAAACTATCTCAGAAGTGGTTACAAAAGCTGGGGACACTTTTGTTAACTGAGCTGTCATTTTGGCATAATATCAAGTCCATGGCAGACTCACTGAAAAAATACCGCACTATAAAATAGACCATCACAGAATCTTAGCATGGAACATACCTAAGAACATGATGAGGTCAACCTGTGCTTGTTATCTCATAGGGATTCAAAAAGAAAAAAAGAAAAAAAAAGAAAAAAAAAACTAGCAGAGGGTTAATTTAAAACTAAGAAGAATCTACTTCAGGCAGTAGTGTTTTTTAAACCTTCCTTTATAATTTTTGCTTATCAAGGAGTGCCCTTCTGGTATATCAACTGAGCCAAGACTGAGTTCTCAAATACTATGATGGCTTCTGTTAATTAGATAGTTTATCTGTGATGAGTTGTTGACACTGAGATGATTTGTGTTAAATAATTTTAAAATATTCTGTGGGGCACTAACTTAGATGCATTGTTTGTTCATATTCCAGGCCCCGACTTCAATCTTTTTTACAGCCCTCAACAGAAATGAAGTCGATGCTTCAGCAAACTTTAAGTCAGAATAAGCAACACTGCAAAGACATTTTTGAGTAATTTGAAATCTCTGCAACAATTTTAAGTTTTATTCTTAATAAGTTTGCCTTTTTATCCTCTGGTCTGTAGTTTAAGGGCATAAAATGTGAAAAAGATTTTTCATAATATTATTTAAAGACGTTACGTTTTGCTAGGTTAGCATTCCTTAAATATTTCTTTTGTGGTGTTTTCCTACTCATAAAGCCATCCCCAGCTGCCCTGTTCAGGGCAAAATGAAGGAAGGATTGGCAGAACGTGGCACTTTTTTCAAGTGGTGCTGTACTGACATGGTCTGTCTTTCAGAGGGCTTTACTTTCATTCACAGGAAACGTGGATAGGCTGAGTTTTAATTGTGAAATTTGCTATTTATTACAAAAAAACATGCATTGGTCTTCAGCAGTGCTCACTAAGTATTACAGTGTTTGAAATGGGAAAAAAAATGTTAAGGCTGCACAGGGATGAACCAAGGGTAAACACATTTATAAGTAGGAAGTACTCTGGTACCATAATAACAGGCTGCACATCAGCATTTCTTGTTCTTCAACTCCAGAAATTGGTTCTCCTCTCCTATCTTGCTCCCCTGTTCTTATGCTTTTCCACCTTCACATTTCTTTCTATTCTTTTCTTTCCTATTGCCCCTTTCAACAAAAATTATACCCTTCTTTCTTACTGTTTTTAACTACTTTTCTCTTGTTTGCCTCCAATCTCGCTGTAGTCTTTAAGCCCCAAATGCTCCCTTTTCCTTCTCAACGCCCCATCCTTCCTGAGTGGGAGTGCTGCCCATGCCGCTATAACACCTCAGACTCTGTTGTGATCTCCGTTCTGCATTTGCACATGGATACAGTCCCCTAATTGAGAGACTTTTTTTTTTTTTATTAAAAGCATTAGACATTTATATGTAGGAATAACACTTGCAGAGACATTCTCTAGGTTAAAAGTTAAAAGGGATGTCAATCATCATACTTCAGAACATAAACAGATTGCCAGCGTGGGTTGAAAAGGAATTTTCCCCACATAAAATCATAGAAGTTTGCAATAGAAAAGAACTAATAGGTCAGCTAATCCATCTACCTGCCAATTCAAGCTTTTTCCCCACCATATATTTTGCTGTTCCTTTGGCCTTTTAAAAACCTCAAGTGATTGGACTGTTAATGCTTCCCTGTAGAGATTATACAGTCCTTTAGTGCAGCTAGTTCACTCTCTAGATTTTTTCTAATAGTCAGTCTAAACTTTCTTTTACTGCCTTCATCCCCCTAGTCTTAATGGCACTCCTATTAAAAACACACATCTATCATATTAAATAACATTTAAATAACATTCTCTCCTGCCGTATTTTCTACAGCTTTTGAGTACGCATAAATTGTTGTGAGCACCTGATTGATGATTCTTACCCACTCTATTAGTTGCCTTTAGCTAAGCAAACAATTCTTTTCAGTATCACCTCTGCTTAAAATTGTACTTCTATTACCACAAAGCATATGAGAAGAATCACCTACATCACATGACTACAGGGAAATCAGAGCTTCTGAATATATGTAAATACACAGAAATAGATTTGTCAACAAGAATATCCATATGCATGGCCATATATGTGGTACACTTACACCCATACAAAAGGACTGTGCAGATAATTCTATCGTAATTCCTTTCAAGACACTTCTCCCAGTTATGTGAACGTGGCTGTGGTATTGTGCTCAGCTCTGACATGCTTTGTCCAAGAAGGAAGAGAGCCTTCCATAGGAGGCCTCTTTCTCTTCAGTGGTGAAAACTTTGGCGATTTAGAACAGTGATGAATTTGCAATGAAACACAAAATACAACAAAAGCCATGAAAGCCTTATGGGGAGGTTAAACGGGCTATGTGTGTTGTATATCCCTTGCTGGGCCACTAATAAATTATCCCACCAACCATTAAAATTAGTTAAACCAGAATGCTCCAGCAGGTTTTAAATTCCTCATACATTAGCTTGTAAGCAAGAGTAAGATCAAATAATTCACAGGTAGCCCTGAAGCAGGCAGGGGTATACTTTCTCTGGGTCTTAAAGGGACACGTGCTCTTGGAGATTTGACAGAGGGACAGGGTGTCCAAATGTACCACAGGTGAGCCTTCTGTTACTTGTGGGATGGATTAGTAACATGCCAGAAGGAATAGGAAAGCACAACTCTCCTAGTGCTTTGTGCTGTTGTTACTGTACCTGGGAGTCAGCTCCAGCAGAGGGAATGTCAACTCTTCCTGCAAACAGCTTTCAACTACTTTCTCCACTTCTTTTTTTTTTTTTTCCAAGACAAACATAACTCTTCACTCTTTTAAAGCTCATATCATCATTTTTCTACTGCTATGGCATTTGCAAGGTTAAGGCTTCAATATGGAAATATTTTGGGAGTCTTCTGGGCAAATTCTGCGTAGCTGTTAACAGATAAAAGCAGCCAGTGACCTTCAGCTTGTTCTGCGCTCCTTAGCCCTCAAGATACTTCCAAACTTCGTTGACCTAAGGAGATCAGTGGTCTAGGCTATTCACATAGCAAAAGCAGATTGCAGTGGTGCTCATGTATGCTACAAAGAACAAAATAGATCTTTCTATTGTAATTTCTATTAAAACTCTAACAAGCAAGTAGGTAATATACTTAAAATACAGATGATGAAATGGTTACTATAAAGTATCCTAACGAGACAGATTTCTGTAACTCTATTTTTGTATATCTTTACATCCTTTGTAGATTAGCGTAAACACAATTAATTAATCATGAAAAGCAACTCCTACAGAGTAGAAGCAGGATTTTAGCTTCCAAAGCAACTTCCCTGCCAGACCTGAAAAATCTTATTCATTGTCAAGCAGTGTCACTCTTCTTAGCCAGCCTTTGATACCACGAGGTGCAGCAACCAAGAATTGCAGCAGCCTGCCTGTTTTTTGACATGGATACAGGATTGAAATATACTGGGCTATTTGCACCATCTGGTACATGCATTTCAGTTGAATGAAAGCAGATGAACTCCTGGGCACTTTGGTGATGAAACACCAGGAGAAAAGGAAACAAAACCCAAGAGACAAAAAAGTGTTAGTGAGGAAAAGAAAGCTGAATTGATCTCATTTCTGGACTGTGGAAGGCCATCTTCTAGGTTTCTTCACACTTGACATGGGACTACATGTTTGACTCCTTGTGTGTTTGGAAAAGGAATGCATTAGATTAAGCAGAATGTTCTAATGATCCGTTTTAGTTTTGAAATCTGGGGTTCTATAAATATGTATATATCAATGTTGCTGTGACTATGATTTGCAGCTGTCAATCAGTGTGCGTTTATGGCTGTAAATTTTCATTTCACTAGATTTTTTGCGTAGTCTTCTAAAGAGAATAAAAGTCTACTCCACATCTCGAGATTTTAGACAGAAGAGTAATGCATGATTAACAGTATGCTGAGAGGTGTCACATTCACATTAACACTGATGTGTGAACCAGTGGTCAAATGGCAGATTACATGTCTGTCACAACACATCAGGGCAGTGTTCCAGTCTGCCAGCTTTACCCTGCCCAGCTTCTTCAAACAAAGAGTTCTTCTGAAAAATGTAGCACAAAAAGAATGTTGAGCCTTTGGGGGAAAAAGAAGTCTGTCTCACGGTCAAGCTTTCTGAAGTCTTAGTAACATCAAATGGCAGAAGGGGGTTACTCACAGTCACATAACCTTGCAGGTTCGTGGAAGTCTGTAACGCAAATGTTGCATATGTGGCCTTATCAAAGATTTTCTGCATGATAAGTATATTACTGAAAAAGTACTGCGGCTGGCATATTTCGATTTGGAGAAAGGATGCCAATTCTATCAAGGCTAGAAAAACTCTGACCCAGTTCCAAGTGAAAAAGCAAGTTTTTGGAATACCATTTCAAGCAAGAAGTTCCAGTTCATTGGAAATGTCATGAAAAGTGTCCTTCTCCTTTTTTCTTAAGGACAGAAATTTTATTTTTAAAGTGCATTATTAACTAGCTGCTTGATTTCTTAATAGCAAATTAAGACCTGGAGCCGAAGTGACTGTTAGTGGGTAATGGTGTTTGAAGTCAATATATATGATGAAGTTGAACATATTTCCAAACCCTTGGGGTGTTTTTATATATTAAAAACAAAATTTTAGACAATAATTGTAATATTGTTTACAAAATCAAAAATAATTCTTAGGGTTTAAAGATGCTATCTAGGGGGCGGTGAATGCCATGCTCACTTGAACAGTGCCTGACTTCTTATGTGCTGCAAGTCCCAAAAGATCTGCTGAACTTTGCTGGAAGTCAAATTGTTCTTTCACCAGTACTCTCACCTCACTGGAAGCACAAAATGGAAGATACCAAGGATTAAATGTTGAAAACATATACATAACATAAAAGTTAAGGTCTCTTTTCAAGAACACCTAAAATACACGTCTTTACAACATAAAAATATGTCTGCTGAAGATTTTTATCAAAATACTGTACTTCTGAGTAGTTAGCATATGAGCCAATATTTGGACACAGCCCAAAATGAGTAGTTAAGTATTGTCTTGGCTCATCTCTTAAATGTTAATATGTGTTTACTATACATAAAGGACTTGATGATAACCTCTTACAGCATTCTAAACATTGACTTTATCAGAATCACTCCTGATTTATATACAAACAAGAACTGGAATATCAAATCTATGTATAGATTTGGAAATATATATAGTGTGTGCATTTTTTATATGCTACATAAAAGTATAGAATACATATTCTGTATTCTATAAAATATTCCATATTAATACACAGAAACAGAGTACATCTTATATAGTAATTATTTGGATTTTTACATTGCTTCTGCATGGATACATATTTCTACACAATTTAATATAAAATTCAGTCCTCTGTATCATCATATAGCTTTAGTAAAATCCTCTTCTCTGCTCCTAGTTTAAAATATTTAAGAATACCTATACAGGTGACAAGTTCTATGAATTTATATAGTGCACACATATTTATTTTCAAGCATGATGGTAGGAAGAAACTTTTATAATTTTCCTTTATTTTTTAACAGTAAATTATTATTTCATGGAAAAAAAAAATAACACTGCTTTGTTAGTGAGATGAAGTTCAACAACATTCAGATGAGCCACAATTCAGTTTGTCAGCTTTGGCTTCCTTTCATCTTTTTTTTTCTTCCTGACACTATGAACCTGCTGCTACTGTCATAAGATGTAAAGTTTATTTCTGTACACATTTTGCTTCTCATTTCTGTATGAATGGCTCCTATGTCTTGAGGCACAGAAATGTTATTTTCTATGGATTGAATTTAGGCTTCTCAGGAATAACGTAGGTATGGCATGTTACAAACAGAAAGAGTAGCTGGAGGGTCCGAATTCCACCTTTAGCTATCTTCTTTCTAATTCACTTAAAGTCACTTAAATAATTATTCTTAAGCAAAGGTCTCACTGTATCTTACAGTGCTATACATAAAAAGCAACTATGGTTGTACAGCACAGCATGGTGTTATAAATGATGCAGTAGCATAATATTTTACATTCAGAAAGTAGATACAAAACTGCACAGTATAAATGAAATATTTTCACTAGTTTTCATTAATTTAATTCTTATACTCAAAGAGAGATAATCTTAATGAAATGTATTTTAAGCTCTCTGTATTTTAAATGCCCAATTAAGCAATGTAAAATAAGTATTAGCAAAGTGCCTATTCTGGTAGAAAGAGAAGAGGCATACTTGTAAGAAAATATCCCCAAGAAAATCAAAGTTGATACACAGATTTTATTACCAATGAAGTACTCTAGTAAAAACAGTAATAAGGTAGTATTAGTTGAATTTTCAAAAGCATTTATTTTTGGTCAACTCTTTCTTTTAAGCTTTATGTACATTCTCAATAATTTCTAAAGAAACAGAGTTTCTTGAACTCTAGGATAAGATTCATGGGGGAGAATGATGTTCTTAAAGCAGCAGTTAGGCATCTAAAGAAAGCAAAAACATTTTATCCTGTAGTGCTCACAGAATTCTTACTGAACTGCTGCCTGTAAGTGTCTAAAGCTGCTAAGCATTTACATTTTTTTGCAAATAGTATTCTTGTAATGTCTTGTTAGGCACATGCTGAACAACCTGTGCTTTCAAAATAGCAGAAAAAGCATCAACTAACACTCCAGTGTAAATCACAGATTAATTTCACAACCCTGCCTGTGGAGTCCTGAAAGTATTGCTTATGCTTAGTTGTCAATTACGGGCTAACGTCATTTAAATTAATCCTTGTTAGAGGTTTGGTTTTGCCTCTGTAGCTCATTTCAAAATGATTTACACACATGGAATAATTATAATGAGTCAACTGTTAATTATTTTTGACATCTAGGATAATAAAAATATACTAATGTTCCAGTTATTAATAGAATTGGACTATCTTTATGAAACTCAAAACCACCAAACTGCCACGATTGCTGGAAAAATTGGAACTAACTCACACTTTCATCTTTTAAATGGTGGAGGTATTTTCTGTATCTAACTTCTGTGAAGACAAGTATAACCTGCAAGTCTGTCTTTACATAACTGCAGATAAGCAGTCTTTAACCTACCTTAGTTTAAATGCCTTTCAGCAAAATGCATGATAACTACACATGCTATCAAAAATAGTCTTCGACCGACCACATGCTGTGTAAGGGTACCAGTGAAATACTTCATAAACAGACAGAATGCAAACATGCACAAACACACAAACCACTAATGCCATAAACAACCTCAAGCACAGTACAAACAAAATGCATGCCAAGAAACCTGCTTAAAAATGTGTACTATAGAAAAACACACTTTCAGTGTCTGAAAATGTATTTGACTGTTTATTATACAATAAGCAAAACTATGCAAAGTGCATGGTGGCCCTTGAATGAAACTCCTGCCAAACTCCAGAGACAATGTATTATTCACTGTCCCTTTGATCTTGAGGGTATCTCTTGTACTCCATAAACAACATAAACACAATAAATGATCATGTGTCCCTATATGCTTATCACATTTACAAAACAATCAGTAATTATTAGGTAAGGATTTGGGTACTCAGCAAAAATAACAGTCCAAATCATGGACCTAATTTATTCTTGATAAAAATCTACTTACTTCAATACCACTTTGCACCTGTAGGTAAATTCACTTCTATGTAGAATTTAAAGATAGAATTTTATTTGGGTTATAGTGCATGTGAGAGCAACAGCCATGCCTTTGAAAACCTGTGAGGCCTCACGACAGCATCCTGATGCTGGGCATTCTGCTGCCACGTGAAACCGTTAGCCCAAGGTCGGCATGGCGACTGGCTGCGGGCAAGATTGAATAGAATTTATGTGCGTGAAAAGGAGAGAGGTTGCTGTAGGAAATACAGAGAAGAAGGTCAGAGCCTGTCCCACAGCAGGAGTTAGGTCTATTGGTTTGGTCTGGGGGCTAGAGGTGGGCCTGAGGTTCCTCCCTGCAGTCTCTCACAGGAGAGGCGGTGAGCTGGGACCGATTAAGCCCCCAGGTTTAAGAAAGAAAAGGCACAAGATGCAACTTCATGAAAATTACTCACAGATTCTTCCTGTACTCTTCTACTGACATGGTAAACAGAATCACAGTGTTGCAGCAGGCTCTGCACTGCATGTGTAATGGATGGCCAAATATGCAACTAATATCTCTAGTTTTTTCCTCGTTGGAGCTCTAACAATATTTTTTTTCTTCTCACATAGATGTTTACTTTTGCAAAAAAAAAAAAAAAAGGTTGGAATTTTGTGGTCCTCAATCCTTCACAAAATTCAATTACATTGACCAAAGGTTTGGAGGAAAAGCTGTGGCAGAAGAGGGTATATAAAAAGATGGAAAGAGAGAACGTGTGAGTTCTTAAGGCTAAACCCACTCTACTCCAGTAGTTAGAACAGCTAGCTGGACACAGGACATCTAGCTTGGAGTTCATTGACAATCAAAAGTGGGACTGATAGTGAGCTGGCTGGTAAGAAGTGCTGAGAGAGAGAAGGATCCGGCACAGCCCCCATCTGGGCATAGGCTCTCCAGACTTCCTCGTCAATCGGTTCTGAGAAATCCTGAGGCAGAAGATCTCTCAGGGCATGTCTAAGCTGTCTGCTTAGGTGTCAGTGCAACTCAACATGAGAAGTTTTAAGGAGCACAGTGAAAAAATGTGAATGGTCCCAAAGTAAGCTAGTATCAGAAAATGGCTATGTTAAACCAAACGAGTTTCACTGGTGACTAAACAGGCTGTGGTGTGGGCACTGTTTCTTTCATTCTGATGACTCACACTGGGGCAATTTCACCAATTGTCCATCCATGCACTAGAAGTCAGTACTGCCAAAGCAGAGACAAGATGTTCCCCGGATGCTGCTGTTTATAGCTGAGCCTATTAAAATAACTGCAATTAGTGTTCTTGAGAAGTAATACAGAATTGCATGTCCCAGATTGGATGAAAGGTGATACGCAACCTCTTCGTCCATACTGTTCGGCAGATGCCCCAGGAGAATTATCATTAACAGCGATGTATTTAAATTCAACAAATATCATGAAACTTCATGACCAGATTGCACTGATTAAACTAGTCAAATTCTAAATTAATTAAATTAAATGGGTATAACTTTTGCACTACATCTCAGCCCTCAAAAAAGAACCACTTGTTAATTAGATTATTTACTTTTCTTTGTTTTTATTAACACTTATTGAATTTGAAACTGAATAAACAGTAAGAAGCAAGGACCTTTTGTGAAATTTTCATTAAAAGAATCAGCTTGTGCCAAAAACATGTTTCTGAATACTCCAGAAAGTCTTCAGGAGAAGGTAGCAAACCAAGCTATCACTGATATATTAGACTTTAAGGATAAACACAATTTAAAAAAAAAAAAAAATTAACCAGGTGGATGTGGAACGAAGTGGTATTTCCTAAGGCTTTTCAGATTTTTTTTCTAAATCAAAGTAATTAGGCTGTTGTTTTCCTTTTCTTTAGCCTTCAGATCATGCTTATGCACTGCTTCAAATGTTCTTTATTATCTATGTGTCCATGTCGTTTATGTGTCTTTTCCCTGGTGATTGTCTGCCTTTGAAGAATACTGATTAAGATAAGTTGTGTACGTTTGCCTATTTCCAGCAGAAGTAAGTTTTATTCAAATTTTCATTTTAGTTAAGGGTCAACTTGGGACAATGAACAGTACTGCACATTTTCTAGTTGAGATTTGCAAATTTGCTGGCTAGGACAAAATGTAACATTTTGCTTTGGTAAATTTAGAAAGGTCTTTTTCTTCTTGGTACTAGAATTCTGATTCACAGTTGGTTTTTGTTGTTGTTTTTGTTTTGTTTTGTCTTTTTTTTTTTTTTCCCCTCAGGCATAGCATAAGGAGATTGCTGGAAATATGGTTACTGTATTCTTTTTTTTTTTCTTTTTTTTTTTTTTTTTTTAAAGCAGTTACTTATTTGCCCTAATTCTTTTGTAGCAACAATCCTCCATTGTTGCAGTAAAGCAACTTTAGTTATGTTGGGAAAAAAAAAAAAAAATCTGCTAATGCTTTGGTTTCAGCATGGGTGAGTATTATCTGCCTGAAACCGCACTTGACTGGGAAGGTTTTGGCTTTGGTGGTGCAAATCCCTTGACACAACTTCAGGTTTTGGGTCAGGAGGGGATATTCAAGTTCTTTCATGATAGCTGACCATGACGCAGTGATTAAAGATGTCAGCTGACCTGACAACTCTGGAGCTCTGTTACAGAAAATACAGATGTGGCCAGAAGCCTTTAAAACCACATACTTGTCTCTGTGTGTTTATTAATGTCATCACTAGTGGCAAATGCAATATATAGTTTAAAAAAATAATGCTTTATTTTTTTTAACTGGATTTATAAAGTCCAAATGTTTACTTAGAAATTAAACATTTTGGTACTGGGGCCTCTAGGATATGTTGGCAGTGGAAAAACTAACCTACACCAGATGGCAGAGGTTAAAGAAATACTATAAAATATGGCTTCTATTCATACAGTTCTCAGACAAACAGAACCCTAAGCAGAAAAAAAACCTGTGAAAGTGGAAAACCTTTTCATTTGCTTACATTTCTCTTTGCTACTCAGCAAACCTGAGAGGTATTGTATCATCACGTATCAAGAAAGTAATATGCCAGATTGTTGTAACAGGTGGAATATGTTTGTTTGTAACACGTTGAATCTGAAATAAAGAAAGGACCAAAGTTACTAAAGGGTTCTACAAAAACATTTACAAAATGTAAGCACCTCATTTTTGTACCTGCAAAGCTTACTGAGAAAATGAGAATTCAAGTTAATAGCTCCATTTTGCACACAAAATATAAAAACAAAACTCTTAAAATTTTACTGGTTCGATTAATTTGGCTAGGTAAACATGTATGCTAAGGAGATAATTTTCAATTAGCATTTTTAATTAACCATTTCATAAATATAAAAGAGAAGTTCAACATGAGTTTTATCTAGACTTTATCCTATTTTAACTAAACTTCATCCGTAGTTTTGGGGGGTGGGTGGTTTTTGTTTGGTTGGTTGTTGTTGTGTTTTTTTTTAATTATTTTTATTTATTTTTGAAGGTCACTAAAATCACAACTTTTTTGGTACTTTAATGTATTTGACATTGCTTCATTACATTGTATTTGGTGAATCTGCTATTATTATAAATGCATCATGGTAATATAAATACTTCTTGTATATTTTTGTCACTTCAAAAAACCCACTGTACACCCCAATCTGTAAAGTAAAATGTGTGATACAACCCATTTCCTTATCATATATGTAGACATGTGAAGGGTTCTTTTTTAAAAAAAACGAAAAAAATGATGTGAACTTGGGCACAATGGACCATGCTGTCAAAAATATTCAGTTGTCAAAAATGCAGATGGCATAAAAGCACAGAGACATATCAGTTATTGGAGTTCCTTTTAATAGGAGCTATTGTGTGGATTTTTATCATTGATCAGGTGCCTAAAAATGTGGGTGGGTGGCCAGTAAGTGCTTCAAGGATACCTGAATATTTCTGGAAAATTCTGTTTATCTGAACAGTTAGGTACTTAATACTTTCAGAGACATAGATAGCCCAATGTCCGTGATAGAAATAAATGTTCTCCCATGTAAATAGTGGTTAAAAACAGCAAGGTGTCTGAGGAGCAAAAAGAGATCTTGTACTTTCCCCTTCCAAAATAAATAAATAAATAAGCAAATAAATAAATGTATAAATAGAAGCTAGGCAAAATGGAAAGCTAGGCACAATGAAAACAATTACCGAGCAGTTTTTGAGGCCATTCAGTAAAGAATTTCCGTATTTGAAGTTTGTGCACTGCCATCGCATTACTAAAGGAATGGTACTACAAATGGCATTCAAAACAAGGCTTAAGATCAGTAACAAGCTACCTGGCCAACCTCAGGAGTTCAGCTCGGGTCAGCCCCTGCGTTTTCCTTCCTGAAGACTTCCCAAGAGCCAGGGGGGAATCCTGAAACTCAGAA
Source organism: Anser brachyrhynchus (assembly GCF_964034855.1). Lineage (NCBI taxonomy): Eukaryota > Metazoa > Chordata > Aves > Anseriformes > Anatidae > Anser > Anser brachyrhynchus. The sequence goes on along the minus strand of NC_137699.1, from coordinate 24,812,547 downwards.
AGTGCTTACAACTACCGGGACTGTTTCCTTGTTCTGCCCGCTCTATTTTTGCCCCTTTTGCCTGTAAGAATAGTGGCATTTTGGTGTGAATACAAAGCCCCTTTGCGATGGATAGAGTCAGTGTTCATAATAAACTCATCTCTTATTGCTAGGCAACACTGAGCAAAGTGAATTTGTCACTTCTGTTTGGTGCAACTTTCGATTTCACCTCCAACTGTAACAATATAGCCTGCTATATTTTAGATGCCACTGTGGTTGGATGCCATCCCAGGAAAGATGTGAACTACTACTGACAGGGAGTGAATGACTGGCAATGGGCATAAGCAGTTTTTTGATTCTTAAGCTTTGACATATAATTAATTGTAAGATTTACTCTTCTATGAAACTCATACTTCGTGATTCCTACTTGCCGACTGCCTTTTAGAAAAGGCAAATGTAACAAACAAATTCCCAGACAGGTGAAGTTTTGTTTTCCAGTTTACCTCTTTTCAAGCGGTACTTGCTCTGTTCGTATTTTTCTGCATCAGCTGTCTTTTTGAGGGATGACTACATGTAAAATTCAGATCTTAAGTACACTCAATCAAGTGAACACCATTATTTCTAAGGCATATCTAATTATTTGCTTGAATAAATATGTTACTTACCTTCAGAAATTAAAGTTCAGATTATAATAGATGCTGAACAACTCTTGTGCACTGCTGAGTACCCTTAGCATCCAACATCACCCTTTAGGAGTTGTTCAGGAGCTCACATTACTGCATAATTAATACTGTAGTCACAGGTTTTTTTAACAAGAAATGAATACCCCCTTTATGATAAAAAAGTTACATGCTATTATAGGCTTCTTTAATTAGAGGAATGATAATTTTGTTCTGAAAATTTGTGTGTGATGTCTAATCTGACTATTAGTTCTCCATTCTCTGATCTTTGAAGAATGTTAGGTCTGTTTGGAGTTAAATATATATATATATTGTTTCATCACAGTTGACTAGAAGGAGGGACAAATTTTATACTTCAAATAAAATATGCATCTTCTAAAAAATCATAATCATTACCACCAGTCATTTCTTCAAACCTTTAGAAATATTTCATGATCACATTAACTACAGGAATATATCAAACAAGTGTGAATCTTAATAATATTTTAGTCTTTGCATATTTTCACTGACTTGCTGAAAACAAAAGGAGTTTCTGTAACTGTATGAATGAACCATGGCATGTGCGTGTTCTTTTAAGAAAGGCCAAGGGTGCAGTTCTATTTTCTTAGCTCTGCTTTCATATTTATGTGTCTCATTTCCAGCTCATTGCTGATGCCTTAGTTGCACTATCCATCAACACTTTTATCCTCCTTGTTCCTCAAAAAGAACATAAAATCCTTTTTTATGTGGTGGTAATATTATTGCAAATAAAAGCAAATACCAAAATCTTTATTAGTCTGCCAAAATAATAAACTATTTAATAAAAGCATGCTGTAAAAATAAGGTCATTTGCATCACTCAAGTTTCTTGCAGGAAATACAGAGAATTATTGGTCAAAAAGTACAAACTGACAGCAATTATTTCTGTTGTTGATCTAATGCTGCCTGAAAATGGGTTAAAAAAAATGCACTGAGGTTTTGTAAGTTTGCTGTCTTTAAATGTTTGTTTTTAAAGCTGTTGTATACAGAGGAGCCTGGGAGAATCACATTTTTCAAAGCTCTGCTTTTTTACCAGTTTTCTCCATAACTGAAGAAGGTGAGACTGGATAGACCCTATTAGAAATCTTTAAGGCAAAACTCATAGTAACCTTCTGACTCCCATACTGCCGCAAGATTTATCATCCAAATATTTACCATCTCTATATTCCATATTAATTGTATTTGGTTAGGATTTGTGTCAGCTTTAGCTATATGATTTTTTTCAGCTTTCTCTTTTGTCATTCTTGCAGACAGATAAATGCAAATATTTTATTTAAGAAGTTGGTTAAATGTTTAAAGTTAGCACAAATATGCTTTTAAAATCATGCGCCTACTGCCTAATCCTTTTTTCTTACTTTACTACAACCTGACCATTATTTTCTTACTGCAGTTTCTCTCCCAATCTGGCAGTTCTGCAATATGTTATTGATAGAGCATAGAAAAATCAGTTGCCGTGGTGAGATTTAAATATTGCTTATGATGTCCCTGTATACTTCCCCAGAAGAACCTGCACACAAACATTAAAAATAATCCAGTCTCACAAAAGTTATTCATCAGACAAAAGCTATCTGCCATGATTGCCACAATCTAAATGTTAGGGACTGATTTTTAGAAAAATTGAGCTAAAACGTTTTGGACGAGACTAATTTTTTTTTTTTTCTGTAATTATTACACTGACATTTTTTAACGTGCAGTTGCAAACCTCTATACATCTCAAAACACTCCGCAAGGTATAACTATGCCTACTTTACAGATAAAGAAGCTGTAACAAAGAGCAGCTGAAGTTGCACAAACAATCATGCAACAAGTTATTGACCAGAGAATAAAATTTGAAGATTCAGACCACTGGTATTGTCCCAGTATTTGGGGTTTTTACTGCCTCTGCTTCTTAAGTGCAACAGAGATGCTCCACTAATTTAGAGGATGAGACCCGTATAGAGATGAAATATTTTAAAAATACATTATATATATTGAAATGAGTACTTTGTGGAGCCCTGTTAGTATATTCAGTCATGCTTTAAACCATAAAACAGCCAGGAGTTATTCTCTTTGCTTCACAGACTGCAGACTGCTGAAAGCTGAATTAACTCTTATATGAAATAATGTTTAGGATGTCATGTGATATGTGCAAGGTAGATAAAAGCACGTAGGTTTGGAACAGCCCTTCATCTTATTCTGAAGGTGTGGAAATTTGGTATGTACATATATTAATAGATTCAGTAACTGTAAATTTCTGTCCTGCAAACACTTGAGCTGTGTTACACATTCCAGTAAAGTCACCCATCTGTTTTCAAAATTAGCTAAATTAGTAGTTTTCAAAGTTGACTTGTTTAGATAGTACACACAGTAGCAGCAGATGCTGGAGTAACAGCTCCCAGCTATCTGTAGGACTGTATACTTGAGCAGGAAGAGGTGTTCAGTTCCCAAGACAATTGAAGTACAGAACATGTACAACAGTTTCAGACTACCCCATCACTAATCAGCAGTATGGTTTAAATTAAAAGCACTTGCATTTTATGTGCTTGGTATTTATTGGGACTGCTATGCTCTGTATACATCATTAAGACAAACTGTACAGATGGGATTTTAAAAGACTTAGATAATTGTATGAATGTTAATTAGAGCTTTGTCTATTCAGGCTAAGATGGGAAATAAAGATATCACCAAATCACATTTTTCAGGATATTATATATTGCATTACCTGTAAAAATCAGCATATTTACAAAGGTCTTTTAAGTATTGTTTCAGAGTTGAGTAGTTTAGGTACAAGAGTATTACGTAGATTGTCAACAGTGAAACAAATCAGTAGAAGATTCCTGTAGATAATAATTAATGACTGAAAAGACACTAGATCATTGAAATTCCCTTCATTTTTTATCAAAAAAACAGAACAAAAAACAGGCAATGGCAACTAGCAAATTGAAATTAATGTCAACACAGTAAAAAAAAATAGGGATAGCTGTCCCTCTGGGTTAACTACATAGGTGGCTAAAGCCAAAAAATCTGTGAAATGAACCCATGGTTCATAACCTGGCCTTTCCAGTAAATCTTAGCAGATGGATGTTAAAACTTCTCTTGCCTCAGCTCTCATTCCTGAAGTTGTAATGATTCTGTAACATCACTGCACTAGTACAGTGACTGCAAAACTGTATGGTTTTGAAAATCATAATGCTTAGACTAAGATCTGAGACCAAGCATCCCGTTTTTTGTCTTTGTCAAATTTCTTAGGCATTATAGAACCGACTGGAAAACTAGGAGAGAGCTTTTTGTTCAAAACCACTTATCAATACAGTAATCAGGAGTGTCTTTCAGGCTCTTGCAAAATATTTTTTTACTTCAAAGCTTAAACAACATAAAAGAAAGCATACAGACAAAGCAGTGTTGGAAAGGAAGTAACATGCCCTTATTTTTAGCACTTGCCCACTTGTCACTCTTAAATTCTCATCTGCCTTTCAAATGTAGTGTAATCTAATTTTTATGCATACTGTATGCTCGTACAGACAATTTCCTCATTTCAGAGTATGTCGAGTTTGGTAAAGGCTTTTGTACTTTTCCTTAACCTGTTTCAGAAATAGCACTGTCACCATTTGTCTCAGTACCATATAGGATGATGGAAATTGACATTTTTCTATTCAGAAGTGAAAAGAATGTTAGTTTTATCAAAGACTAGATCCCCTCTTTCCCTCCAGTTAGATTTGAATTTGGTCACTTCGGGGCTTACTGTGTAGGATGATTTTAAGCAATGCTCCCAGTGGTTGCAGGCTCTATCACCTCATAATTGACCATGACAGGAATTATATGTCCAAAGCCAAGGGGTAGAGTAAATAGCATATGTCAGGGTCAATTAGAAGGTGGAAGACCCTGCAACAAAAAAGACTGCACTGATTAGAGCGTGATGTTGACATGGGAGCTGACGCTTCAATGTTATTTCAAAGGGCACTGTCACAGCCACCCTTCCTTGAGGTCTCAAAATCAGAGGCATATTATGTCAGTGGTTTATACTACACATGATGTGATAAAGTTCTATGGGACATTGGAAGTTATAATTGATTTGCTGCTTTTCTTGCAGTGATAAAATGCTTTCTCTGTGTGTCTCAAAGCTAAGCTTGCCATTTTGCTAATTAGGACAAAACAGCTTCATACTTACTAGGTTAATTCTCCCTTGAAAAACCTTACAATGAGATGAAAACAGCTTTGAATGTGACACAGTTAAAAACTGTTCTGATTTTTAAAGTTATTAAAAATATTTGTACTGGCGTAATTAAACAGAATAGGAACAGTGGAGTACAGAGAAAACAGTCATTTTTATTACTTAAAGCTATGTTATAAGTATTTTGTGGTATGGGAAGATTCTACAGTGAAACAAATGGGCCAAAAAAGCTGCAGTTTGCTTATTCCCCTGAAACTTCAGCAGCTTTAGCCTACTCAAATGTTCTTAATCACTGATGAACTGCAGAACCATTTAGTAAGTGAGTAATGATCCCTAATTATATACTACCACAAGAAGATGCTATAGTTCATTTTAGATTTGTATTACACCAGTTCAATTTTCTGACTCCTTTCTTTAAAGCTGTTTCTCTAAAATTCTGTGTCTCTTTAAAAATATCCCAGTCATTTCTGCCTACAACATTCCCAGTGGTTTAACTCATGATGATGGAGAAGATACTGTAGCTTAACTTCATTATCTAGATAGCTAATTCCTCTCTGTTCTCATGGGTTATTATCCATGACCACATTTTTCCAAGGTGTTTTGTAACCATCAAATAGATGGCTAACTCCCAATAAATTACAGCCTATAGCTATAGATTCAAAGCTGTTAGATGATGAACACTTTATAAGGATTATTGAGTCTAAACAATCTTCTTCTTATCCTCTGGAATTGTTAATAAGAGATCATAGTCCCTAATATACAGAAACGCTCCAAAATTTCCATTTTCAGTCTTCTTTGGCAGTTAATATAGTTTCACAGGAAACATTTAATGTTATATAATAGAAACTTTTTGAATCTTTTACATGCAATGTAGCATTTATAGTATAAATTCATCTCTGATCCACATTTGTACCAATGTAGCATTAGAAGAGCTTTCACATTTGTTTTGTATTTAAAAATCTCATGCAAATTTAAAAATTGAAATGCTTATTTCTAAAAATCTGTTTTTTATTCACAAGTGAGAAAATGAGAGGAGAATATAAAAGACTGTTTAACCTGTAAATATAACATCCATTCTTAACTTTTCCATTGCAATCAAAATTAATGTAAATTAGAATAGAAACTGCTTTGGTACTACAGGCTCCACTGAGGTGGAGGTACTCGGACATTTTTTTCCCCATTGAGGGTACTGAAGGACTTCATTTGGTGAAAAAGACAGTAAAATCCACTGGACTAAGCACAACAGAAAAAAGGTAAATGAAGGATTTTGCCAGTCACACTTGACAGTTTCTCCTGGTGGTAATTATTGTTAGTGCTTTTACTAAAATAAAAATTTTGAACACTGAGAACAGATCTAGTCAAGGGGAAAAACTGTTCAGCTTCTATTGAAAATTAATTTTAACTTGTGCTAGTGTGTGCTGGAAATGGAAACAGACTGGTCATTTTCATGGAAGCATGGCCACAAATGTTAATTTTGTTCTTTTGACTCACTGAACGTTGGTAGATTGATTAACAAAAAGGAAAGAGTTTAGCAAAAATTTAGAAAAAGTGGAGTCACATAAGTACCTTTACCTATTAGTCAAAAACATATAATAATGCTATCTTGGGCTAAATTCTGTCTCTGTTACGGTGGACAACAAATATAGGTCTGTGAGTCATCTTGAATGCTAGAGGATGAAGGAAGGTTGTTGGATTTCATAGTTCTGCAGAAATAGGTCAAATCATCTAGGAAAATGACAAGCCTTATCAGGACTAGGAACTATAGGATTAGCTGTAGGTATTTTTATTAGAGCTTACATGGAGCACTTGAAAGAAAGGAGCTCGAAGGCCTGGTAACTCAGCCTCCACCTGCAGTGCGGATCATGAGGGCAGTATCTGTGTGAATGGCTGGAGACAGACCTGAAGTCACTGCATGCCTACTTCGATCTAAAAAGAGGTGAATGGTATGACAAGGTGTTCAAGCTAATCTCAGTAGGCTGTATTATCTCAGGCATAATGCCCTGGTAGCATGGTTATACAGCATTCAGCAAAACTGCAAAGCTATTTATATCTGGTGAGCTTGAAATGTAGACAGAATGACCCTGAGTCCTCATGCCCAGATGGGGAAATATGTCTTCCAAAATCCCTTTCATTCAGCTTTTACTACGTCAATACATCTCACATTTCCAAACTGGAAGTTTTTTGTTGTTGTTGTTGTTGTTGTTGTTGTTGTTGTTGTTGTTGTTTTTTTTTTTTTCCCAAAAAACTTAACTTCATTGTATCTCATGGATGAGTTGATAATATCCTGTTAACTGTGAAGTAAGTGGAAATCTGGGGAAGTTGTCAATGGCAGGCAGCTCAAGGAGCTAGCTCCACAGTTCCATAGTTAAAGACAGAAGTACTCTCCTTTAAAATTTACAATCCCTTTTCTGCAGTACACAAACAGCTTGGGGTATTAGCAGCAGTGAAAGTGCTGCCACCTGCTCGGAGGGAAACACCCCTGCCTGTGGGAGGGTTACAGGAGTGCACCTCCCTGCAGGGCAGTAGTGGCACATCGCCAGCCACACCGACGGAAACCCTCACGCTCAGGTTTGGGGCTTGGCTCGGTAAGTAGAGGAGGAGGTGATTCTCCGAATCTTTGTTTTAAAATGGAAATGTTCTTCTAACATTATGTCTACTTTATATATGCAGTATTCCGTTACTTACTGGTGATTATAATAGGAAATCTTTTAATTAAGAACTTCAGCAGTTCACCTTTAACTGCCAATCACTGGATAATTGGCCCTTTTCTAATAGGCACTGCAGCTCAGGTATGCTAAAATGACTGTTTCTCAGAATAACTTACTGAAGGTAAGTTATTTTTGGAACTCATTTATAAGAGAACTTAATTAACTATTCCAGGTCGTTAGGGATACTGCACTGCATTTTTTAATCCTCTGACAGGTTCCTCCAGTTATATTAATTCATTATTATTATTTTCAACTTTCTAGGCAGAAAATGGTGAGGCAGAAGCACTGAGCCATCCCTGGCTTTCTACACAAACTAACCAGTACCTATCCAAGAATAAAGGCAGCTTTGGTGAATTTTATTGCTTCAGCTCCTGCCACAGTAGAGTTGAATGTCACTTGGGGCAACCGGCTTGAGAGAGGATGCACAGCCTTTTGTCCACTGTCATATGGCAAAACTTTTAAAAGCAGTGACACTACACCAGAGATATTTCATCAGGTGGATGAGAGTGAAAAGGTTTACTCACTGCATATATTACAAATTATATGAAAACAGCACACTTCTGGTAAAAAATACAGATTTGTTTTGCAGACCCACTTTACTATTCAACTCTGAAACACATCACATATTCTGGGAGCCAAATCCCACTTTTTATTAGTGCAAATAACTTTTGATGCCTTCATCGATTGGAAGGTAAAAATCCAGTCTCACTAGCAAATTAAGAAGACTTTGGTCCTGCAGTGTCATATGTAACTTCTACTTCAAACAACAAGTCTGACTTGTAAGTGGAAATTTGTCTTCTGAAAGCTGTAAAACTGAATGCAATAGAACCATCTGCTGAAAAAGAAGCAGCATTGTATCAGAGTAGAGTAATAATAATGAACCTTTGAGAGAGTAGAGGATTTCAGAATTATTCTCCTTTCTAGATCTTCTAACAATGACACTTAGAAGAGAGCTTTACATGTCTTTGAATTTGTTATAAAGTTGTGTGAGTAAAAGTATTGATTTTATAGCACTTTCATTTTCCAAAGCAGAATAACTTATGTATATGACTTTTTGACTTTCCATGTACTATTGCTAAATATTGTAAAATGAGCACCTTTTAAATGTTCATAACTACTAACTGAATTATTCTTTCTTTTGATAACCAAAACCAAAAATATTTCATTCTGGAGCAGAAAGAGAGGCAACGTGTGATAAAATATATATATATTTTTTAATAAATCAAATACTTTGGTCTGACATTTTTACAATTCCTCAGAGGTGTGGTTATTGTCTACCAGCACATCTACTATGCAGCACTGCTTCATTCAATTCAGTAATCTCAGCTAAAATCTCTCAAGTCCCCTGGATTTGCATCTTTAATTCAGAAGAGGTCTCCATTACCGGAGACAAAAAAAAAAGACCCCACCAAAACCAGTGCCCTCTCATCATTCATGTCTAAGTAACCCTGGTCCAGATCATCTAAGATGTGTTGAAGAAAAGGCTAATTATATTTTAAGTCATGATCACTAAACTACAAGGAAATCAATCTGTCCTGTAAGTAAAAAAAATTGTCTCATTTGGCTTGTGATGGCCAAAGCGTGAAGATTTATTTTTTAAAACACGTTATTTTTCATAACTCTTTCTATACAGAAAAATCTATTGTGGTTCCCACACCTTCACAACTACTTATCTAGTAAGTTTTATACTGATTGTCATTTCCTAATTTTTCAGAAGTGCATTTAGTAAGGCAGTACCATCTTCATATCTGCCCACAATTACCCACTATTTTACAAATTTCAACTTGGACTGTACAAATCATACAAAATCACAAATCACTTGGAAAAAAAAAAAAGGATATCAAACTGTTTCATGAGCTATAAAAAAAATCTTAAATACTATAGTTGTCTCACTAGGCATTTCAGAATTTATTTTAGCACATTTATCACTATAAATAAAATGCTTTTTCTTAGAATGTTTTCTTCTCTATTTTCTTCTACCTCTTCTCTTCCTGGGAACTTCATACCCAACAAATTGTGAGCAGGGAACTTGTTTGTTAGAGTCTTGCACAAAATCTCAATGGTACAGGTTGTTATATAGCTTGTATAACACGACATCGCACAGGGCTGGTAAGTTAGCACCTGCAACGTATAAAGCATACCCTTCATCCCAGCTCTGAGGAACAAAACCTTTACGTTAGCTGCACTGGTTGCTGTGGTGCAATTCAGTAGGTATTATGAGTCGAGATCCTGGTCACTGCCGATGGATGGGCTGGGTGTAGCCATAACCAGTGGTACCGCAGGGTAACGGAGCCAGGCAGCGCGGGGGCTCACCCTGAGACAGTGAGCACCCCTATTAACTTTCCACAGCAAACTCCATGCAGGGGAGCAACAAGCTGCAGAACAGAGATCTCTTGTCCGCATTGTAAGGGCACAAGCCGGGGAGCGGTAGGCCCTCAGACCACTATGCAACATGTAGACGTGGTACCCCCCACAAAATGTTTTTATTTGGTGGTGTAAGACTTAAAAGTAGGCTAGTTACTCGACTGAACGCTATTTGGGATGACACATCAGCAGAAATAACCCAGAAATTTCTACTGTAACTTGGGAGAAGGAAAATCGTGCCTGGATTCGGAGACCAGACGTTTGTAGAAGCTTTCTGCCGATTCAACCTAGAAACCTATAGGGGATATAGTACGATACGCACAGCGGCGGGGTTGTTCAGAAAGCTGCCCCACAGGAGCCCTACACGAGGTTTCTTGCCCGCAGAAGCCCACCCCAGCTTTGCAGGTGGACGTTTTAGCGTGCAGCGCAGCGCCGAGGCCTGCAGCAAGCAACCCTCCTCCTCCTCCTCCTCCTGCCCGCCTTCCCCCCCGGCCTCCGCCACGCCGGCTCCCGGGGACTGACAGGGCAGGGTCCCCCGGAGGGGCCGCCGGTGACCCCGCCGCCTCGGGGCGAGCCCCGCGGTGCTCCCCGCAGCACCCGGCAGCGCCGGCCCGGCCCGGCCCCGCGGCCTGCTCTCACATAGGCGCCCCGCGCGGTGCCTCCGCCGCCGCTCCGCCCGCCGCCCCGCAGCCGGGCCGCCGCCGGCCGCCGCGCCCCGGCCCCCGCTCCCCGGCCCCGGCAGGGAGCGGCCGCACGGGCCGGCGTAGGGCGAGGCGGCGGCGGCCCGGCGAGCCGGCCGGTGGCTCGGGCAGGCAGTCGGCCGGGCCGCCCCGGGAGGAGGGCCCGCTGCGGGGAGGCGGCCGGGCGGGAGCGGGAGCACACGGCGGGGCCGGCGGCGTGCGCGGGTGGCGGGCTGGCCGGGCTCCGACCCGCCGCGGGGCAGCGGGCGCCATGCGGGTGGTGGCTCTCATCAGGTAACGGGCCGGGGCGGCCGGCGGGGGGGGAGGGCGCGGGGGACAGGCCGGGGTCGCGCTCCGCCCAGCGCCGCCCTCCGGCTCGGCCCCGCGCCTGCTGCCCGCCGCCCCGGCCCGGCTCCGCGGGCGGGAGGAGGGAGGCGGGCTGCGGGGGCAGCGGCTGTGCGGGGCTGCGGGCAGGAGGTCCCCGCCTGCAGGCAGGGAGGGGTCTGCGGCGGCATCTGCTCTCGCCTCCCCTCGCGGCCGGGACACGGGCGAGAGCGCTCTGTAAAAACACAGCAAAACATACACCCCCCAAAACCAACCAACCAACAACCCACCCGAAACAAGGTTCTTAACATAAGAAGAATCTTAACGCCCGAGCTGCCTGCCTGGGGCTGCGGGGCCTTTGCCAAGTCCCGGACGGTCAGGGGGAGTTTGCTACTTTCAGTTCAGTTTTTAGATTTATTCATTTTTCCCCCAATATCTTATGATCTCTTATGATAGGTTTCCTAGTGTGTCTTCTCAGAGGCATTTAATTTTGCTCACTTAAAAAAAAAAAAAAGACGGAGCTCCCTCATTTAATAGTTGTAGTTTGACACAACCCTGTCTTTCTGGGGCTGCTTTTTTTGTGCTCCCCAGTCACATAGTCCTGCTGCTTTCTGCTTTTGTCAGTTTCTACAGTTGTGCTGTAAACAGCTTTTTTTTTTTTTTTTTCTAGTAGTAGTTTTGAAAAGAGATTAATGCTATTTTGTTTTCCTAACAAAGGCAGGTGCGGTGCATTCTTTTCTTGAGAAATAATAGTGAATTAGACGACAGCAAGCTAAGGAACCTGTGAATGGAAAAGGATTGTGTGTATATGCGCAGTGTATTTTTATTTTTGCGTGTACTAACTTTACTGAAGTGTTAACATTTAATGCATTAAATTCTCTCAGGCAGTTTCGAATGTCAAGCCCTGTTGAAATTGTGGTTTGGCCCCAACAATTACAAGTTACTGCAAACATCATCCAAATTATACAACAAATGTTATTTACACTTCTCAAGACCTGCTTAAATACAGAGTAGGAAAATCAGCTTCAGAGCTTTTTCTTCTTTTAGAGATAAGATTCAGTCTTCCAGGTTTATTTATTTTGATATTCTCTAAGCAGAGGAATGTGTTAAAAGGCAGGATGAAATAAAATCCTAAAACAGGTTTGTAACACAATTGCTATTTTAATGGGCAGTTTTACAAGGATGGATTTAGTTTCAGTAATAGTTTAAGAAGAGTTTTAAAGAGACATCAAAGTGTCTGAAATCTTTGTAACAGAGCTAGCCTCAAAGATCAGAGAAAAAAAAAAGTGGTTCTTACTTTTGAAAAGGTCAGGATTATGTATAAAACTACTTTAACCTGTTTCTTTTTCTTCTAAAACGTTGGCCACACTTAAAGTTGATAGTCTTGCTATTAAAGTGGTATTTACGGGCTAAACCCTGTATTGTATATTGTGCTAAATCATAGACTTTTTAAAGCCAGTCTTCCCACTGAAATACATTTTTTTAACTCTTTAATTCTTCTAGAATTTTCTTACTGTAAATTGTTATATTTGTCTATAGCAAGTATTTTTTTTTTCCCCAGAAGCCTTTTATGGACCTGTGTCTTTACATTACCTTACTTTTTTTTTTCCTTCTGATATTTTGTTCATTTATAAGCCTATCTGTTGACATACCCAGAGCACTGTCAAAACTAGGCCTGTTTGTGGCCCAGCTTTGTACAGTTTCTCTACGAAAAGGCTTTGTGGTTTCTTCTATGATGACAACTGAGAGGAGTTTCCAGGCAACATTTTCAAAGCTACCTCAGTATCTGACTTCATCGTTCTTCTTAGTGCCTTTTTTTTGTCTTTTTCACACCCCCACAGCCTATTAGCTCTCAGCCAGGCTGGGCCTATGCTGGGTCCACCTTCCTCCCACACTGTTGGTGTCTGGCTTCATTGGCCTTAATTGCCATGTGTTTTACAGTTAGATTAGAAGATCACGTAGGTGGGCACCACTTCCATTTGTTTCTTGACACGGTTATTTTTTAGGGCTATGATAACAGTAATGCAGAAAATAAATAACATAGTAGCATGTGATACAGCAGGTACTCTAGAAATTTTGGTCAAAATTGGGAAATCTGAATGTAGCCTCATCTTAAAATGATGAATTTGAATTCAATTAATTGTAATTAATCTAAAAGAGTAACAGATTTATTCTGATGTCCTTTTTATTTTTATTTTAAAATTGAATTTAAAATTAATTCCATTTTAATATTGAAATGCTCTAAGCAGCATGGGGAAATATCAGCTGTCATAATTATTTTTCTTGTTTGGAGTTGAAATTAGAGCTAGTGGGAGGCTCATACTTTGTAAAATGAATCCATTCAGAAAGAAAAGAGCCTTTGTCTCATTATGAGTCTGTTAAACCTGAAATTTCACTTTATGAAATGAATGCTAACTGCATTTTCAAGCTATCAAGCACAGTATCCAGAACTAATGAACATATGATTTTATACTTTTGTCCGTATATAGATTAGAAGAAAGTTGTAGGTATGCATGAGAATAATGTCAGGTACAGATGGAACCTCAAATTAGAAATCTACTTATTATCATATTTATATTTACTTTTATAACACTGAAACATAAGCACCTGCTTTATGACAATCTATAAAGTACAAAAGGATGCCGTGTTGTTTATATTATTTCTACTTGAGGTTTGAGTTACACAATAAATTAGGGTCAGCATACAGAACTTTAGCATGGATAAAGGCATAAATGAAGGGGAATAGCTGTATGATTATATCCCTGTAATACAGTTTCAAGCTCTTGCATAAAGGGATAGATAAAAAAGGGAACTTTTTGTTGAAAAAGCTGAAGACATTTGATAATAATACTGTGGCCACAAGGAAACTGGTGGCCTGTTGTAGCAAGGGTTGCTTGTTACTACTGTCTGTTCTCCTCTCCCTGTCTCAGTGAGTGTAAGGCAAGGAGTAGTTTTACAGAGCTGATCTAGATCTGTGTTCCAGTTCCTGCCCTAGGCTGATTTTTGCAGTTGTAGGTTGAAGGCTGGGAATCTGAACGTGGGCTTTGTAAGTGGTGTATATTCTACAGCAGTCTTTGTTTTGCTGCGAGACTGTAAAATTTCTTTGATAGGGATTAAGATTTGTGGAAAAGCGTCTGTTTCAGTTCCACCAGGAGAGCAGGATTCTTTCCTCACTGATAGTGGGAAAGGTTCCAGTAGGTCTTGAGTCAAACTTAATTGAATTCTCCGTGTTTATGGTATCATCTCTTGGCCTCAGAGAAGAATATTGTTCTGCTTGTTTTTCTAGTGTGTTTTTTTGTTTTTTTTTTAATCAGCTCTAATAATTGTTATCTACAGGTATCTGTAGTAAAAAATGGCATGTTCCATGCAGAGCTAACTGAAACTACTACTTTTAATAATTATAACTTCTGGCAATGGGATGTACAAATGTACACAATGTTGAAACTTCTGCAAATGTATCTCATGAAGTATAAATATTATTACTAAATGAGTGTCTTTATCTAAAATGACTGCTAATGCTGGTGGCTCTCTGGAACAAATACTGGTGGGTTTTTGTTGGTTTAGTCCTTGATAATCCTTGTTCTGAAGGGATTCCAGTTTAACTGGTTGTTCTTTGTGGAAGCTCTCTGATAAGAAACAGGATAAAGATTAGAACTGGATGCATGCTTTATGGATACTGTGTATAGATATTACGCATAAATAACAAACATTGTTTAAGCTTTGCTAGGTGAAATCATTGTTTTGCTCCTGCTAATATTTTGCATTTTATTTGAAAACTTTGTAACCAGCTCTGTTGATATTAAATTTTAGCAGCTAGGCAAAAGCCATAAGGGCTAAAACTTTTAGCAGTATTTTTACTTAATTGCCACTGTTTTATTTTTCTTACAGTGGTGGGAAGGACAGCTGTTACAATATGATGCAATGTGTTGCTGCTGGGCATCAGATTGTTGCTCTAGCCAATTTAAGACCTGCTGAAAGCACAGGTAGGAAAGCTTTAATTCTTATGTTTTTTGTTTTTATTTTTTTCCCTTTTTTTTAATTAGAAACAAAACATGCACAGCTGTGCCTGTCTTAGGTTCCTTTGTATAGATATATTTGTATATAGATTTGGCTATTGAAGGTCTTATTAAGGAAATCCCAGAGATGGAGGAAAAATGTTTTTTCCTTCAGGGGAGGGGGACATCACACAAGATGAAGATCAGTTAAAAGAAAGACTTCCTCAAATTAAAAAACGGAAAATACAAATATTTCTGGTGGAGTATGAAGAGGTTGTATGCATTCAGTAGCACAAATAGTAAAAGGTGATACAGGACATCAACAAACAAAACAAACACTGTATTTCTAGAAATGCTTTAAACTGGCACGAACCATCCAGGTTGCAAAAAATAAGCAGCTGTTTTGCAGCTGCTTGCTTGTTTTTATCCTCATTTATCTTTCTCCAGTATTCTAGCCCAGCATTTGTGAACTGGATTGAGGAACCAGTTGGATTGCAGTTGACCTTGATGCACATTTTTCCTGCCTTTTTCCTTCCTTCTAGCTTGGATCAGAAATGATCAGTTCCTCACAGGCTAGGCCTAGGCTTATTTTTGTGAAAGATAATGGGAGCAACTCAGGTAGTCTAAGCCAGTGGTGAGGTAAGAGGAGGAGATGACTACTACTTACTTCTTTGTTGGACTAGAACGTAAAATGAAGTGAGTTTTTACCCAGCTGGTAGGGAAGTATAATAAATACGTTAAAATATATTACCATATGTTAACTTTTCAATGTATGTTAAACAGTGAAGCGTGATACCTGGTAACTGCATGTTAGGAAACTATACAGAGGAAGTGAAACAAAATGGGAGCTGACATCACAGATGAGTCATGGACAGAACTGGCAAATGCTTGGGAATACAGTAACAGTTTATTTTCTTTGTAGCTAGGACATAATCATCTCTAATCTTGTTGAAGTATGTTGTCTTTAAACTAATTTATCCACATCAGAAATGTAGTATATTGTCATTAAAATCATAAAATGCTCTCTCTAAGTGTGTAGTTGGAAATTTTGTGGAAAGTTAATTGAGGTGCTTCAGGCAATGGTGGATTCTATGCCATTCATTTTATTTTATCTTGTACCACTGTTGCCTGGAGAGTCTCAATTAATAAAGAAAGTATGTATTCTGAACTGAATATCAGTTTAAAGACCTTGTCATATTTTATGTATGTTGAAAAATACTGAGTTTCCTTTTATGTCAACTGTTCTGGTTTAGGTTGGTTAGTTGTGATTATGGGTTTGGATTTGCCCATTTTGAGCAAATACGTATCTTTGTTACTGTTGCATGACATCAAATGTGACATGACCTAATTGTTACATCACAAATCAGTTATCTTGATCAATATTATAGAGCTTTCTCCTTGCAAGATGTGCTAGATGTACAGCAGAGGTGTTTAATGTGTTTGTGTGTAAATTAAGAGAAGTGCCAGTATTACAAATTAACATTAAAATAGTGAACTGGGCTAGCTTTTAATAAACGAGGCGGAAATTTCAGGATTTTTTTTAACCTGTTTGAAAAATTATCTGAAAGATGTTTATATATAAACCCTTTATCAGGGAGTTTGTGATTTAGTTGTAATCCATGACGGCTGCATTTTAACTCTGTTTTTCCCCCCTCATTTGTTAGCTACAGATTACTTACAAGAAAATTCAGTTAACTTTTTTTCTCCTGATTAAGGAAACAGCAACAAAGACTTGATTACATTCTGAGCTTAATTATTAAAAGGACTGAAGGTAGAATGAACCTATAATAGATTTCCCTTTTTTTTATGTTAAGTAATGTCAAAACATTGTAGCAATCTACTTTTTTTCCATTTGGGCTCAAATAACCCGCTCTTGTCTCTTGATGACCATGATAACAATTTAAACAGTAAAAAATTTGGAAATTGTGACAACCTATTGCTTATTTTCAGTGTTGCAATGCAGTCCAGATTTCTTGCCCTGAATATGCTGAAATGGACTTGGGTTTGTGCCTCTGAGATATGCTCCTATTTGAATTACCATATAAATAATAGCAGAATTGGACCAGTCCAAGATGTTTGGATGAAGCAGGGAGGAATACCAAAGGAGAAACAGTCTGCACAATTTCCAAATAGGCAGCACGTTCTTGACATATGTCTGTTGGGTGTAGAAAACAATCCTTTTTTTTTTTTTCATGTTTATAGAGGTAATGTCAGCAAACATCTGTTTGTGAACCAAAAAATATTAACATCTATACATTCTCAGTGCCTTGAAGTATAATAGTTATCTGTAACTGTTGAAATCATGTACCTAATATGATTATTTCTTGACTGTGGCAGGGCAGACTGATGAATTGGACAGCTATATGTATCAGACAGTTGGACACCATGCCATTGAGCTCTATGCTGATGCATTGGATTTGCCACTCTATCGTTGTTTCATTAAGGGTACCAGCGTAAATACTGGAAGAGTGTATACTGCATGTCAGGAGGATGAGGTTGAAGACCTTTACCACCTCTTGAAACTTGTTAAGGTATGCTGAATGAAAAGAATGAAATACTTGGGGACAATTATAGTGCTTAAATGTGCTTTTATTGCTTAAATTGCTTGACTCATTTATGAATTTAGATAAGTGATCCACTTAGGTATTTGAGAAAAGCTTTGGACACTTTTATTGTTAAAAAGTTTAACTTCTATTCCTTTGTTCTTCCTTGCACTGCAAATACATGGTGTAACTTTATTCAATTTATTCCCTTTTTCATACAGTGTAAATCAGACTTATTAATCCACATTTCAGGCCCAAACCAAATGTTTATGTAGTTTCATATTTGAAATAATGCATTGCTTGATTACTTGAATTAGAGGTTTTTGAGGCTTTGTGCATTTATCAATGCATAGAAATTAATGTATGTACATTTCCATTTGTTTGCTCTTATGCTCTATAAAACAGAATCTATCGTTTGTTTTTATGTTGCAGATAGTTCACAAAGTATTACAGAATGTTTTATGTTTTTGATTCTGGTAGCCATCCAACTATATTCTAATATATCACATAATAGCTGTAGTATTTTATTGTGTTGATGTCTGCAGTGCACAGTACTAAAACAATACAATGTTCAGAAAAACATATTTATGGTTACTAAAAATAAATACACATTTAATTTTACGGATAAAACTGGTAGATCGCTTTTTGAAATTTCAGCTGAAGATAGTTCTGGTCTTCAGTTCAGGTATTGAACATTTTCCTGCACCCTTTCCGATTTCTCCATTTTTTCCATTGAAATTAGAATTGAGATTCATAAACCTGAAAGCTTTAGCTTGTTCTTTGTTTGGTAGAAAAAAACAACAACAACAAAAACTTTCAGATTAAACTAAGAGTGTGGTTTGAATGCAGAGTGCTTTCTGAACCATGTTGAAATTGGATGTTACATTTTTTTAAGCATCTTTGAAAGGGAAAATCAAGATCATGTACCTGTGTTGAGTATGAGACTACTCAACAGGAGAATAGTGCACGTAGGCTGTAGCACTCTAGAGTGCTTCATGGAGGTTTCAAATGGAATGTGCATATCATGCAGTACAGAAATTTAAAGAAATATGGTACAGCACTTTTATATGTCTTATGAATCCTGATAGTATTAGAAATTAGCAGGACTAGTTAGTATATGCTGTCTCTTAAAGCTGCATGCTAGCAGTTTTCTGCCACTGTGTAAGATAATAAATTACTGATCAATTTAATTAAAAATGGGCAGATTAGTGGCAATTAAGATCATACTTCCTTTTCGATCCTTGCTGTCTTTGGAGAAATGGATGCTTGACATAAATTAATGCTAATGTTAAATCTTGACAACTTCTGCTTTGGAAGTTAATACATGATAATTATAACTACAGCTGAAAGAGATGTTATCAAGTTGTCTGGAACCAAATAACTATTTCTTTCCTGTATAGAAATATTAATTCCACTATATAATAGTTTAAAGATACAAATACTAACATAAAGACAGTATATTGTTAATCTTTGGATAACCTGTGCCCCTATAGTCAAATCTACCTGTGAAATTCTGGTGCAAAAGTTTCAATAGAAGTCTTGCATATTCTGATGTATAATTGTATATAGCAGGTGGACGTAATCTGCAGGAGCTGTAACTCTTTGTATTTTTGGTTTTAAGGAAAGGAGATGAAACTTCTTTTCTGTATTGAAAATAACTTGGAAAACTTTGTATTTTTCACAGTTTATGACTGCAGTTTTGTAGCCTTACTATATAAGTTTTAATCACTCGTGATTTTCCTTTGTGTTTTTTTTTTTAGATGTTAAGTTTTAAACAGAGAGCTCAATTTGCTCTCTGCTGAAGGGATGAGTGGAATTCTGCAGGAAGCTTGTATAAATGCACCCTTAAGTGAACTTAATTTTAAAACACTGGTCAAAATAATGTATCTCTGTTTTTCTGTCAAATGGTTTGGGCCTAACTGTACAGGAAAGGTGTGTCAAGTTGAAAATTACATAACGTGCCTTGCTTTCACATTGTAAAGAATGCTTGTATTAAAGGTACATGTTTAGTTAAAAAAAATAATTAAAAACAAACCACATTTGAAAAACTGGTATGATGAAATCAAAAGCATTTGATTTAAAAAACAAAAAACAAAACGAACGTTAAAACGTTATGAAAGCATGATGTTTAAAAGGTTAAATGTTCCTCTGAAGTGCTTGGAAACCCAGGGCAACAGTCCTGTTGTAGTTCACGGGACTCAAAAAGTGATGTTGACTGCCAATGACTGTAAACTTGTTAATTTTATTGTCAAAAACCTAGATGATTGATATGTATGAAATAAATTTATATTTACGCTTTACTTGGCTAATGTCCTATTTTAGATTGTCTTTATTCTGTATATATTTTGAAATATATCAGAGTATTTATATGATGCCTAAATGTATCTAACCAGGCAGTCCTCACCTGATAGTAGTATTTTTACTTTGTGATGCATATAAATTCTGAATTCTAATGAATAATTTAACTTACTATCCATATTACTGAATAAGGATTACTGATATCTTTGATTGTCAATGTTTGTCACTTTGCATATTGGGGCTTTTTCCAGTAAAGTGTATATGCTCTAGAGTTTCTTAGTTATCTGAATTATCTTTCAGGTTTTTATCACATCTGTACCTTTGAAATCAGGAACTGTGTAGAAAAACTGTTTCTTTCCCTTTAGTGGTTAGAAGGAATGGAGCATGCAGGGGTTTTAATGAAACATTCCTGTAATGCATTCCTCAATATAGGCTTTAACTGCTTTCTCCCTCATCAGTGCAATTATGATATTGTCCAAATAATGCATTAATGTTTTATGCAAGCACACATTAAAGTGGTGTGAGAGAGGTTGTGTTGGATGGATTTCTGTTGAATGTTGGGTTATATTCTATATCCCAAGGATCTATGGCTAAAGCTTTTGTTTAGAACGGTGGTTATAGCAGCTTCCAGACTGTACAAACCAATGCAAGGTAATTTGTTTCAATTCTGGGTTTTAGTAGACAGTGCTGTCCTTTTCCAAGTTTCATGCCTTGTCTCCTGTGTTCTGTGAAGGCTTTGCCTGTGTTTGGTAAGTTTCTACTGCTGGGGTAATTTGTGGAAATCTAGAACTTTATTGATTAAAAGCTTTTTTGTTTTGTTTTCTTTTGTTTTTTTTTTTCTCCTTCAAACTATTTTTCATCTTCTGTAGCATTTTTCAGTACTCGAATTTTTCAAAATTAGTATTTCAAAAACTTGATTCTGTTCATAGTTTCTTTGTAATATATTTGTGTATGCTTACTGTAAAGCATGCATGTTGACTTTCAGTGTATTTTCAGTTTTAACATATTTCTGTCAGTTCTTTTTGTGGTGTACTTCCTGGATTCCGAACCTGCAAGCTTACAGAAAAAAAAAAAAGTATACTTGAAAGAAATTAATATATTGGATCTCAGGACTGAAGGATTATTAATTATGATACCATTCATTGGTTATCACCTGAAAAGTAAGAATTGATGTTGGGTATATTGGATTTGTGAAACATTTTAATAAAAATAGCTTTTGCTTGTGGCAGAATTTCTTTTTATCAGTCTTGTGGAAGGGGAAAGAAAGAAAATTCATTTTCTAAAATAATACCACATCCTTGAGCAGTGATCTTATAACTCAGTCAGTTACTAAGAATAGGTAACGTGCTTTGTAGTTGCAGCAACAAAGAGCTTATTAGTGCAGTCTGACTCATGTATTTAATTATTTTTTTATGGGCAGGATCATGATTTTTGAAATAGACCCACACAGACGTTTACTGAAGACAGGAAGTATTCCTGTCCATCTGACAGATGAAATTTGCAATTTGGTGATACTTCATCTGAGACAAAGTGTGTTGTCCATGCAGGTTTGGGTGGAATAGAGATAATTTAGGTACTCTCATTATTCAGTGAAACTCCCTAAGACTTGAAGTTCTTCAGCAAACAGAGCTAGGGTTTGAGATGAATGAGTAGATTAATTCCCTCATAGAAAATAAAGCTTTCGGTTCCTCGTTATAGGTAATAGCCTTCCATGCTACGGAAACAGTCTTCCTTTCACTGTTCTTCAGAACTTAGCTCCTGGAGCCAATGGGTAGAAAAGGATTGTCAGGTTCGGTGCTGACGGCTGACTTTGTGGCTGTCGTACAGCCAAACATCTGAGTGCTCCCAGAGAAAGTTCATGAGTAAATCTAAAGGAACTTTCTACTTTAGGTACACAGTGTTTAAAAAATGTTTGATAAGACAGACAGTAAAGTATTTAGAAATAGTCACTTGGCTGTTAGGTATCCATCTTAATCAGCTCTTGGTAGTCTCTGTGACTTCAGGGGCAGTATTTGCATGATAAAGTCTAATCGTGTACTCTTAACATGTATGGAAAAGGTTTGCAGACTTTCTTGGGAGTCTTAAAGATCTAAATATTATTAGTTAAGGAATGTTGATTGACCTCAAGAATCTTTAATATCAGGTCCTCAGCATGCTGTTCACCAAACTAATTTTGCAGTTTATAAATGTTCAGACAAAGCAAGTAGCTTCCCTCTCTTACTGATGGGATTCAGAGAGCTCCAAAGTCTCTGGAGCAGTTCCAGTCACCATTTCCCATTTTTTTCAATTGAAGAAAATTTGATGTTTTCCTTATTACAATTTGATTTTGTGTGTGTGTGTGTGTGGATGTGTAGCCTAATTTCTCAAAGGTATATTTCTAAAAAATTTTTGAGAAAGATTAAATTATAGGAAGAGGTATTTATTTTTATAAAAAAAATTCTGAAAAAACTCACCCCTCCTTGATTTTTTCTCCATATCTTAAGATATGCAAATTGAGAGTAGCATGCCTTTGATACTTTCATAGATTAGCTTTACATATAATTCAGGGATTGAAGTACAGTTCATGTAGAGTAAATTAAATATTAGTATTGAAAAAAACATCCTAAAGTGTCGAGGGAAACAGTGACAGATGAAACAATAGAATTTATTTTTTGTGTCCTCTACTAGTCGTGTTGATTAGGTAAACATTTGGACACTGTATCTTTTAGCACATTTCTTCTTGCCCTTAGTCATGAATGTTGTATATAAACTTTTTGAAATTCTATTAAATGGCTACCTACCCTGATAAAAGATAAATCAAAGTAAGATTATTTGTTAAGGCAAAATATTTAATGTGATTTTTCATGCAATGGACACTGAATTCCTCTACCTTTTAGAATAACAATTCCTCTACCTTTAGAATGAGTTTATCTGTAAGAATTTGAATTGTCTCTTTGCACTCAGCACATTCAATGTTTTTTTGTTTTTTTTTTAATTCACTTGTTATTTTTTCTTTTAATTCTGGAGCGAAGCTCCATAGCTTCCTCCGCCTAGGGGACTGACCATTGTCATCAGCAATGAGTAAGACAGTGAGTTAAAGGAAGAGGTTAAGAAGTAATCACATAGCACTACTTCAGACACAGTAAAAATAATTATAGACCTTGTTCCATTCTCAAGACATTTTTTGTGTGTGTGTGTTTAGTTTGAATTTTAAAATGAGAAGGGAACAAGGAAATTTTTTAATCAACAGGATGCCTCTGTCTCATCTGAACTGTTCAGGAGGGGTCAGTTTTCCTTCCAGAATGGGATCTTGAGCAATGTTTGAGACTACCTCAAACATTTCTTACCGTGAGAAATGTTGAGCTTCATGTAAACAAAAAAGTCACTGTATCTCTCCCTGTTAGGTGTGTGGAGTTGTTTTCACTCACTCTGTCTTGTTGTGTTAATATTGAATAAGCAGAGACAGTCAGGCTGGTGGTGAAAGATGGTAAGCAAGCCTGAGGGCTTGTTCTGGTCAGCTTTAAACCTCTGATTGCCAGGTTTTCCTAATTTCCCATTTCCAGGGCATCTCTAGCGTGACCTTGCCTGCTGAATATGATGTTCTGGGTTGCAAGATTCTCACATGCATTTGGAAATGGGCAGCCAGGCATTGTTTACAGGACGCCAAATGAACCGTGCACTCACAGCAAGTTTGATAAACACACATTTCCTCCTTTTATCAGTGAGATTGCAGAATGTGAAGTATGAGTTTCCAGTTTTATTCATTCCCTTCAAACCTCTTCCTGTTTAAAAACTGAATCTCACTAATTGGATGATGATACATCCTCAGATTTTGTTTTGCTTTTTTGTTATTTTTGTTTTGAATTCTACTTACTGGTCACTGACATTTTGTTTCTGTGCCTACCTTGACCAGGTTTGGCAGACGTTCAGATAAAAGCTTTCCATTTGTTCAGCACAGAAAAGGTTCATCCCTATCAATGTAAAGTGAATGCTAATTAACAGTAATGACTTCTAATCACTTTGCTTTTATGCTCCTTAGGAGCACTGCTATTATCCAATGTAGTTAAGTGAAATGCTTGTATATGAATCAACAATGCTGTATTTCTTCTAGCAGCTATTGCTCATAATCAAGCTTTGAATAAATTACGATAGTAAAATTGGTTTTAATGTGCTGTATTGCATGGGGAGAAAGGAACCTCAAATATCTTGTTAAATATCTTGAATATTTGGAGAGTCATCTATTAACATTTTGGCATTTGGTATTGTAGTTAAATGGAAAAATACATTAAAATGTTTAAGTCAATTTTGTAAACGTTATCAAAACTTTTTTTGTGGTTTGAATTTTATTTAGGTGACATGCATAGACTCAACAGCCTCAGTAATAGCCCCATTTGAATTCAATTGCATGTCTGTGGAAATGAATTACAACATTTCTGAGTTAAAACACAGTTAATTTTATGTGGAATTAACAGGTATCATAATTTAAGACCTTCGCTTGTTTTGGTCCAGTGTTGTAGTTGATGTTTAGTGGGTTAATATGCACTTCTTTTATTAATACTGTGTAGCTAAGAAAAACTATTAGTTTTGCTTACCTGCATGCAATCTGCCTGCAGTCTTAACATACTTCAAAAAGAGTATGAAAATAATAATAGTGAAACTTTACGAATACTTAAAAACAATAGAATAGGATGAAACTTTTAAAATAAAACTGGACTATTAGTCAGAAGCAATGCTACTGAAAAACAAGCACTAAATAGATCACTAGACTGGTAATATGTTCAGCAATTCTAAAATAATTTTGATTTAGAAACAGAATTAGCCTGAAGTCAGCATATATACCAATTTAAGTTTAGTTGACTTTCACTTAATGTTGCATATATAGGGCCTGTTTGGAAGCTGAACATGAGAAAACCTGGATGAAACCTGTTTCCAACATGCGTGCTATTTTTTTAATTTTTTTATTAACAATTACTTAATTACAACCATTCCGTGGTTTTAGTGTCTGTGAAAGAACTGGGGTCTTTCTTGGTAAATATACTTGTGTTTCTGGTTTTGCAATTTTTTTCATCAGAAAATTTATTTTTATAAATAAAAATTGGATTTTGATTTTCTGCGATTTCCTTTCATATAGTACCTCCGTCTATTCATGCTTAGAGAGACAGTTTCTTCACAGTTACCATCACAGTTTTTATGCATGTGGATGTGAGTGAGTATCCACAGGCAACGTGTGTGGTTTTGGTTTTGTTTGTTTTTGTTCATTCATGCACATAGCTGTAGACAATTTTCTGGTAGATGTTTTGTCTATTCGCTTGAGCATCTTCTCTTCTAACCATTATTCTTTGGTTTGTTATGAAGTCATTGCCCAACTTAATTTGAAAATATCTGTCGTTTAGCCTTTCTTCTTTAAATGTGATTTCGAGTCAGTGTTCATAATGTATCCTATGCTTTTTGCTATAATACTGTAAAACATGCTTTTTTTTTTTTTTTTCCTCCAGCAGACTGTTGAAAAATGAGCAACACCTTTCTCCTCTACAGTTTCACTTAAGTGGATGATGCTATCTGCTATCTGTATCTTATTTCAGTATTTCGTTTTTTTGCTTGGCAACTTCGTCAGGCTTCGTAAGGATAGACATGAAAAAAATGGGGAAAAAAAAAAGAATAATCTTATTCTGTGCAGAAACAACTAGCTGCTTTATATTGTTTGCAATTCTCATTAGGCAGCAGTAATGCATGTTTTAAAATTTATTGTTTTTTAATGAAATATAATTGGGGATAATTCTAATAAAATGCAGTCAAGGATAGAAGAGCTTTTATATAATTGAACAGTAAAACATTTATCAAATTTGTTTTCATAAACATTTTTATCTCTGGAGCTCATTCTTTGTGTAAAAATCATTTTGCTTTCTTACACAATCACTTATTTAAGCTGACTTTTTTAATACCCCCCCATTTGATGTAAACAGCATACAGCAATACAGCATACACCAATTGCATGTTTGCGTTACTCTCAGCCGGACACTTACTGTTTCTGATCGGTATGTTTAAAGGCAGTTCTTCTGGAAGGACTAGGATTTCATTTGGTTTATATTGCACCAACATTACCGTTTGCAAAATGGAAATGATTGATTTGTAACTGTAATTAGGAAAAAAGGAATAAAACAGAATTGGCCTTTTACAGAGAACTGTACAGTATGGAGATACTGCGTGTTGATAAATTCTGCCTGGGGAAGAAGTGCACGATGGGCATCACTCATTTTCATATTGATTATGACTGGGATTCCTGGAAGAGGTTGCTGTTTGCAAAGGATAAGGAAGTACTATGATTAGTTACCTTCTCCATGGAAAGTACTACAAAGGAAAATGCCAAATGTGTGCACTGCGGTATTCCTATCAGCCTGACAGTCTGCTACGTGAACATTTTTTCAGTCCGTTTTCCTTCAGAAATACAGCTTCAGTCTCTTTGCTCTATTACTGTATTAGGTGTAGTGCATTTGCATGCTCTCCTAACTCTGGACTCTTTCTTTCTTTCTATTTCTTTCTGGCAGTCTTCTGTTCTCAGGCCGTCAGCACTGTAACTCCTGAAAACTGGTACAACAGTGCCCTCTGTAGTTCCTCCATACAGCTGGTTTTGAGCATTCAGGTAAACAGCAGGATGTTTAGATTTATTTTTAACTCAGACACAGCACTTTTTTTCTTAAGGAAACGTTTTGATTTTCCCTGTGTTTTACACACGAGAAAGGGAACAAAGGAAGACTATTCCGAGTCCTCTTTTAGTTTTTTTTTTCTTTAGATCTCTCTTGTCATTATATAGTGAAAAAATGAGATGTTATCAGGCATTCAGGGCAGTCATTAAAGGGGGTGGAATTTTGAGTTGTGAAGGCTTTCTTGAAGCTTGTGGTTTTTGTCATTTGGGTTTGTTTGTTTTATGTGGACCTTAAAACTAAATAGTTTTAGATTTTATGCTTGCTGTTCCTCTTAAGCCAGGTCTTGAATGACCTGCCAGGGACTGAAGATGTGCTTGCCAGAGCACCTAAGCTTTATTAATGACGTGGTTTTAATTCACACAGTGACTGAAGTAATTGTTGTCCATTAGCATTGATTTGTCTCCAAAACTCATTTGCGATTTAGATTTCTTTTACCTCATTATAGGTAAATAATATGCAAATAACTTTTTATTGCATGTTTTCTGCAGAACTTATTGGATGGGTTTAGTATTGAACACACGTGCCCAGAATTCCGATACATCCGCATTCACACTCATGCACTGCCATTTAAATATTACAAACTACAATAAGAAAGCATGACCTTTTTAAAAATAAAGGTTTTAACTACAATTAGTTTCTTCTATAACAGTATCATAAAAGTCACTCCATGAAAAGTTAAATGGCTTTATTTTATGATGGGGAGTGTTAATGTATGTGTAGAACACACTCTTAATGCACTTCTATGAATTGAAAATCATAAGTCATTGCAGTAAATTATAGTTAATGATGTAACCATTGATGGCTATTCAAAACATTCCTGTATCTCTAATGATTTGTGTAAAACACATGACTGCGCACATCCCTTAGTTCGTTTGGAGCAGTAGATAGATAAATGCACCAGCTTTCTACTTCTGAAGACTATTTTTCTCTGTAACAAGTGATAAGAATTTTGTTGGAGTAAATAGTACATCACAAACCACTCTTTGCAGTATTTGAGTTCTGGTAATAAATGAAAATGAAGACTAAATTAAAATAGCCCTCTCTGATAAGAGGTGAGAGGCTTTGAGAATGTAGTGTGTCCAAGCTTTGATTTTTTCATCTGCCTAGTTTATGGGTAATCTCTAACTTCTCGACATATGAGCTCTTCACTTTTTACCCACATGTGGAATTTCATATACTGAAATGTTGCTGAAAGAACCAACTCTTATGGTATAATGTGCACTGTCTAATCCAAGGAAATACCCTGTATCTGCTACCCATTAACATAAAGTATTACAGAAGTGACCTGTGGGTGGGTTGCTTTTCTGTTTGTTTGTTTTAGTTAAGCAAATATTATTATGCTGGCAGAAATATAATGTTAAATTTGGTCAAAATGACTTTACTTGATTCAAAATTTAACTGAAGTTGTGAATCAAGCTTAGTTCTTGCACTGACTGCGCAGTTATTGCTGATCTTAAATATTGATTTCTTTGTTTCATTTTTGTTAATGAGCTTCTTCATGCACTGTTACCTTCATAATACCAACACAAGCTTGCTGAACTGTCTTTAATTTGTTTTTGTTTTTTGTTTGTGTTTTTTGTTGTGGTAAAACGTTTTTTCCTTACAATGAGTTTCTGTGTACCATGAGTTATTACAATTTTTAAAGTGATCTTGAAAATTTACTCCTTGAAGACTGGGCAGAAATTTATTAGAAAGGAGTTATATAAATTTCATTTTTAATCAATTAATGCCTGCTTTATATATGATTTTAATCTTTTGAATAGAATTTCATCGTATTCGTACTACAAAGTAAATAAATGTGATTTCTTTTTAGTGTTAAAAGGATAGCAGTGGGAGAAGGATTTAATTTTGCACTGCAACCTCTGAGATAGATAAGTTGATGTTTATGGGGGGGGAGAATAAAGTATATTTTCTTGCAATAAAATTAGCAAATTAAGATTCAACTTGATTAAAATAGCAATAAATTTAGATTATATTATTGGAGATGATGAAGTACAGCTTTTCTGTCTACCGAGAATGAGCACAATTTACGAAGACAAGGCAAAGAAGTGAACAGAGCAGCCACTGCAGATATTTAAAGGAAATGCCCAGTTTATTCTACATACTTTTTGCTTTTTAGTCAACGTCAATGATAATTTTATCTCACCTTTATAATCATTCCCCCCCCTTAAAATATCACACTTCTTTTCATCTAGTTGGATTATATCTGAAATATTTAATGAAAAACAGTATGTATTTAAGCTATCTCTTTAGTTGAAAGTACTTAAGTTTTCAAATCACCTGCATGATCACTAAATCATTTTTCAGGTGTCCTTTCATAAAACTTGAGCTAATGCAGGGTAGGTAATGCCATGACTGAATATCATCTTGATTTTAATTTCCAGTATTTCTTTGACTGTGAAATACCAAAAGATACGGAGACTGAATTACAGTGAATCACACAGAATGTTAGGAATGTCTTTATAGAAAGCAATAAATATCTACTTAGGGAACAGATTTTACTGGTTAACAGTTGCCTACATTATAACAATAGTTTTAAGATGAAAAATAAATATTGCAGTCTAAAATAGAACATTATTTGACATAGAAAGAAATGTTGACTTTTCTCACTGGAAGCATTTATAAAGAATCTATATGACCCCAGTGGACTCTTTACATTTAACTTTAAATTGAAATTTTAAGACTTTTTTTTCTTAGAATATTCTTATTAAAACATTTTTTAATTCTAATTTTAAGATGTTCTTTCTTTCTATGGAACTTGATCAAACGAGAGAGAATTTTTGATTGTATAGTATTTTAAAAGGCAGAAGTTAGTGTTTAGGTGTTACTTTGTGGCATCTGTATTTATAACTACAAAAGTATAGATGATATTCTCAAAAAGAACTGTGTGGTATTAGTAGTTAATGAGGAGTTGTGTTTTTTGATTTTTCTTTTGTTGTGCTGCTTATTCAGTGACTTGATGAGTTGTTCTTAAGATACCAGTAGTACTGTAAACTGTATTGGCCTTTTTTGTCATGCAATTTTGGTAGCTGAAACAGTGATTCCATTGTACTCCAGGAAGGCATAGTTGGTTATAGAACATGTCATCAAGGTAGGTGAATTAAGCTACCTGGCATGGCTTTGTCTTCTTGGCTTTCTTCAGCTTCTGTGTTCCCTGGCCAAAGTACCAGCACAAAGAGATGATTAATGTGTATAGATACATAATACTTTGTAGAACTTGAGTTTAACCTGTTATGTTTGTGATTTTTTTCAGAGCTAAGTAATAGTTTATAATCGCTTGGTTTAACTTATTAGTCTTTTCTATTCACACAATCATGTTTCATTCTGCTGCAGTTTGATCGATAAAGCCAAGTAAATTTTTTTTTTCACACCCCTTAACTTTCTTCAGACTTCTACAGATTTCAGTTGTGTTTTTTTTGTTTGTTTGTTTTTTGTGCTACAATAACCCATTTTGCCACTTTATCACCCACCTTTGCCACTCATTGTCCTTTGGAAACCAGTTGTATGTTTTCAGGGAAGGTCTGTCAGTTATTATTTATTACCCACTTGTCATTGTGACTTACTCATTTCCTACATCACCATTCTCAAAAGTATTGCTTTACAGAAATGGCGAACAGTGTTGTGAAGGAAAGATCAATAACTGCTTTAAAAGGAAGATTTACCCTGAGACTTGGATCTTCCTTTTAATACTAAATCTGTGCTATTAGTTATGAGGTGGCTTTAATATTTTGACATCAAGTACTCTCTTTCTGGAAAAGGAAAGACGCTACTGTTAACTAACTTTTATGGAGTAGCATGACTTTGGCAGTTAACTTCATAACATCTAATTTTCTGATTTTCAGAACTTAGTGGCTGTTCCTGAATTGTTTATCTTCTGAGCCGAAAATAGTTTCATTCCCTAACAAAAAATGAAAAAAAATCATTTAATAAACATTTGAAAAGTTTCTCTTGAATTTCAGTGATAATGTCATGTATAACTGCACAAAGAAAGGAGGACACTTGTTTGAAACCTTCTGCAGGTGAAGAAAAAAATTTTCTCCCCATGCTATTAAAATTGCCTTGAGAATTTGATGATCCACACTCTTTCCAGAGCTTCCAATTCTATGTCACATGGTGAATACTGACGGCTTTTAAAAGGTGGTTGCTCAAGCATGCTATGTGAATATGTTAAATTTATTGTATTAGTTGCAGATTCAGGCAGCTGAGAAGTTGAAAATGGCAAATGCATATTTTCTTTCTCTTTTGTGTTATCTTGTACTTCAACTATGCTGGGAAATCAGATTTTAAACATATGTTAAAGATAATATCACAAAGCCAACTAGGAGGAGAGTAAACAAAAGGTTACATGGGTGTCCGATGTTTCGTAATTTTTGATTTCTTGATTCTGCAATATTAATATTTTAAAAATATTTTTAAGTGAAGATAAAAAGACCTAAATTGTGTGCATGCACACACATTTGGACCAGGCACATGAGAAAGGTTGGAACTTACAGTCCCTTTTGATGCAAAAAAATATTTGCAGCTTGAAATAAGGAATTACCAAGTTTAGTTGACAATCTGTTGCTATTTCATAGGTAGGAAACAGGTTTTTGTATTTGGAAGACAACTGAGAGTTTCAGTGGGAATTTTTATTTAGTCAATTTGTTTGTTGTTTTACCTTATAGTTGCTGTTCCATCAGTTGGTAGGTATTGGTGCTGTGTTATCATCGGCTGCTCCCAATACAATTATATCAGTGTCATTCCAGCCTTGGAATATTCATTCTCTTAGTAATTTTTTTTCCAAGCTGTGAGAATTTTGGCTGCCAGAGTATTCCTGAGACATACAAACAAAAGAAAGTTTGCAGCATTATATAATATGGAGTTCAAGTTCTGAGTTCAAGAAGTGTTTGGGCTGTGTACTTAGTCATATGGTCTGAATTTTGGGGTAGACCTGTGTGGAGCCAGGAGTTGGACTTGATGATCCTTATGGGGTCCCTTCCAACTCGGGATATTCTGTGATTCTATGGTATGGGTATAGTGCATTATAGAATAGGAATTACTCTTCCTTTCTCGGTTGCTGCAGTAAAAATGCAGGAAAAAAAAAGGCAAAAAAAAGACAAGTATTTTCAAAGATACCTTTGTAGCCTTCTCGCATGTTAGTTAGTGTTCATTAATAAGTACTGTAGATATATACTGTGTGCAACTAGAATTCCCTGCTGTTATTTATCATTGCTACATCAGTACTTTACCTACCTCAGGTTTTCAGTTTTCATGCATACATTATTCCTCTGCTACCCGCTCTTCCCTCCTTGCCCCCCCCCCCCCCCTTTTTTCTTCCTTTCTTCATTGAGGAAGTTTTAAGTTGTTCCCTTGATTCATTTGGAGTGCAAAGTATTAGCATTTACAGTGTCCCCTTTGAATTGAACCCATACAGGGTCCAACCACATTTAATTTTCACCCTAGCCTTTTATTGTTCTTTTCTTGTCCAGGACATGCTTTATCCATACCTAGTGAAAAATTTTATTCTAATTTTCTTAATGATGCAATCGTCTTTATTAGACAAGTGTCATCTCTTAATGCTTAATTTCTTATTTCAGCAAAGCGTAGAACTGTTGTTTCTCTTTGGTCACTTGCTGGTATGTTTCAGTAGGCATGCTTAACAAGAGGTTGTGTTCTTGGCAGTGTATGTATGTGAAACATATGAGTACATTCATCCTATTTTGTTAATTGCATCGTATTAACAGTTCTTGACTGAGACCACACATGCAAGTCTCATGTTATTTTATTGTTTCAGATTACTGTAGGTTTGTGATCCTTGACCTCTTCTAAGCATACAAGCACAATGCAACTTTATAATAATAAAGACATTGGTTTAAAAAATTGAGAAAGTAAAAACTTGTCAGTTTATAAACTGATACCTCAGAGCAAAACAGTAGGAGTTCCAGCTGAAAGCCTGATATAAATATTTTGCCTATGTTAAATGAGACAGAAGTATTTGTGGGAAAGCCACAATTATTTTTTTCCTTGTAATAAGTAAGAAAGCTCCATAGTGGCCAGCCCGCTGTGTGATTGTCTGCTCTGAGAACTGGAAGGGGGCTGAAACCTCAATGAATGTGAATGGTACTGAATCTGCCATAAACATTTCTAATGTTCTTGTCCCCATCCGACTGGTTTTATTTGTTTTAATACTGTCTTTTTCTGTGTCACATAGTCAGTTTGTGTTGGACTAGACTCAGAGACTGTTCCTTGGCCGATGGATTCCTTGGTGAACACAATACTGCTTTTAATAAAAAGCTTCTTTTCCTCTTCCTCTTATCTTGTTACTGCAGTCTACAGTCACTTACGCCAAGGCCATAGGTCATGATAAGTACATATTTGCAATTTTAGATGTCTCAGTCCTCTGAAACTTCGATTTCTGTGTTTAAAAAAAAAAAAGTATATAATAATAATGAATAACTGCTAGTAAATACCTTGACTGGAGAAGAGGCATGTGACTGGGAACCAGCAGTATAAAATTAATATATATATGTTAACTTTCAACAATAAAGCATACCGAAGATGCTTTTTTTTAAAAACAAACAAACAAACAAACAAACAAAAAAAAACAAAAAAACACAACTTTAAGAAACAAGCAATTTGGAAAATCTTGATTCAAGCAATAATGTTTTCTATATTTATAGGCAGTTTGTTCTTAGTCTCAGAATACCATAACACCCTGCTCTTGAGGAGTGAGCTTATGAGGAGAGGTGATAAAGGAAAGCATGCATTCTCTTCTCTGTGATGCAGTTACCTACTGATAAGACGAGGAAAAAATTAAAATTCAGCTTGTTTTGAAAAATGTTTTTAAAATGTAAAGTAATGTTTTGCGTTCTGTTAAATTTCACTCAGGAAAAGGAGGAAAGAGCTGAACAGAGATACAGTGATCAAATGTGTAAATTATCTTAATATATTTTTTTGCATTTTCTTGGAAATTGCCTCCATGCCTTTCCCCTCCTCACCCGCTTTCCAACTTGGATATTCTATGATTCAAACTTTCCTCCCATCTTTCTCAGCCACCTGATCATGTATCACCTGTAATTTTCATTTGGAGTAGGTTCAGGATCAATTTAGTTAAGTTACCTCTCTGGTGGGGTTCCTTGCTTTTCTTTGCAGTGTTTTCTGGCCTACAGCTTTTCATGATGATATTTTTTTCCATACTGCTCATGATTTTAAATCTCAAATTCCTCTCTTTCTCTCTCCATTGTTAAAAGTCTGTCTTCACCCCAGCAAGCTATATGTTCTTCTTATTCTCTGAAACATTGCTAACCTACCAACCTGCCTCTGTCGTTCATGTTTGTGTACCCTTTCGGCACTCCCATGGTGGCTAAGGGCACATCTTCCTTAGGGACAGAAAGCCTTACTTTCACCCAGTTGGAAGAAATAGTAATTTTCTTCTCATCTGCAATCAGCCACAAATTTACTTGCGAAGTTTAATGGCACATAACACTACTGCTCTGAGAGCAACCTGAGTGTACAGCCCTGCTGACAGTATGAGATGTCAAAATTTCACAAGGCTGAAAATAAATTACAGTTTTATGCAAGTTGATAAAATAAAGCAGGATAGTGCAGATTTTACCAGAAAATTAAGAGATTATGCTATTCAGGAATTTTAAAATAAAATTTTCATGCTAAGCTGTAGAAGAGGGTAAGTTTTCCATAATTTTTCATCATTGTTGTATTGCAATGACTTTGCTATGTATTTTTATTTTGCTTTTGCTTTTTCTGTGCTGATATTTTATGTTCTTATCTTTTGACATTTCGTTAGCACTTTCTCATGTGGCTTTCGCTTCTGTTTCTTCCAGTCTCCTAAATATCCTTCTTTTCAGATTCTTCCACAAGGCAGATCCTCAGGAGTCCCTTTCTTTTTGCTACCCAAATTCTCTCTACCTTTGAGAAATAAACTTCTAATTTTCCCCTAATGTGTGGTCTTGCCAGCCTGGGTTGGGGCAGTATTGCTTGTATGTGTTGGCGTTTCCTGAGGGCTTTGCCTGGATTTAGGGTAAGTTAGGCTTCATGTGAGTCTGGTTTAGGATCTGATTCAAACTTGTCTTCTTGCCTGTGAAAGAAATATTGTATTTCATTTCAGAAACGTCGTGCCTGTGTAAAATGGGGAAGTTGGATCAGATTTGCACAGAACAGTCATGCAAGAATTGATGGTCTCTGATGTCAGGTTTTTAATGCAAAATCTGTGTGAACTTTGCAGGTTTTGGCCATCCATTTTTATGGAATGTATCTTACCACGGCCAGATTGTGAAGCTGACCTGCATTTCAGTCTGTTGATTGCATAATCTCCTTTTTGTAGGCAAAAGATTTCCAGAGGTTAATGGTGAGAATCTGGAGGAAAATTAGATACTGAAATTTCCTGTGAGATGAACAAAACCAGAAAAATGTCTCTCTGTGTTCCTAAACATTAACAGCTCTTTCTTCTGAGAAAACAGTCTTGGGTGTTTTCTGCTGTTTACTGGGGATCACTGCCTTAAGCTAGATATTAACCCATTGAAAGCCCAGGAATATCTTTAAATACCAATGGCTTGCATCTACTTTGGCATTGCTAGCATGTAGGCAGGAGATTGTTTTGCTGTCCTGCTGGTTCGTAAGGCCCTTCTTGGCAAAATTAAATGGGGTCGTTCTGAGTCACTGAAAAGCCTCAACACTGCCTTACATTGGAGTGAGCTACATCTGAAATTGGCATCTGCAAGCAGGTCAGGGCAGAACCATGTTGTCAGGTTGGGGCCAAGCAGACAGGGAAAGTCCATTTTTCAATTTGCAGTAATTCTCATGGGGAAGGCTGTATTCAGGGCTGTGGACCACACAAACCATTATGGCTTGTTTGGTAAACTGACTGGAAACTGGGAAGAAAACTCCTGTGTTAACTGGAAACTTGCTCAAACCAATCTGTTCTCATGAAACTCTTCAGCTTTAATGGATTGACATTTTTAATTTTAAAACCGTTCAACTGGAAAATCCCAAGCACTTGTTAGCCTCTATATTGCTATTACTGAATAGTAATAATTTTACATCTTCAGCCTATTAACTGTATTTGTATTCTTGCACCTGATAAGAAACAAAACAAGGTATTTATTAATGGTGTTACTATATTTTCTCATCTTTGCATCCTGAATTTGAAGGAAAAGTTTTAAAGTAATGTTGATTGTAAGTTGCTGAGGTAGCCTGGCGGAGGTGGGTGGCAAAAGTATGGTGATGGACTGCACATTTTAAAATTCTGCTTGCATTTATTCTGAAGTGTTTATATTATAACTCTTTTCCCAGTTTCTTACTTGCAACAGATTACATTACCATTATATAACCTGATTATGCCTCTGAGGGTATAATATCAGTTGTAGTAGAGCATCTGTATTTGTTACTAGACTCGGAAGTGGATCAGGTGTAAGCCCTATGCAAACCTAAGAGTCTCTCCACTGCTAGACTAACCAAAGGGAGGAGAAGATTCCTATATACATTAAAGACTACTGGAAGAGACAGAAAAAGTGCTCTGTTCCCTACTGTCACAGGAGTCGCAGTGCCCGTGGTTCCCAGAGAAGCTGGGGATGTTAGTCCCTGACCAGGCTTATCTTACATGTAGATATCAGGATGCTCTTTGACCAGGAGTCACAGGGAGCCTGAAGGTGCCCCTTCGGTTTGCAGTGGTGTACCAGACTTTTTTTATTATTCTGTTTTACCTGCCAAGCTTTGATTTCTAGTGTGATTGACCATGCTACTGAATACAAAATAAACCAAGGTGTTTTTTTAAGACTTCGCAATGCATCTTGTTATCTTGTTAAGTGCAGTTCCTTTGTCCTTTGGAGAGGCAGGGGCGGTGGTTAGCTTTCCTCCAAACCGTTACCAACTATTACTAAACTTGCAATTGGAAATACAGAAGCTTTTGGTTAGGAAGTGGTGAATAAAGTTTGCTTGTATTTGAATGTAGCAGCTGAGAGATTATTCAGCCTTGCATTTCTAGAATTAAGTGCTACAAAATGCCACGTTTTTTAATGAGTTCTCCTTTCCTATTGTGGTCCTATAAAGGTCCAAGAGATGCTAAATCAAGGTTGATTACATGAACATGAAAGCAAAGGCAGAAAATAAGAAAATGTAGCTGTGAATTCACACATTATTAAAGAATAATGATAAAATCACTAATATATTCAGATAAATTAACTACTGTGCCATTGGTATCATGGTTTATGGTAGTGCTCTGCAGGGGAAGGAAAGAGAGGAGAGTGGTTGTGTTGTTTACATTCTGCTTTGTATTCATACCTGACAACAGTAAATATTAGCCCTAATGATGAAGTCATCTGTATTAGAACAATAAATAATTAGCATAGCATGGCACTGATTTCACAAAGACTTCTCAAGTATTTATATACCACTGGTTATTAAATTTGATCAGTGTTTACTGTTAGTGAATACAGTCTTCCATTAGAGAGACAAATCTTGTAGTCATTGCAATTGATGACATCTTCTTAAATTTATCCCTTAGTTCATGTGTAGCATGGAGAGTGGTTATTATTCTGCACTTTCA
The DNA here is from genome assembly GCF_964034855.1 of Anser brachyrhynchus. Taxonomy (NCBI): domain Eukaryota; kingdom Metazoa; phylum Chordata; class Aves; order Anseriformes; family Anatidae; genus Anser; species Anser brachyrhynchus. The sequence goes on along the minus strand of NC_137699.1, from coordinate 24,775,586 downwards.
AAAAAGTATATATTTTTTAATATACAGTAATACTGTTAATTTTACATAAAGCATCTACTTCCCAAGTAATGTGAACACTATTCCTGCTGTTTTATTGTATTGTAATATAAACATAAATGCAGTGTTAAAAGCTATACCAATGGTGTCAGACTCCTTAAGGACTTGAGAAAACTGTCATAACTTCTAAAATAACTGATAATCTTTTGTGGGTCAAAAAGAGCAACATGCTGTATTGCTTAGCTTTCTGCTTTCTTTTTCTCAAGGTTTGTCTGAGATTTAATTTTATGTGAAGTACACAAAACACTGTCAGTAAAACATTATCACTTTGTAAAAGCTGTTTAGAATATGGTCTGGCACAAAATGTGCAGGAAATTAAAAAGAATATTCCCAACTTTTTTGCATAGAGCCGAGTTGTATATATTATTTGTAATTGTGGCCAAAAACAGTACATGTGAAAATGAATGCATCTTTATATTTGTAAAATATACCTAGATACAAACATGTATATAATTTAAATTTGTAAATGATAACAAACATATATAGAGAGAGCATTAAATAGACAAATATTTAAAGAAAATTTTATATGTGTTGCTTTGTGCATGTACATATATATATGTCAATGAGCATATATATGTATTTCTTAGCAGTTCTAAGGGTTTTTTGTCCCATCCATTTCACAATATTTCCATTTAAATGCATATTTTGATTTTTCTTTTGGGACTAGGTCGAATGCCTTTCTATTACAGTACTAAAAGAATAATCAACTTTAACACAATATTTCTCCCTAAAGGGACTGTCTTTTCCATTCACATGATACTATTTTTCTCAGAATGATACTAGCATTCATGATCTAGTGATTTTATCTTTATTCAGATGTTGTGTTCAGGTAGTAAAAAGACTAAGGGATGTCTTTTGTATCCTCCTGCTTAAAAAACAAAGGAAAACAAAACAAAAACAAAACAAAAAAACCCACCTCGAAATCAAGGAAACAGGAAACCTCCCAAATCCAAGTGTTTTGTTAAAGAATGAGGTATTAGTAAAATTTGGAGTACAAAATTTAGAGGGAGTAAAAATGCACGACACATTTATAGAATTTAAACAAGCAAACTAAACAAACATTCCAAGTGAAACAAATTGGAAATCAAATAATCCTTTACATTTGAATTTATGATTCTTGTATCTTTCCAACTATTCGAAGATGCACTTCATATGTATGATACATATTCATGTTTCCAGTTATGTGATTCATTGCATTTGAAAACAGAAATATTTAGTATGCAGTCCTCAGAAGAAATGTATGCAAGATGTATTGATAATATAGAATGAGCTTTATTGTAAGCAGCCATAAAAATTAGATATGCTATTTTTTTATCAGAATGCTACAGCTTTTAAGCCCATCATTTAATTTGATCTCTCAGTGCCTTAAAATTCTATGTTAAGGATGGAAGGAAGACTGAAATCATGGAGAGGTTTTTCCAGCTGGTTGTGCAGAGTCCAGCAGTTCAGAATACAGTTGATATGTAAGGAGGACGCTGGTCAGATGCATATGCCACCTAGGCATACTCTTGTTCTGCTAGCACATCAATTATCACATTCATCCTGCACGTTTAATCTTTTACAATTGGCCCTCTCTTAGGACAGAAAATATGAGAAAAGTTTTTTTGTGTGTGCATTTTTTATTTTTTTCATAGAATCAGTTTGAGAAACAATAATGTATTTTTCCTTACATGATTGGGTATTCATTGCATGTGGTGTAAATGACTTTTCTTTGGTTTAATGGTCTTTTTCTTCCATCTCTCTACTACATGAGAGTAATACTTCAGTAGCTTTTTTAAAAGGTTAATCAATTAATCATATTATATGCAGTAATTTTTTAATAAATAGCTTTGTATTTTTTTCAGGGCTGTGATTAGTTAAAACCCTTAATTGAATTTAACGAATAATTATAGTATTGTAATAAATATGAATATATCCTTATATTCAGATTTTAACTTTTTTGTTTGGCTAGTTGGCTTAACACTATATTTTTCTTTTGCATAAGTCTTTTAATATCAGTTTTTTTTTGTTTTTGTTTTTTTTCAATTGAGAATGTAATATAACTATGGAAAAGCATACGACAACCAGGATTACCATAGCCTTTTGTTAATCATGAAGCCCTTGTTTTAAGTATGCATCAAACACATATATTAGGAAAGAATTCAGAAATACCGATGAGCTGAACAGGAAAACTGAACAAGTAAAAAAAATACTTGATCTATAATTTCAACAGAGAATCTGTTAGAAAATATTCTCTGATTAAGCATGTTATTACTATTCTTTTGTATGGTAAGCAAGCATGTAGTTTTAAGTCCACTTAATTCATGTCTTCAACTATATTTACAGCAGATGTTTAACAGTTTTATATAAAGGCACATTTTATGTTTGTTATTGCTGCTTTTTCAATAAAATATTGTGGTAAATGAAAGATAGGCTCTCCTTAAACAGATATTGCGTTTTGGTCATTTGAGTGCATTATGTAATGATTTTGTATGTTTCTGAAACTTTTGTTAATGCATTTAATTTTAAGTTTTGCCTTTTTATTTTTTTTGCAACATCTGTTGAGTTGAATGGTATAATTGAGTCTGTAGCCCAAAATCCTAAAGGTGAGACAGAATACAGTGAAGTCTTCCTGGACAGAGACAAGATATTTTTTCCTTTTTTTTTTTTTTCTATGAAATGTAAAAAATACATGTAAACAAAATACATGTAAAAAAAACAGATATCTGAAGGTCTTGCATTTACATTTCAGAAATTGTTTGAGTTATGAAAGAGTTTTTGAAGGGGGGTAGGAGTTCTGTTATTGTAACTTTTGTTCTCTTTTGGCTATATACCAAAACTACAATGAAGTTGTTGTTAGCTTTGCTAGCAGTAAGAGCAAATCGCATAGTCTATCATTAGTATGGTATTTCGTATTATTTTAAGGAGAGGTAAAGTTACTGCTTAGCAACTGGGTCTCGTCAGGTCTGGGGGATCTTTTTGCTTGTTTGTTTTTGACTCAAAACAAAACAAAAACAAAAAGCACCACTGTGAAATACAGTCATGCCGTTGGATTTAGAAGTGCCTGAGGAATACTTAACCTTTAATTGGCTTTTCAGTAGGGTCCGACAGCACTTTAGTTTTTTTGGGGGGCAGGGGGGTGGGGAAGAGGCATAATCTTTTGTGTTTTTTTAGCAGGATTTTCCACTAATGGAAAACTAGTCATCAGTGATTGGACAGGAAATAGGTGATAATTTTGAATTTCACGTGAGAATTTTGCTTTAAGAAATAGTCCGTTTATTTTTCATAAGTTTGAGACTTGATGGAGATTTGGTTTTGCATTTTAAGTTGTATGGAATGCAACAGTATCATAGAAGTAATAGAAATATCTTACTGCAATCTGATATATGTGTCTCCCTTGATAGACATCTGCAATGTAGCTTGTTATTTATCTTTCATGAAACAAACTGTTTTTTTGATAGACTTTAAGAAAAACATGGACATGTTTTGAGGTATTAGAAATTCTCTAGTGATAAGTAAAGTCCATCATTGATAATTTTGATTTTCTTTTAAAAAAATAAATCAGGAGAATGAACAGATGTTTAGCTATAATCCTTTTCTCTTTTTTTCTTTGTAAATTATGATTAGGTAATAGACCCTTTTCAGTGTTGCTGCTGGTTATTCACAGAAGCAGCCAGCATGTTGCTGTCTGGCATCCTACATCCAGATGCTCTTGTCCTTCTGTACGTGATCTTTTTGACAGGAGCAGGAACAGTCCCTGTTTTGAGGCCCCCAAGTCCCTGTTTCAAGGTTCATCCAAAAAACAGGCCTGAGTAAATTGTGCTGTGGTCCAGTCCATTTGCATTTCTTGAAAAATATACTTCTATTTAGAGTAAAATGATTGCGTTCTTCATCTGTCTGAGCTCTGTCTTATACTCAAGCTTAAAACAACGTTTCTTTGCTATGATTAGGATTTTTCAGACTACTTAGTCTACTTCTGTTTTATCAGAACAATTTGTTGCTAGCAATGGATTGATTTCATCTAGAACATCCAAGCAGGGCTGTATTCCCAGAATACTTGTTAGTTACAATGACACACAAGTGATTTAGAAATTAAAAGGCAATGTTCTGGAAAGGAAATGAGGATCTGTCAGTGGGAAATAGCCCCGCATTTTGTAATTAAAATGAGTGGCTTATTTTATGGATTGCATAAACTGTATTATAGGAGGAGACAAAGCATGGAGTATGTGAACTGTTGCCATGTTGAAGAAACACTGCCAACTGTGGAATATTAAAGATTCTATGTATCAGAAAGGAAAAAGGTAAAATTAATGCAAACTTAATTCTGTGCTGTCTAATGCTGCAAGCCTGGTAATGCTAGCTTAGTCAGACTCTAGCAGGCATTAACAGTTCAAATAAATTGTTGATAAAACAACTTAGAAAGAGTTGAAAACTGAATTGCAAGTGAGAATATAGCCAAACCTGATGACTTTGTGTGTTACCAGCCTTGATATGGATGGTTTCCTAATGTAGGCCTTCCTGGGAGACTGATTTTTTTATTTTTATTTTTTCCAGAAGTGATAGAAGGTAGAAGCTATGATGGAAACTGGATTCCAAATGTGTTCATGTATCTGCTATTACTGCTCTTTTTCATTAATACTGATTATTTTTGTGCATGTGTTGTGTGCATCTTCCCTACCCTGAAATAGGTGTACTTAGAGGTACTGAGTAGTGCTCAGTGTATCTGCCAAGTGATTTTTTTCAAGGACATTATGCTGGGATTAATGCAACCAGCCGAGAGTGGGGCCTGGATGTGCTACCTGTACCATAGCTGTGCTCTGCATGCTGTGTACTGCAATTCTGTATGAAAATGTCTGTCCTCGCTCGTTTAGAAAGGTGAGGAATTCTCCCTTTTAATTAAACCACAAACATTTTGGTAGGACATGAGAAGATGAAGGAGCAAATAAAAGTTGCAAATACAGCTGAACTTGGACAAGGAGACCTCTCATCAGAACTGTCAGTAGATATCGCATGATCCCTGAAGAGCTAAATGCCTTTGTAGGGTACTCAGAAACATGATTCAATGGACTATATTAAAATCAATTTTCCAAATTTTATGAAAGTGGTCCTGCATGACAGGAGTGGTCTGTCCAGATGTCCAAATGCAAACTTGCAATTAGCAATTAATTGGATGTTTTGAAGCTTGGACAAGACTTGGAGCTTTTATCAGACTTCTTGAAGAAAGTAAATAAAATTCACAACCTGTAGGTGCAGGGATTGCTGTCAGAGAATCAGTGTAAGTTGTTCTGTGCTCAAAGGCCTGAAATTCACTTCAGTCAGCATCTGCTCTGGGAGGTCTTGTTTATTGCGTGTACCCTTTTAGTGTAAGGTATGAAGTGGGAATTTGGAGTCAACATGGACCTACTATATATCAAGTGTAACGATTTTGCAGCATATCTAACATGCTTTTATTAAGGGAGAGGAAAATATTATGTTATTTGTTGAGGGTGCGCTTTTATTTGTTCACTTCTATTAAAAGTTCGCTTTTTAACTGATTATAAGTTTTAAATAAGCTAATGCAAAAGTGTATTTATTGTAGATGGGAGAATGCTGTCTTTAAGAATGTATTATTAACCTATCATTCCACTCAGGTTATCGTATCTAAACAAAAGAAGACATAGACAATTTAAAAAGATTTGTGACTAGGTGGCTGCAGTAGCTGAAGCATCTGAAACTTGCTCATTCAGCATATGTATTTGGAACTGAGATTATATAGAAAAATACTTGTTTCTCCTGTGATAAGGAAACGGGAGGAACCATTGGTTCTTGCTGCCAGGCAAGCCAATGAAGAGGAAGATTTGATTCTTCATGCAAACTGTCTAAGGCTTGTCAGAGAGTGTTTTTTAATATTGTTTTGGAATGTTTCTTTTAGGACATGGAAGCATGGCTATCATTTTAGTAATGCTAGGTGACCTTGTCTTTTTTTTTCAAACTCAGTGATGGAAAAATAATCTAAATAAAGGCACTTTATAAGAGAATCGAACCTGAAAATCATAGTGTGGCAATTTGTGCTTCATCGGAATCCGGAAAAACTTTGAAAGTCGCAATATTTTCAGCAATAACTGATGTCATAGATGAGGAACATAAAATAAGTGTTTTCACCAGTTACATGAAGAATTCTCTTTGTTTTGCTCAAGATGTTTGAATCTTTAATAAATTATCACTGTGAAAAGTACAGTTACAAGACTTCTGATTTTTGGAATAGGAATTATTGTGCAAAAATGTTTAAAAATAAGTAGGATCATTGTGCTAAAAATAGAAAAAAGTATATCATTTAAAAATGTTTTTTAAAATAATATTTTATCATTGCTGTAAGTTTACATAACCTATAGAAGAAGCTGACAATTGTGGGTAATTCATTTTGTTCAATAGTATTTTCTCACTTGGATGCAAAGATTTTCAGAATCAGTGATATTTAGACAAAAAAGATAAAGAACTGTATAACTTTATGTAATGGAACAAACTTCTGGGATTGTTTTACTGAGATTCCTAACAGTTTTAAAGAACTTCCAAACTCTGACTTTTGGACGAGTAACAGGGATTCTGTTAAAGGTTAAAAAAGGTTTTGTGAAGTTTCTGCTGCAAGTCCTAGAAGGAAGAGGCCTTTCTTTTAGACCTGTGTTCCAAATAAAGAGACTATTTTCCTTCAGCTTAATGTTTTAGAAGGTCCTATATTCTGCTTTTATTTAGGGAATGATGATAACATCAGAATAACTGATTATTATCAATGCAGAGAATGGGAATAGTTTTGAGTGTATTAATCTAAAATATGTTATCACTGAAATCATTTCAAATGTGGAATATTTATTAGAGATCTTGTATGGGATTATGCATGTGATACTTCAGAGGCCACTCCAAGTTGCGGGTTAAAAACTTAAAATCTTCACATTATGAGAAGACTTGCCACAAAAAAGGCCACATGTATTATTACCCTCATGAAAGGCAATGTATAGCCAGACTGTATTATTAAGTGTAGGTAGCAGGTCCAGGAAAGTTATTTGAATTTTCGCTGTTGTGATATGGGTTGTGTTCTGTACATAGTCACTAATATTTTTGAATTTAAAGTTTTCACATGGAAAATACAGACTAGTCTTCATAAGACGAAGACATTCTTTTTTTTTCATTGAGGAAGCTGTACAATTTTAGATGTTGTAGTTTTTGAATTTAAATCACAGTTGTCAACTACTGATTCTAGATAAATGTATAAGAAGTGTTTAAAAATTTACTGTGTACTTTTTATGATATAGCTGTTGATATAATTGCTGTTGATTGTAAAATAATTACACTTATAGTCACCAATACCTATAATTTCCAGTCTAGCATGGGAATAGAAACATGCATGATTTCTTAACTGTTTTGTAGTTGTTCACTGGCATCTTGTTGTTACACTGACATTTCTTTTATTCAGTCTGGAGTTGACTGTTCATGCTAAATTTGGTTATCAATTTAAGTAATGTCTTTGTTGATGTAATTTTATAAATAAGCTTTACTGAACAAGTGTATGCAGGCAAGTTTGGTCTGTAATTATTTGAACATTTAGAAGCTGGGAGTCCCAAAGGTGAAGCAAATGTTTATGTAAAACCAAATCTCTGTACAAAATTCCTTTTTTTTTTTTTTTGGTGTGTGTGTGTGTGTGTTCAGCTGAGGACTGTTGTCTCCCTGACAAAGATTTTCTAGATTCTGTTGGTGGTGTGTAGGCTTATACATTCAGTTGACTTATGTAAAGACGACAAAAACTTAACAGTTCTGTAGAAGAGTCGTTAGTTAAGCTTCACAGTAACAGATAAGTCAGTATTGATTTTGATTTTAGTATTCTAGGTTTTTTAATAGCTCTCTCTAACTGTATTAAATCTTACTAAACACATTGTTTTTAGCATGACATTTTCTATTGGAAAAAATGAGTCTAAAAGTTGATCTAAATTAAATACTTTAGAAGAATGACTTGTGAAATAGTATCTTCCCTTTCCAAAAAGCTCTTCATATGCAGAACTACTTATTTGTAATCTATGAAAATGTTTAATATGATACAGCATTAGAAAAAAAAATGAATTGTAATTCCTAAGACTAATTGTTCATTTTGTATATGCAGCTAAATGGCAAATCAGTGTGTTAGCAAAACTTGCAGTTATGGCGCAATGAGTCGGCTGTAGTGGCATATTGTCCTGTTTTTACTTAACTGCTATTTAGAATTTAACTCTAGCACTTTCAAAATGTAGTATTCCAGTAGATTTCTGGCTAATATTAGGCTTTGAGAATGTTATTTCTGTCTCTTTCATTGTCTTTCCTTTTTCATTTACAGTGTCATGTGCACATGCTCATTAGCATGCAAATGTACACCTGCACTGCATCTTTGGAGCTTCCAGGTAGCAAGAGGACTGTATGCTAATTAGGTGTGGTTATTAGGAGATTGCCATTAGATACTGAAAGCTGTGACTAACAGGTGATGAATACTTTCCCACATTGAATTCATAGGTTTAGTGTGTATGTGCATGCAATATTTAAATAATTGCATTTTTAAAACTCTTGAAGTTATGCCATCAGTTGTGCTTAAAGGTAGTGTGTGCACTATGCAGGGTATTCATATAAAATGAACCTAATTAGGTTTTAACGTGGATTAGTTACATACTATATCCTTGTTATTCAAATTATCTCCTACTGTTATTCAAAATTAATTCAATTTTTATGTGAGTTAAGCTAAGGCCACAGAAGACTACTGAAGTTCTTAATAGGACTGTTCACACAGGGGTTTAATGTGAATCACATTACATTCATTTCCACCTCTGTTTTTGGATACTTCTTCCTAAGGAATGAAGCCATGTTCTCTGATGTCTCTGAGCAGAAGACAGAAAAGTCCAAGATGACGTGTATATAATTTGCAAGTTCATGAGATTCATAGCTAGTTTAGAGAATGTTACTGTAGAGTAATAGAGCCCAGAATTTTTACTTTCTTTTTAATAAATAAATAAATAAATCATGTACGTGATGACATACTTCTATGCCCCTCTTAAAGAAATGCTACTGCATATATGAAGCTTAGAAATGGATGCAGGAGGATTTTCCCCCAGGTTTTGTTAAATTAGGATCAGCCAATCAGAGAAGCAGATATCAAGACATGCACCTTACGAGACTATTCAAATTTCAGCTTATTTTTGTTTGAAAATGAATTTTCTTTTCATGAAACACTTACTATTTGTCTTGCTTTTAATTCTGGGTCTACATTATTTCTTACCTTCCTGAGGTGGGTTTCTAGTCTAGTTTCCAAAATTCTTGCATATTTCTTTTCCTGACCTTTTTAATTTTCATTTGTCTTTCCAACATCACCTTAGATGGAAATTCCAGCTCGCGCTCTCAAACTTCTAGAAAGAATTATGTAAGTACTGAGTGCTTAGAGAAGTCAGTCATAGCTATTTTAGTTTAAGATCACAGAAAGACAAAGCTCGTAGGCAGAGGTAATTTATTAAATCAACTGATAAAGCTGAGTAAAATGAACAATATTTAAGTTGTACAATCCCTCATGTGTAAAAATTATAATGTAAATTAAGATCCTTGTATGCACAAACTAGTAAGCCTGGTATCTGTTGTCTTGTCTCTTTCTATGCATATTAAAATCTGTTAAAAACCTTCTTAAAAAAGGCATGAGGAAGCTCATCATAATAAAGTAAATATCATTTTTTTACTTGTCATAAAGTAGCACTTCAAAAAAACTTTTTTTTTCCAGAAAGTTACTATAATTTTGTAACTCCTTTTCTCTTTAGTACTAAGCACTTTAAATATCACTCATATCTCATTGAAGTGAAAAGAAAGCAGTGTCTTTCAGTAGCATCCATCTACTCAGGTGGATAGGAACCTCAGGAGGACATCTAGTCCAGACTCTTGCTCAGTGCTAGGTCAGGTGTGAGGTCCAACCTAGCTACTCAGGGCTTGCAAATGTCTGAAGATAAGAGATTGCACGTCTGTGGGCTGCCTATTCCATGACTTGACTGCTGTAATAGCGAGGAAGCTTTTTGTATATATTCAGTCTACAGCTCGTGTGTTAATTTGAACCTCTTGTCTGTCATCCTTCCATTATACAACACTGAAAAACCTGTCTCTGTCTTCTTGATGATGATCTCTTCAGTACTGGAAGGCTGCTTTTAGATGCTACCTGATGCTTTTGCTCTTCCAAGCTGTGCAAGGCTAGTTCCCTCAGCTTCTCCACAAAGGGCAGGCAATCCATCCCTTTAAGCATTTTGGTGGCCCTCTGTTGAACTTCCCACAGTTTATTTCTCTCTTGTTTTGGGGGGTTCCAAAAATGACCTTAGTATTTTACGGGCACAGTAGATGTGGTTCAATGAGTGCTGAGCAGAGGGGGATAAATAATCACTTTTCCATATCACTTACCTGTGTTCCTGCAATACATGGCTATTTATAAATATTCCACTCAATTAAAATAGTAAATTTGCTATTTCCTAGATATGAAGTCCTGCGCTCCTGGGAAGTTCTGAATACAATAAGAGCTTTCTGCTGATGGAACAATCTTATAAATACTCATGGAATTTTCACCTTCGGTTTTCAAAATAATGTAATTATGAGCCTCATGAGAGCAGCAATATCTAGGTACCAGGGAATAGATTAATTATAGACTTTTAATTGATACCCACTGGGATATAGAGGCCAGTTTTGAAGCTGAGGAGCAAGTGGACTTTTCACAATCATTTTTATCATGTTACATGGATATTTCCGTACTGTCTTTGATTACTTGCACCTGCTTCTGACAAAGACATCAAAGCTTACAAATCACATGCTGTATTTGAAATGAGTATATTTGGAGAACATAGAGTGCTTTACAAATTACAAGAAAACTCATGTTTAAGAATTTTCCACTCATATAACTGCAGACGCGTAGAAGTCCTGTTACTAATGTATATATTGCCACACAGCTGCAAATATGTTGTGTTTTAATTTGAAATTTTGCAAATGGCAAAATTATGATCACACACGTGACCTTAAGCTTTAATTTAAACGTGTGTAATGGTTTTTGGTTATTAATGCAAGCTTCAAGGAGGATATTAATTGCAAAGGCAATTTTGTTTCAAGATAATCTATTTCTTGGTCATAAAATAAACTATTTTGGCAAAGGTATAAAGCAAATGTTTAAAAATAAAACATAGTTTAGCCATTGTTCAGCTACTTATTGTCTTACATAAGTCTGCTATAAAAAGTAAATTTGGGGGGATATTCTAATTTTAACAATGGGAGTGTTCAAATTTTCTTGCAATACATGTGAACGTGCATATATAGACACAGGTCTAGCACTTTCATTTTCTTTCTTTAGTATTCTTTTGACTGTTGTACATTATTTGTTTTTTTTTTTAAGATGTATGTTTTTAGGGTGGTGAATAGTTCTGTGCAGTTATATGCTTAGCAGTAACCTTTACTCATAATGTGATATTGTCTGTATGTCTTATTTTGTTCAGCTTTCTCTGGCACTGATGAAGCCTAAGGCTGCTGTTTCTTTGAATTGCTGATAATTTTTTATCTGATTAACTGACACATTTAGTTGAAATCAGACACAGCCCTTAGGCTGGGCATGGATTTAATTTAAAAAGTATCAAAGGTTTGCACTGTGTGCTGTTTAATCATCATGTTTATCAGGCAAAGAAAAATTACCGGAAGGACCATAGGGAGAGGGTTATCTTAAGGAGCAGTAACTTGGGAAATTGATAATAACTCTGAGGTAATTTACTGCTAACTTTTACATTCATTAATATAACATTTCCCACTAATAATTACAGTGCATGTAATGTACTAATTAAATTGAAAACATTAGCACTAATTTTCTTTTTGCTGAACTCTGAGAGGGTCAGGTAAAGACATTAAAATGTGAAATTAAAGAAAATCTCTGTACTAATACCACTGCAATGAATATTTTACTTGCTACTGGAATACTTCTACCAGTATTGTGTGCTACAATTCATGTGTAGACATTTCCTCAAATTACTATCGCTATCCTTAATTGAATTTCAGTTAGTGAAAAGAAAAATAAAATCAAAAATGAAATCGGTGTGCTAGCATAGATTACTTATACATTTCTGTTTTATTTAACTTCAATTGTGAACTAGTGTATCAATATTATACATAGGCCTAACAGCTTGACAATAAGCATACTTATGGCACTTATGCTTTGGAGCTTTCACAGAATTGTTTATTTTTATATATATAATATTTTTTTGCTGATAGAAAATATAGCTACAAGTAATTTATGATATGCAAATAGCAGTAATTTTGACTTATGTTATTCATTAAACTGTTTAAAAATATATGTAACTTCAAAACTATGAAGCTTTAAATATAAATTGTGCATTTTAGTACACTTACAGTTGCAAAGATCTATTTGTTGTTTTAACACGATTGTTCATGAAGATTATTATTCATGAATGTTATAAATAGGAATAAATTAATGTCTATAACAAGAAATGTAATAGTAATGTAACTTCATTTATAGATAAACAGCTAATAATCTTTTGTATATAAAAGTGAGCTATACTGCTGATAACAAAGTAATTTGATTTATTTTTTAAACTTTATTTTGTATCTGCTTTTTAAAATGTGTAATTTTTGTAGTTTTGATGAAGAAATACAATTTTAAGTCATGGAAAATAAACAGTCATTAGCATGTACTTACGTATTTGTATTTCTGTTTATTTAGTGCCTGGTTTTGTGTATACATTACATACTTAGTGATACAATGGTTTGTAACACAGTGAATTGTGCTGAATATAAATCTTCTCTGTGGTATCCAAATATTTCAGAGAAGCAGTGATTTGTTTTACTTTCAACTAATATATTGTATTAGTGAGGTATTAGTAAAGTATTGCAAGTATCTCTTGAAGTAACAGAGCAATATGTTTTCTTTGGAAAGAAAAAAAAAAGTCCATATTAATTTTTCTTGAACATTTTCCTGTTCTGTTACCTTTGTGATACAGCACCTAACAGCTTTCTTCCAGAATTTACCCAAATTTGCTTCCTTGATAATCCTTGATATTTAGCCTGCAGATGTCAGCCTGCTCTATCCATGCTTTGTTTTGTGAACATGTTTGAATGGTATCAATCCTGATCAGATTACATATTAAAAGGTGAAGTGTAGTACCTGATATATGGCACTGTTAAATCTGGGATTTATTCTGTGCTAACTACAATCAGCTTTGGAGAAAATTGTATCTGTTTGCAAATTGTTCAATAACTCTTTCATTGCCAAGCAGTGAATCCAGTGAAGAACTAGTTCTGTACAAGTGCTCTTTCCAATGCCTGAAGTGCTGAGCTAAGTATGCTGTGCAGCAAGGATCTATTGTAAACTTTGTCCAGTTGAGGAATTTATGATGATTGTCACACTGTAGTATTACCACATCCTTCTTTCTTTCAAATCTTTTCTTGAGTTTGTGCCATTCCAGCCTTGGTTTGTTGAAACATACAGAATAAGAGGATTGAATTTATTCAATTTTGTGGAATGTATATATATTAACTAGTTCTCCCATTTCAAAGCATTTATTAAATATATAGTGTTAAGTTTACCAGTATTAGCTTGTTTCCCCTTGTGGTACCCACCATCTGGATAGTGATGGAAGTTTATATTTGCAGAAAAACTAAATGAAAAGTGATGGTGGTGAATAGCTCCCTTTCAAAAGTCTTTAAACTTGAGTGCTAACCAGAACTGAAATATGTCTTGAAATACTGCTAATTCAAAAGATCATTAAAAACTTATGTATTATTAAAGTAAATAAACTAGAATAATTACAGAATATATAGTATATGAATATTTAACTAAGTTTTAATATAGCTTGCCATACAAGCAGACAATGACAATCTTCTGTTTTGTTACAAACTTCAAAATGTACCGTATACATGTGTATATATATACATATTCATTTTTATGTGTATATTCATATATATGCACATCCACCCTTAAATTTATCATAGCTATGTATAACTGGGGGAAGGGGGAACCATGAAATCTGTGTTAACTACTCTGTATTTGAGTTTGATGTTTGGGTCATAGTTTCAGCATAGTTTCAGCACAGAAGTTCAGTGACAGTAAATATTAACATGCATTATAATGGCTTTTTTGACTCCTTTACAATAGGTGACTGTAACGGTTAACATGAATTATAATGGCTTTTTTGACTCCTTTAAAACTTTACATTTCTTTTTTTACAGATTTTAATTTGCATGAGATTTCTTACTGAATATCTTTGCTGTATATATTTTGTGAGAATTTGAAAAATTGAATGAATTTTTAAAAATACCATATTTATTACTCTGAGCTAGATAAAAATATATTGGGCAACTCAGTTCCCATCTGAAAGGATGACAAGGAAGAAGATTTCCTAAATCCGCATCTTTAGGAAAACATAAAATAAAGTCACACAGGTACTCCTTTCACCAGGTTTGTTTACTATGAGGATCACATCTTTCTTGGAAGTTTATGATATAGTTACTGTCCTCTTACATCTTTAATAGCACTTCCACCTCTGAGACGTCTTCCCATTCCTAGGGAAGAAAGAGGATACATAATAGAAACTGTTGTGGGAACAACAGATTTGTAATGCACTGTAATAAATATTAAAATTATAACAGTAAACATTATGTTTGGTGAGGAAAGAGAAGTGTATGTGTTATATGGAAAATTATATATGATATGTATTTATGTAGCCATGGAGGTTAATCTAGCTGTGAGGCAACGTACAGCCCTGATATTTCAAAAGATTACAGATTACAGATATTTCAAAAAGATTACGTACTTTATGGCATAGTTTGCCTCTGGTAACTTAACAGTGAACAATGGAAGTTGTAACTTAAATGGTATGTAGTGACTGGTTTTCCAGAATATCTGAACACACATGGGTTTTTTGTTTGTTTTTATCAAGAAATAGATGCAAAATTCTGTATGATGAGTACAGTATGAGTCCGCATTTGATTGAGAACTTGTATAGGAATTTTCCTCAAGTGTCTGGAAAATATATACTGAAAGTACTTTCCTAAAGATTATTCTCCATCCAGCCATTATGACTGAACACTTAATTTAAATTATGTATAATTTATTTTTGAAAGAAATAGTCAGGAAAGCCCTGAGTATTTCAATTGAATCTATTAGCAAAAACAACAAAACCCAATACACTTCTATTATGTATAAGAATTGGTGGCAATACAAATGGTTGCTGGCAACACTTGTACATTTACCTGTTCAAAATCACAGTAAGAATAAAAGTTCAGAGTAACTTTAAATTGTACTATAAGGCAGTTTCCTTCACAGTATAATGATACTTCAGACAACAGACTGATGCAATAAAATAAAACGTTACTGTTAAGCAGTGGCAGTGTTGTGAATCTACTTAATTGGTGAGCTCCAAGCTCTTGTGCTTCTAAAAATTATTGCTGCTGCTAAAACTCAACAAAACTTTTAAAATATGTTCATTAAAATCGTATTTTTAAATTGTTACTTTTCTGCTGAGTCCTTAAACATAAATAATTTCAAAGTGTGGTCACTTCTGTTTATTTACTGTGAGATTATAAGATCTCAGAGCTCAGTTCTGTGAGAGACTACCATTTGCCAAAGGTAGTCACTCCCCCAGTCCAAAAAAAAACAAACAAACGAACAAAAAAAAAAAAGAAAAAAACCACCAAAACTTAGAGCTATAAAAGACAGGAAATCCAGGGCTACTGCAGGCACTGTTTGCATTGCTACATTCTTTTTCTTCTTTTTCAAAAAGTTTAACTGTCTTAGTCTTTGCATTTGTGGCAGGGAAAAGTCTCTCTTTTATAGAGTACATTTGAAATGTAGTTGCTTTTAGTTCTCAATTATTAACAGACCATTTTTTTCTGTAAGAAGTTCTACTAATGAGGTATATTATATATACATCTCCTTCTTACCAAGACTTTTGAAAAACTACTTTTTAAACAAATCGTCTCTACACTTTATCATGAATAGTATGTCCAATAAATTATTTTTCACCAATTCTTTCTGAAATACGTCACTGTTATAATCCTTAATGCATTTTTAGGGCTGATCTTGAGGATGGACCTACAATCAGTAAAGTACTGAAATATTGAAGTTAAGTGATGTGACTTGATTCCTTTGATTCCTGTTATTCTTCCAGTAGGTGGTAGTGCTAATGGCAGCTGTGATGTTACCCTGAGAGTAGGCATTTGCATGGATTAGAAGAGTGCTTGTCTTTGCATCACAATTAAGTATATAAGAAAATGTATGTTCTGTCTTTATCTTCCAACTATAAAAAAGGGGGGGGGGGGCACTATCAAGTAAACACAGAGCTGCATATCTATAACGTGAAATATGTAATACATAAATATAGTTAAATAGGGTTATTATGACCATGAAAGATTTTTTTACCTGGTGAAGTCCTGTAAATCAGAGTATACAGAACTTAGTATTAAAATCTTACTGAACTGTCATACTGTTAAGCATGTCTTGAATGTTATGATAGATTCAGCCATAAAGGTCAACTCAAACAAGCAGTCATAAAATTTTGTATTTTACTGTTACTATATGTGTATAAGGTCTTAATAGAATGTAAAATACTTGGAATTATATCAGACTTTGATACTTCCTGTTGCATATGGTTCTTTGCAAGAACAAGTTGATTGGTGTGGCAAGGGACTCCGGGGCGGGGGGGGAGATTGGATTAGTCAACTCTGTTTAGTAGATTGTAAAACTAATATATTCACCTGCTGTTTGTAATGGAAGAAAAAAAAAAAAAACCACATCTGGAAATATTAGTAAGTAGACAATCTGAATAACTCTTCGTTTTGCCTTTTCCCCCAGCTTTTGCCAGTGTTTGTCATCATCATTGAGCCCAATGTGTTCTATGAAGTAATAAATATTTACTGATTTTATAGATTACTGTAGCTATAATGCCTGCAGTAGATGCCATATTGGTGGCAGTGCAGAAAACCTGCATACTTCTCACAGTGTCTGATATATTAGATGTGCTATATCATTTGTATTTTTATGCTGCCTTCCATGAAGTGGTATTAATGAAAAGGCATTTCAGTATTCAGTGGCTGTAAGACTGGGAGGCTGCTTTGGGTTGATTGTATAGGGGTACTTTGCAGGTTGTGCTTTTGTTTTGTGTTTCCCTGGATCATTTGCTAACTGTTTTACCTTTCCCTTCCCACCAGCCCTAAGTCTCTAGCCTTAGATCACAGAAAAACAGATGCTTTTCCACAGTGGTATTGTTTGTTTGTTTGTGGTTGTTTTTTTTTTTTTTTTTGGGGGGGGGGGGGGGTCTCCTACTCTTCTTTCTGTAGGAAGACACTTCTCTCCCTGTACAGGTGTTCAGTTTTCATATATATATATATATATACATACATATGTATATACACTATCTCTGATAGTCTGGATGTACTCTACAGGAGTCGTCCCAGGTTTGTTTGCAGTAGTAAGATAGAGCTGCTGGTGTGCATATGAACAGCCAAGTACTAACCTACTATCAACTGGTATTTCAAGGATTGGTGTTGGTGCACACTTTGGTCCCCAGAAGACATTTTACAAACCAATCCATATAAACAGACTTTGTGCAAGTTACTAATGTTATGAGGTGTGAGGGCAATTGACATCTTTAGTGTGATCCACTTTAAAGGCTCTTGCCTAAGTTTTGGCTGAATATGGAGTGATGAGGTTAATGACCCAAGGGCCATTAAATGTTGAAACTGTAGCTGCAAACAGTTTGTTTACTTTTCAGCTTTTTATCTGTCCTGATTTAAGAATGGCATTGGTTCTTTATGTATTGTATGCTGTCAGATAGGAAGAAGTAGATCCAAAAGACGTACTGTTTCCATCTTTTGAATTTTCCATTTCACTGAGAAAATATACGATTGGTTATTTCTTTGTTGATAGCTTGTTTAGTAAAATAGAAAGTACTATAACTATTGCTTTCCTTATTCGTTTAGAGTTGTGAAGAACTCAAGATAGAGCTAAATATAAACTCAGTTCAAGAGCTAGTGTTTGTATTCTTACGGTTTGTAGGAAAAAACAGCAGATTGAACTCTTGAAAAAGAGCAGTTCCGTGTTGAATAGTGTGGAACATAAGCAGTTTTTTGATTCCTGTTGTGATTCTTCATTTCTGCCATACAGCAAACCTACATATAAAAAGATCTTTTCTCCATTAGATTATCAAACAAGTTAATCCAATAATTCCAAAACAGATTGTTTAATATTCTTTTGGACACCTTTATTCAGAATGGCTTTATTCACTGGCCTTAATATTTAAAACACTTAAAAGCTAACTGTGAATTTAAATGAACCTAATTAGTAATTCAGATTAATTTTCCTGAGGGTGCTAGTACTGACAAATGTTTGCAAATGAAAGAAAAAAAAAAAAGATTTTTCGTGGAAGTAAGTAGACATTGTGTAGAGTGTTCAGAACACTTCTTTGATATATCGTCATGACCCTGCTTGACTCTGGAGAAAGGCTATTGGATTTTGTAGACCTGGCCTTCACTGTAAAACAACTTTGTAGCGAATTGCAGTTCATTAATTTTAAGGCTCTAAAGATCCTGTGTATAGGAGAAATAGCATACTCTTTCATCAGGGAACTGCTTCCTGATTAAACCTGAGTGGGAGAAGGCATTCTTTATCTTTCTTGGCAGGTGGCGTTGATGAGGAGTAGGGAATCCACCAAAATCAGAGGAGTGGTCCATTTTATTGGTGCTCAGTAACAGAACCAGATAGTTGATTACAATTGATCACAGAATAGTTGATTTTGGAAGGGACCTCTGGAGGTCATCTAGTCCAAACCACAGCTCAAGCCTAGAACAGATTGCCTAGGCCCATGTCCAGGTGGCTTTTGAAGATCTCCAAGGAGGGAAACTCCTCAGCCTCTCTGGACAACCTGTGCCAGTGCTCCATCACTAACACAGTAGTAACGAACTGATTCCTGATATTCAGACAGAACCCCTTGTGTTCCAGTTTGTGCCATTGTCTCTTGTCCTGTCACTGGGCACCACTGAAAAGAGCCTGGCCCTGTCCTGTTTGTATCTTCCCTTCAGGTATTTATAGACACTGATAAGATCCCTCTGAGCCTTCTCTCCTGCAGGCTCTCAGCCCAGCCCTTTCAGCCTCTCCTCATAGGAGAGATGCTACAGTCCTTTCATCATCTTGGTGACCTTGCACTGGGCTCTCTCCAGTATGTCCATGTCTCTCTTATACTGGGGAGCCCAGCACTGGACACAGCACTCATTGTGCAGCCTCACTGATGCTGAGTAGAGGGGAAGGATCACCTCTCTTGACCTGCTGCTGATACTTTTCCATTCTATTTACTGCAGGTTAAGGTTGATCCTCCTGCTTTTCAGCCTTTGTTGTTCTGCTGAAGATGCTGGATGACTACATTGATTGCATGTGCTGAGGCAGACTGTAGTGAAGTAAAGCAACAAGACAGGAGTATGGCTATTTTGAGAATTCCATAAAAAGGAATCACAAAAAAGCCAAAATGTGACGGAGCCTTCTGTGACTACTTTTGGGATCTGTCTGAGAAGTATGATTAACTCAGTTTCCTTTCAGCAGAACTGTAACATGAATAACCAGTATTTTTAAAATGTCTGTGCTGAGAAAGGCTGGTAAGGCCTTACCTAGGCTCATCCTAGGTAAGGTGTGGACATCTGTCTGTAGCACTGAGAAGCTACTTTATAAATACTGTAAACATTCTCTTTGTTAGTCATGAAAGATTTAACAGATGCTAAGTTTTGCTGTACCTGTGGAATAGTAAACATAAGCCAAGGACATTAGATATAAGTATAGATTATTTGTGGGTGCTTTAAGTTTTGTTCTTCCTTGAGTGCTGTGGTGTTATTGAATACGTTTACTGATTTCTGCTGCTAGAATAGAATAGTTCTGTTCTCTTTCAGAGAATTACTGTATTAAGGTGAGTGAAATGATCCTGGTCTAGTTTGATGGTTAACAGAAGGCATGATCTACAAATAGGATAATTGTCAGATTTCACCTTGGGAAAGGTAAAAGCAACTAAAGAAGGTTGCATTCGGATCTGGGAGAGAGGAGAGCTGAAGCTCAATTCGAGCTGAGGTGTTTTTTCGCCTGATCAGAAGAAATAGTCGTGAAATGAGGAAGTAGTATTTTTCATGTTCACAGAAACAGATTTGCTGAGTAAGATGATGCTGTAAGTCATTTCTGGAACTGTATTTGAATACTTGAGTTCATGGAATGCTTGCTGACTTCTTAGATAGAAATCTAAACAGATTATCTTCTTCCAGTTGTTTTCCAAAATGGTTGTATATTCACAATCTGTTATATCATTTTTAATAATCTTTCAGTCCTTTGTCCTTCTGAAGTATCTTTGTGTTCTTATTTATGTACCTAGGCTCTTCCTTACACTGTTCATTTTTTAAACTGCTTGCTGGTTTTGACATTCAACTCTTTTTCTTACTAGGGAGTCTTAAATCCTGTCATGTTTCTCAGGAGTTTTCTCCTTGCTCCAAGGGAATGGTTGATTCTCTGTATTTTAACTTCTTAGCTTATGGCTTTCATTTATTCTGTCCTTTAGTTGTCTGAATCTATCTGCTGTTCTTTGCTTTATATTTTCCTTGTAATGGCTTTGTGCAGGTAATTCCAAGCACTGTAAAATCCTAGTTTGTGAGTTGTACTTGCAGTCACAATTTACTTGCAAATACATAATAATTTTAACCATAAACCCATTATCAATATTAATTGGGAAATGTATATAGTTTTAATATGAGTGTCTGCTTATTATTATATGACAATATGAAATACGAAAGGAGTCTATGATGAAATGACTGATGGAGATGGTAGATGATGGAGAGCAGTGCATGTTGTCTCTGACTTTATTGAGGATTTTAGGCTATAACATCCTCATAGAGAAACTGATGAAGTATGGGTTGGGTGAACAGACAGTGAAGGGAGGGTGCAAAAATGATGGTGCCAGGCTCTTTTCAGTGGTGCACAATGCCAGGGCAAGAGGTATTGGGCACAAACTGGAGCACAGGAGTGCTGAACAGAAAAGAATAAAGTCTACTTCATCTTTTCCACACAAAATACATGGTGGCCTGGAAACATGGGCAGTTTATATATATAAACCATTAATTGTTTTGAAGGACTGCTAATAAAAAACAAACAAACTTTATGTAAGTAGACTTCAAAAAGTGTTTGGGACTAATGCCTTGAATACTGGAAAAGTTCAAAAAATGTTTTGGTCTAGATTCTGTCATTAACAGCAGTTCTGGTGATACTTTAGAATATTTTATTTTGGTTGCAATTACTTTTATATTGGTTTATGATGTGAGATCCTGTGCATGGACTGCTATATGATAATGACGATGATCTCACATAAGCAGAAATACAGGTGATGTTTTTGGACATGTTGGACAACATCTGAACATTGTGACATAGCATATTTTGAAGTAATTGCTAGTATCACTCTTCAAATATGAGTATTGAAGCCTAATATAAAGTTTGATTGTGCTAAGCACTCCTGATCAAAGACTGAGCTTTTGTTCTGGCTGACTCCTGGGTTCAAGCACCCTTTCAGCAGGAGCTAGGGAGAGACCTAAAGAAGTGCTGGGCCTAGGACATGGCTAGCAGTTTGCGTGAAAAGACACCAGAAGCTCTGTTGAGATAGTGTACACTGGGACTCAGCCGTGGTGGAGAGGTACAGCAGGGTACAGTCTCCCGTATCTGCTGGAGAAGCTAAGCCTGGCGTATCACAGACCTCAGCTCAAGCAGAGGTCCTGGAGGGAGGATACAGCTCTCCAGGTCTGGACATGCAGGGACACATTGCTGCCTCTCACAGTGTTTGAGGGAGTCTCCAGGCCCTCAGCCCCTACCTGTGCAAGCTGGCAGGAGGGGCTGGCAGACTCTGTGCATGCCAGATTGGGAGCTGGTGACTTCTTTGCTGAAGACTGGATGCTTGTGAGGAAGAGCAAGGCTCCTGGTCCACATGCTGGTCTGTACCTACAGGATAGATTTCATGCCTATCATGGACAAGGGGGCTGGGATCAACGTCCAGCAAAGCATTTGAGCCTGCAGAGCCTGAACCATGCAGGAGCATTAGGAGGAAGTCCTGAGTGACAGAAGTGGACGATTCCCAGCTGAAGGGTTTGGAGGCCCCATCTGCCTACCTGACCTGCTGTCTGGGATAGTTTGCTGCTTGAGAAGGACTCTGATCTGGGACGCTGCAGAGAGACTGCTAAAGCTTGTCCAGCCCTTGAGTTATTGCTCTTCTGCAGGGCACCAACGATACTGGCAGAGTGTTTACTCAAGCTGTAGTAATTTTCTGCGTTGCAAACTGCTTTGTGACCAAATAATTCTAGCCAAAATGAGTTTCCTTTTATTTTTATTTTTTATTACATAAAATACAAATAGTACTTAGCTGCCATAATCATTCCAAAAAGAACTTTGAACCTGTGAATGCAACGCAAGTGTAATTGTAGCAGTTCGGATAAACTGCGTATCAGAATTACATGCTGAAAATAGACCTAAGAAAGTTTCATGAATTTTATGAAATTTATTTGAAGAAAATTCTACTTATACAAATGTGTTAACTTTTTAAGAAATCTATTTCTGCATTAGAGAGTTGAGTAAATTGAAATGTCTAAGATTTATCTTTATTCTGAAAAGAGCTTTGAAACGTTATATAGAAGGCTTGAAGAGAAGCAGAAGTAATACTGACTGGATGATAATGATAGTACAGGAAGCGGATAATGAACTAGTGACAGATAAGCTAAAATTAATTTTTATTGTTAGTTTAGGTATGAATACGTGAGAAGCATCAAGCTGAATCCTCTATGACTTGGTATTAAATTTTGTGTTAAATAATAGATCCATTAATGACATGTAGTAGTACATAAATGGAACAGTGATAAAATTATCAGATTGCTATAACTAGGAATTTTGATAAAAACCCTGACTCTTAAATTGGAAGTGTAGATGGATATCAATAACTTGAGCATTTGATTAGGCAAATATGACATGAGAATTAATGGAAAAAGAAGAATATTGAGGAAAAAAAATGTACCAGAAAGCTATAAAATGTTGTTTTTTTCTCCCTATAATATAATTATGTGTAAAACACCTTCAGCATCATTTTATCGATAATGTGAAGGTGACTTTTCAGTTCAGTACTATGGCAGGCAAAGACTGATTCGATTTTGAAATTCATATGTAGGTATTTAGTTGAAGAACTTGTGGTATGGTCTTTCTGGAAGCTTCATGGGGTTGCTGTCTAACAGAGCAACTCCAGAAGGTGATTACTTTGTTTAGTTATGATCAACCTTGGTTAAAAGAGCAAAACAACTATAACTAGAATGAATTTAAGGAAATAATGTAAATTCAGCATGTTGATTGGGACTCAAGTTACTTAAGAGGCGAAAGCTCATGCTTTTCAATATTTTAAGTATGTGCGTTTTCAAATGTTCATTCTCAATGTGTTCACAAGAAAAAATAATGGTTGGATTAAATAACTGAAATAAAACAGGAATCCAAAGACAATGTCTTGAAAAAACTTACAGCAGAATTTGTAAAAGGTGATGTTAAGTTCTTTGCAAATGTTCTCATTCTGGTGTATTTTGCTCTTGTGCTGTGTATTGTGATAGATGCTAACATTTTAACTAATGCTGATAATTTTATGTTAGTGATATTTATTTGTAGATAGGGGGATAGCTGACATCTCAGTTACAGTGAAGAACTGCAAATAATTTTCAGGATCTCAGGAAAATGCTTAGGCTAAGCTGTTAAATCTGGTATTTTTTAGGTACACCGACCATTTTTTTTGTAGAATGGTACTTGGGTAGAATAGAGTACTCTGCTGGAGTCATAACCATGTTGTAAGTCAGCTATGCTGCTCTCTTCTGTGTAAGATCTGCGTTGCAGCCCATTCAGTTCCGTGTACTGGATACAGGGAAAATGATTTATTCCTAGTTGATTCTTCTAGTAGGTGTACTGAAACTCTGTTGTGTAGGCCAGCATATAGTGTTGTTATTCCTTGTCTTTCAGGACAAAGAAGGAGTGGAGGCTGTATCCGTGGGAGCTATTCTTTCTGACTACCAGAGAGTTCGAGTTGAAGATGTGTAAGAAAATATTTATCTTTATTAACACAGACATTTTGATACCTAATTAACTCAGTTTGCTAATATAAGTGGGTTTTTTTTTTTGTTTGTTTGTTTGTTTGTTTTCCCCTGGAACTATGTGTTTTGTATATAGTATTAGTAAAAATCCAGCAGAGAGTATACCAGATTTTTGGATTTTTTATTTTAGCAGGCAGCTAAGCACCACACCACCATTCACTTGCTCTTCCCGCCCCAACAGTGTGACGGTGAGAGAATCAGGGAAAAAAAATAGGTAAAACTTGTGGACTGAGATAAACAAGATAGTTTAACAGGACAGAAAAAGAAGGGAAAATAAGAATAATTGTGATAAAGGACTATACAAAACAAGTGATGCATGATGCATTTACTCTCCGCCTGCTGACCAGTGCCCAACCAGACCCCAAGCAGCAGCTGCCCCTGCCCCAGCCTACTTCCCCACCAGTTTTATCATTCAGTAAGGTGCCATATGGTATGGAATATCACTTTGGCCGGTTTGGATCAGCTGTCCTGGTTCTGTCCTCTTCCAGCTTCTGGTGCATCCCCAGCCTCCTCGCTGGCTGCTTGAGAAGCTGAAAAGTCCTTGACTTGTTGTAAGCACTGTTCTGCAACAACTAAAACATCCGTGCGTTATCAGCATTATTTTCATCCTAAATCCAAAACACAGCACCATAGCAGCTACTAGGAAGAAAATTGTCCCAGCCAAAATCTTGATGCACAAACCATTCCAGTTACTTGGACTCACCTAATTTGTTAGATAATGTTAGGCATCTAAATGAACTACTTCACATGCAGAGTTGCAAAATATTTCTGAATTTCACAACTGAGTGCTCTCAGTTAAAATATATGAAAACAATAGCAAAACTAGTCAGATTACACAGGTGCTAACTATGAATTTAGGTGTCAACATTAAACATCCATTTAAATACAAAATCTTGACACTAATACTAGTCAGAAATCCCATATATTGGACAGTGTCAATTGTCAAATAAATGTATTTTTTGAGTCATTTGACCTAGTCCTATAGTTTTTAAATTTCTTTAATGCTTTTAATTTTCTAGAATCTAGGCATTACACATTTTATTGCCAACCGATGATACTTGACAATTTGCAGAACAGATAACAATTGATAGTGCAAATGAGTGATTCTCTACTATGATAATCAAGTGCTATATTTCAACTGCTAAGTATATGTATCAAAACATAATTAAATTTACATTATCAACTTTTTATTTTGTATCTCAAGCTGCATACATTTTCCCAAATGATTCTTTTCCTTGGGTATGGATCCAAATCACAGGCTTGAGTGTAACAAATTCAACATATTGTACTAATGACATGTGCCACGGTTACCGGAGTGGTAACTTTTGCCCTAGCTGTGTTCATAAAAAGTGATCGTTTCCTAAGGTGTTAATGGGTTTGCATCCCTAAAGGTTTTGCATAGTTTTACTGAAGTTCCCAGGCAAATCTGTTTACATCAATGTGTTACATCTTATATAAGTGAACTGTAGTCAGAACAAGATTACGTTGTATTTTATTTTCTTTACTAATATTAGAGTTTACTATTCCTACATTTCAAGTTATAAATTAAATATTTTAATTGAATTATAGAAGAAAATTACATAATGATAGGAAATCATAGAAACTCATTTTCTTTAAGTTAATCATGCTGTGTAAATGTATGGTGCTTGGCTTTCATCCTCTTTTATTTTGTTTTTAAGATGCAGAAGGCTTAGTCTTCAGCCTTTAGCTTACCTTTGGCGTCGAAAGCAAGAGATACTGCTTAAAGAAATGATATCATCTAACGTTCAAGCCATAATCATAAAAGTAGCGGCTTTTGGTATGTATTCAATATGAGTAATATTTTCTGCTAAAACTTGAGTGGGCAAATCCACTACATAACAAAGAAAAACAGGAACTTTGTTCTATATTTTTGAATAAGAAATGTTAATATGAGCGTGAAGAAAATTAAAACATAAAAAATAAAAAATCACAAGGCCGAATAACAGTCATAATGTCTGAATCAGCCTGTATACATTTCATTCTTTTCTCAGAGTAGACAAAGCTGGAAAGTAATTCTTCATAGCCTAGTTATTAAATTCCTTTTTCAATTTTTTTGTTCTGTTTTAGTTTTGATTCGCAGTGAAGATGCATACATAATTCAGTGGTTCACAGTATTGTCATTTATAGATGATGCAGACTGGTGACTATACAATATTATAAAATAACCATGAAAGTTTTAATAGAAATATAACAAGTTAACATCAAAGAAGATGTAATTATATGAGACCAAAACATTTTGTGTAGAAACACTTTGAATTCATGGAGCATATAGCAAACAGCAATAGTTTTTCATTTTCTTCTTTTAAAAAAAAACAGTTTACAATGTAGTTTCTTAGTGTAGCAGATTATTAACGTGTTTTCATCATCAGGTAGGTAATATGAGGTTTGTATAACGGAGCAAATGAAAAGATTATCAGCTTGTTTATTGTTGAAAGTTAAGTTCAAGTGAAGTTTTATAGGAAGTCTTATTGCACTGCAGAATGGCTAGTATAATGCAAGAGTGTTAGTGGCTTTGGTGGCTAAAGCAGTGTGTCTAAAAAAGTGTTGCATAACCTTAGAAGTCTGATGGTTGGCTTATTTGGGCAACTTTCACATTAAATTCCTAATGTCTGTCCATCTTCTTTAAAGGACTGCTTTATAACAAAGTTATTTCTACTGAAATACTGACCAAGACTTGAATTATAATCCATTTACACTTAGGTGAATTCTATGAGTTTAAAACAAATAATAATGTTTTAATTTTTTTTAAATCTGCTTCTCTTTAGGTGATATTGCTTCTGACCACTTTTTGCATTATGATTATGATCGCCTTGCTGTATTGTTCTCATAGCATCTATAGATTAGTGGGATTAGAATGATTAGAAATATGGTGTTCCCTCATTCACTTAGAGATAACAAGTGACATAATTTAATAGCATTTGCCTGAATTCATGGAAGGCCAGTTACAAGTACATAGGTGTACATTATGTCACATACAAGTTTGTGGTTTTTTTGTTTTATTTTGTTTTTAATTGGAAAAAATAAACGCTTTTTAAAGGAATTAAGTTTTCGGACCAGGTAAAGTATATCTATTTTAGGGGAAAAAAAAAGCTTACATTCCTTATGCTGATGAAGGAAAAAATGGATGTCCACAAGAATATGCAACATGCTTTTTCCAATCAGAATTATTTTTCATTAAATGCAGGTTGTTTTCATCTATTTGTATAACTAAAGGGAACTAACCAGCAAAAACAAACAACAGCCCCAAAATGAAACAAGTAAATACTATTTAAAATATAGGTGAAGTATATTAAAGAAAACATATGATTTAAATAATAGATGCAACTATTTCACAAGTAGATATCATTGCCTTATCCCTGAAGCAAGATAAGCTTTTCTTTTGTATTCTGCAACCTTAAAAAAAAAAAAAAAAGCTTAAAATGGACCAGTTAGTGCACAAAGAGTCCTTTGTTGGCTATTCATTTAAGGAGCGAATACCATAAATACTTGTAGATAGCAATTAGATAGAAAATCACTGAGATTTTTTTTTCTTTTTATATTTTTGGCTACAGGTAAAAGAAAGATCTTATCAGAGTCAATTTCTCACCTGCCTCAGGCAAATGTAATTAGATGTAAGCAAATTTAATGGAGCTTGTGTGCTCTGGGGCCATTCTGTAATGCTTTAATAATTGCATGCCTTATTAAAGAGGATTTAAGGTATGAAGGCTGTTTAACATATCAAGTGGCAAAGAAGCTAACATATAGTTTAACTTTTTGCCTTTTAGATGAATAATCAAAGCTAAACTGCAATGAAAATATTTAAAATAACAGATTTAATAGTCTGAAGGATGATACATTAGATGGTACGTCCTACAGATGTTAATGCAAGAAGCAAATCTGTAACTTGAGCTTGACATTCATCAGCGCTGGCATACTTGTACACCTGCCTTGTCCTGTTTTCCATTAACTCAGTGCTAGTATTGGCAAGGTAAAAGCCTGTCATTTTATGTAGAAAACACATAATTATGCAAGTAAATGAGCATTAGTTTAGTACATTTCCCTAAATCCACCATTACAAATTAATACCACAAACTTTGCCAGTGGCAAGAGTTTTCTATCTCAGAGTAGTATGCTTTTCCAGATGGAATACCAATTGCTCTCACTTACATGCAAAAGAAGTATTGTTAGTGGGCCTTCCTCATGTGCCTTCTGTTGATCTATATGTAGATCAGCTTGCTTTCCTTTAGAGTGTATTTCAGAGGCTTTAATGCTGAGAGAAGAACATTCCATGATCTAACAGCAAACCTAAGCAATAAAAAAAGAGTAATTCCTATGAATGTCTGTCTTCCGTGCCACTTTCCTGCTGCAGAAGATGCCTGTGGGATGCATGATACTTTTGTATTTGAAATATATCTCTCTTCAGTGGAAATAACAGAAGGTTAGAATGAGATTACTCAGTAACAGCTAAAGTAGAACCAGTTGTTATTGTCTTTATGTGCATCTGAAATTCCAGTAATACCCATTGCTTCTGTGAGATTGTGCAGTATAGCATAACCATAAGACGTGTTTTTGATATCCTTGTTCTGTGAACACATTTTATGGGTTAAAACAATAATTAACTTGTAGAGTCTACATATAACAGATTCAACTTTTAGGTAACTTTATGTACTACTCTTAATTGTACCAGGTTCTGAAACAAATAGCTTCCACTGCAGCACAAAGCATAATACCTTAAGTAGAAATTAAGAGGAGGAGGGTTTGAGAGGAATCTTAGGGTTCCTCACATCATGGTCTTCACTAAAATTCGAGAATCAAGTTTTACTTAGTTTTACTTGGCTTACATAATTAACTATACCTACATCTTGTTGAAAATTGACACTAAAACTTAAGTGCCATTAGACGTTGAAATGTGACAACTTTCATTTCTGTAAATATAGTTGAAATTTTTTTTGTTACGCTGGTAAGAGTAATTTGTCCTCAACAACTATATTTTCCTTGATGTTTTAAGAGGAATGTTCACCTTCAGTAAGTTTTTATGAGGATAAGTGAACAGTGTTTACTTGAGAAACTGGGGAAAAAAAAAAAACCTTCAATCAAACTTTCAATCAAAAATCAAACTTCAAAACTTTCAATCAAAATCAGAACATAAATCTATGGCAGTATTTTCAACCTTTTTTTCTTGATATTGTCTTTTTTACTTAATATAAAAGTCTAGTGTTCCACTTCAAATTATGATAAACAAAGCAGCAAAAAACATTTTTCAAATATCTAAAAATTTTTAATGACTGTCATCTCTGTTAGGAATAATGTAATCTTAAACTTTTATTAGAAAAATCATTCCTGAAAAAAGTTAAATTATTATCTTGTATATGTATATGATAACTTTTAATGCATTTTTATTACTGTACCTGTTCAGTTTATATATTTGGCAAATGAAATTAATATCTAGCATGCACTTTTAGAAACGTATTCTTATCAGTCTTTTCCCCCTTTTTCTAATCCTTGTTTCCTGACATGCTACTGCCATTGAACTTTCAAACAATGCTTCGAAAACTTAGTTGCTCCTTTAGAGTATTGGCATTTTTGCCTTAGGCACGTTCCCTAATACATATGTCTGCACCTTCATCATTCATGTTATTGACAATAAAAAGATGCCACACCTGTTTGTTCACCAGACATTGAATGAAAGGGCTTGAAATTATGAAACCACAAAACCACAGGAGTCATTTTAGCTCAGGTCCTTTTTACTTTTTTTTTTTTTTTTTTTTCATGAGGGAAAGACTTTAAGTGAAAAGTTTTGGAAATAATAAGGAAAGAAAATATTCTTTGCATTTGGAATGTTACATGCCCTGATATTTGTATATGAATGACAGATACTTTGATAACAATGTAAGATGAGGCTCTCAGAAAGAGCTTTTAATACATGAGCAGAAAGAAATGTTTTAAAATCATATGTTAAAGAAGAGATGAGTCTGTGACCATTTGCATGAATGGATCTAGAAATAAGAGATAAAATATGATTCCTTCTTTGCCATCTCTTAAGCCTGTAGGCTGGAGATTGGCAAGACTGCGGAGAGTGTCGATATTTTCAGTAGTAAAAGATAACAGGAGTTAGAAGGCAGAGTAGGAAAGTGAATGTGCCTGAAAACACAAAGTAATTGAGAGTTGACTTTGAGTGCATTGCATTCTTAAGGAGATGTCAGAGACAGAGAAAATTGAAGAGAGACAGCTTTAGAGTGGAAGGATCACTTTGCAATTTGAGATCAGATCATCTAAAGAAATAGTGAAAAGGCAGAAATGGTCTAAGAATGGACTATTAGGCTTTTAAAGTGAAAAAGAAAAGGAAGTGTGGGTTCTAATGAAGTAGACAGGACAATAGTCAGAACTTCGAGTTGAAAAGTAGTGGAATAAAATGAGCTTAGGAAAAGGTGTCAGAAACAAAAATAAGCTTAACAGAATTAAAAGCAATAGGGAGAGATGGTGTTTTGTTAAAACTCAAGTGTTACTTGCTGCTCTTTGACGGTTTGTAAAATTTAAGTTCTGAATGCACAATTACTATGCAGATTTCTATGCTGAAACAAAGCTTAAGCTCAAACCCTTAAAGGTGTGTGTGTGTGTACTTAGAGCCATAGATAGTTTGTGTTCCAGGCCCCAATGAGTTCTTGTTTTAGGACAAGATTGTTTATTTTTGCTTTGTTATTATTAAGATTGTTTATTTCTGCTTTATTTCTGATTGTTTATTTCTGCTCTGACTTTTACCCTTTTGTGGGTGATCTACTGGCTTGTTCTGTCAGACGTCTCTATTGATCTATTTGTGAGCTGTGACTTTTTTTTAAAGATTTATAACTTGTCTGCATGGGGATGAATGTAATGACATGGACACAAACTTTAGCACTTGCACATGCCACAAAATCAAATTGTAATTCCTTAATCACACTACTACTGTTCAAAGCACAGAAATATCAAAATCTTCTAACAGAGACAAAAAAGCACACCATTTTTAACCAAACTGAGGTGCTAGAGTGGCCAAACTCTTTGAATGAAATAGATTAATAAACAAAAGACGTCATAGACACTGGATCTAAAATAATTCTACTCAAAACACTTCAGGATTCCAAATTTAAATACTCTGAAAATAGATTTATAATGGGAAAGTCATATGTTTTTAGCTGTATGAAGGCAAAGTGTAATGCCTCTGAAGTCCTTTGAAATTCCTGAGAGGAAGTTGGTTGGGGCAGTATTTGTAGTGAGCTGAACCATTTGCTGTATAGGGTCTTGTTTTGAAAGATGAGAGGAAAAATGGATTTGAAAACAACAGTTTAATACTGTTTTTAAACAATTATTCCACAATCTCTTTCTAAACTATGGACATTTCTGAGTTGTACAAGTATCTGAAAATATTGTACTGTTATTTGATGAAACAATACAAAATTTTTTCAAAGACTTACTGAGGTTTCTCTTACTGAAATCGTAGAGCTAAATTGCTTTGAATTCTGGATGTAACTAGACGCAAATAACTTTGATGTTAAGAAATCACAAGACATTACAGATAAAATTTACATTGCCTGGTATGAAAAGTTATAGAGCCTTTTACTTCTTGGAATTCTAAAATTTGATGACATCAGAGTAACCTAGTTTAGAAAACAGGAAGAAGATTAACCATGATCCTTAATAAATTGTACTGGGAACAGTTGGTTACTAGAACCAACCTTCAGGGTTAACTTCTAACTTTACCACTAACCTTGCAGATTCTATCCCAGTACTATATCCACACTGGGTAAATTATCCCAATAAAATAGAAGGCGGCACATGATCAAATTGCGTGATTTCTGCTCTTTTATACAATA
Organism: Anser brachyrhynchus; assembly: GCF_964034855.1. Taxonomy (NCBI): domain Eukaryota; kingdom Metazoa; phylum Chordata; class Aves; order Anseriformes; family Anatidae; genus Anser; species Anser brachyrhynchus. Next base: position 24,743,520 of record NC_137699.1, on the reverse strand, counting down.
AATTTAAAGTGTATTCGCCTTAAATCTTTTAGAGGTGGGGCTAATAACCAGTAGGTATTTTCTTTTCTTTGTTTTTATATGAAAATTTTGCAGCTTTTACTTCTTTTTTTTTGATGTTTTGGAAATGGAAATTCAAGGCCTCCATCTCTTTTGCCATTGTTATACAACCTTTCGTGTATGAAAGTTACGATGAAGAATCAACTACAAACCTGTTATTTATTCTGCCAGACAGAAAGTTCACTTCCTTCCCAAGTTTTCATTGAAATAAAAGCTAAATATTATACCAGGAATAATTTACCTCCAGGCAATTTAAGGTGTATATTTACAGTGCATTAGTATCTCTGTGGCAGTTGCATTCCTGCAATATGAAGGGTATCTGACGTTTGTGTATTCCTGCAGAGTAAACCTGCTTTACCAACTAGTAGCTTTTTGGTTTGTGTAGGCTTTTCCTGTTCTATTATAAACATACTCTGATTCTTTGTCATTAAAACAGTACTTAATCCACCTTCATAAAAATCAATATTGTTTACTTAAAGGAAAAAAAGACACTTTAAGTATAGGATTTTACTTTCAAAAGCAGTCTGATAGTCTGTTCCAACTATTAGTGTTAGAGATTGGTGCAGTGTAGCACTCAGGAAAAAAATTATGTACCACAATTTCTTAAAACTAATAATTATATGAATCATTATTTTCTCAACATTTTTACTAACTTGAGGTGAAAATAGGCTTTTTGTATTAAAATACTTTCTTTAAAATCAAGAATATTTTAAAATTATGAACATGTATAAAAACACTTTTTGAGTAAGTTGAGGCTTTAAAATGTATATTTTTGTTAGCCAAATATTATGGCATGAAAAATTGAACTTGATTTCTTTTTTTAGTTGTCATGATAAATGCAAGTAATATCAGGTAGTTATCCTTCAAAGTTAAAGACTGTTACTCTAATATGTGTGAAGAAAGTGAACCATTTAATTCATGGTTTTCTTGTGTAACTTAACACTAACACACAGCACCAGTGGAATGCCTTTTAATAATGTTCTTTGATACATTTTTCTTTCACTACAGAGCAAAGCCCTGAATTTCTGCCCCCATCTGTACATTGCTGTGGTTCTGTTCAGCATTTGTCTTGTGGCTGCGTGCATGAGTTCTGCAACCATTCTTGATAGGTGTAAGAAGGAGTTCTGTTGCTGTCAGTGGATTTATCAGGAATTACAGATGGACTAGACATTACTTTGAAGTGATTATACCATTTGTGCTATCGTGTACTGATTTTGTAATAAAAGGGAGGTGAGAGCACAATTTGTTTTACTGGGTACTGTTAAAAACAGCATTATCAAATCTTTCAAGATGTTTCTTTCATCACATACTGGTCTATCTCAAAGAAATAAAGCCCCACTTGCTTTCGTGACAGCACATAATAAATTGACAGATGTAATTCAGTTGGGGAGCTAAAAAGACATTGAGAATAATGGGGCATAACATTCTAGGGTTAACATTTATTCATAGATGATGCAATTAAATAAAACAGGCATTAACTTCAAGGTCAGTCAGTAAAGTAATAAAAGTGAATATTTTAATTGAATTGTAATTGCTTCTCATTGATACATGCAAGTTAAGTAAAATCGATGTCAGTGCTGCAAATTACAGTTCTCTTCCTAATTAATTTCTTAATTCTACATAGTCATCCAGGCCCTGGACCTTGTTGTTGGTTTATCTACCCATCCAGCTTTCTTTACAGATAGTTTCATGGAGGAGAAGTCTGGAGGATGTAGTTAAATGGAATATACCAGTACTTTACCATACATTGTTTTTCTTTGCACTCTAAATCATTTTAAGAATCTGGATCAATCTACTCCTTCATATAATGAAAAACATGCGAAGGAGAAGTATAGATTTATATTTGTTGTTCTGTAAATATGGTAAAATAATTTATTATAATGATAGTAGCAGTAGACCTATGGCTTTGTCTATACATGCATACCATTATTTGAGATTTGGATATTGATTACTGGTTCTGCAAATTACAGCTTTCATTGGTTCTTGATGCCTTTAGAAGATGGTTTCTATTCATTCACAATACAAACATATTGGAAACTAAAGGAAATTATGTTTTTCAAAAGAAAGATAATCCATCCAAATAGTAGAATACTACTAAGAAGTTGAAAGGGTACCTTGTAGTTTGACAGATTTTCATGTAGGGATAATACTGTAGAGTTTACCCATTTTGCCATACACAGGCAATTTATTTGTATTTCATGTACTATTTGTATAATAGCTTCTTTTTCATTATTATTTTGTATTAATTGGGGGCTAAACAGTAGGCATATTTTTCTTCATATCTAAGAGAAGTTGTGAGAGAATAATATGTTAGTATGTCTGGATTTGTCAACTTCCCTTTCTCACTTGTTTCTAATGTGAGCCCTTAGTTTAAATTTAAAGGAAAACAATTAGCTTTATTAAGGAAAGGGACTGAATTTATAAGAAAAGTAATGATATTAATGGAGAATGTTAATCTAAATTTCTAACGACTAATATAATATGGTATTCGTTACAGAAAATGTGTGTTTAGTTAATACCTGTCCCATTAAAATCAAGGACAATGCTAAGCTGATATTCATTGGAAGATACCACCAGGGTCGCTGGAATTTTTCACTGTAGACCAGATCAGCTTTCACCAAAGCATATACCACAAATGCTTCCGTTCTATTTTTAATGAACTGGTCATGATAGCTACACTTCACGTGGTTCATAGTCATTGTAAATTGAAGAGTATAATCTACCTTGAGTTTCTAAATCAGCATGCATAGATGTAAATTAACTCTGTCCACAGTGGAGAAAAGGTTCTCCAGCTACAGTGAATCATTGCAAGAAGTTTAAAAATAGTAAGCAAGAAAAATAGTACCTGTGAAATGAAGATGTTGAGAGAAGTAGCTGACTACTTTATATATTTATTTTTCAAAGTTAAGAGCATATGTTGTTGATTTTGTAAATCTTTAAAGTGTTCATCCCTAAACTTAGATTGATAAGGTCTCTTCTGTACAGTATTTCTGTATTTTCTTGTGTCTTGTGTGTTGTATTCTGTATTTAGAGTTCTTTATAAATAAGTTTACAGCAAAGAATGGAGGTATGGAATATATATAAGGTTTATGCCAATATAGATGAGGTACATATCAGAAGAATGAGACAAACCAATATCCCATATGGGGTTAGTCAGTGTTTATAACCACATCTGATAATATATATATTTATATATATGCATATGTATATATTTCAAGAATAACATTTTTCTTGAACATTTCCATTATTTGCCTTTTTGTTCCATTATACGGCAGATTAACAAGTATAACCAGATAGAAATATGCATTGTTGGTCTGATGATGCAGTATGGAAAATAGGGGGAGTTTGGAATTTATTGTTTTGAAAAAAAAGTTCTTTTGCTTTTCAGAGCAAAGTAAATCTATTGAAATGAAGATATTTTTGAATTAATTTTCACAAACACCGGTGATCCGTATCTTATATGTGGCAACACAGGTTTTCGTTCTGTTAATAAAGAGCAATAAACCAATAGCAAAAGAAAAAACAGATGGAGAAAAAACTGTCCTCCTTCATTTTATTTATTGAATGGTTTGTAAAGTGTTTTTTCCAGTTAGTAAGGGATTTTTTAATGCACTTTAATGAAATATTTAAAAACTTTATTAATGTTTTGAAATCTCATTCACTCTAACTTGTTTTAGTTTCACAGAAATTTAAACATACCAAGCCCATCACTGTAAAAATTAAAAGGCATATCAGCTATTTGAACTCAGCAAAGACTTTATATAATAGTATACCATACATTTATGTAACAGCTTTCATCATCAATGAGCTAAAGTGCTTTGCAAGGTACATGCTTCAGAAATTGCTTCTAAATGGAGTCATTCTGGTGGCAGTTCTTTGATGATATCCATTATTATATAAAGCATTACAGCAGGAAGAAATAGACAAGCATTGCGATGAGCGCCAGAAAATGGGATCACTGAAAATTTGCCAGTGTACCTTCATTGTCAGAAGTCATCATTCTGTTTTCTTTCTTACTTTGAATGTTAAGACCTTTTGACCACATAGTCTCCAATCTAACTAGGATGTTAATTTGGTTACTGACTGATTGGGATGCGTACTCTTGAAACAGTTTTTCTTGGCCTTTTTTTATCCCAGTACTGATTAACATCAATTATTTGTTTTATTCCTGAGAAGTGACACTGTAACAGCCATGAGCTGGCAAAACTCATAAAGGCAAAAAGCCAAGACAGGAATGCAGAGAGGCAAGTTATTAGAATTGTCAAATGCTAAAAGGGCTTACTTTTTATCTAGGAAAATAAATCAAAATGTAGACCTCTTACAGAATATTTTGTAATACGTCAAAAGGTAAAACATTAAAGGCATTCTGTAAGTAACACACAGATTAAGGGTAACACACACAAAAGAGTTTTTATTACATAAAACATTCTGTGTCCCCTCTAATAATTTATGTATCTCTCTTGCAGGAACTACAAAAAATTAACTAGTATTTTAATTTAATATGTATATAGAAAGGTAACTTCTGCCTTAGGGAGGTTATTTCTGTGTAGTTTATTTATTTATTTATTTATTACTGTGGACCAAGATGTTTACGGGTTATTGAAATTTTGAAGAAAGGAAAATGATAGCTTTTTTAATTGACATGCAGTGCAAAAGATATTGGCCTTATTCTTCACAAATGTGGAAATGACTTGCCCAGAGGGGATGAGAGAATTCTGACAAAGTATGTTTTCCTTAGGATTACACTTATTTTAGATGCAGTAGGATTATTTTCTTCAGGAGATACGTAACATAATGAAAGAAAAAAAAAAAAAACCATAATAGTACTTTTAAAAACATATTTTAACACTTTTTTTTCTTTTTTCACCTCCAGGTTTAGATCCAGATAAGCATCTAGGAAAAACATTGGATCAAATGGAGCCTTATCTTTTGGAGGTATTACTGAAAGAATACGGGCAAAGTTATTTACTTTCTACAACATCACTTTCTAGTTGTAAAATTAACTTGATCAAAAATACTTAGGATCTAATTTCTCAAAATAACTAACCCAAGGTTTATTGTTGTACAGAGAACATTGGCCTCTGACAAAGACTTCCAGTATGAAAAACATTCCTTCTGGAGGTAGTTCACAACTGTTGCCAGAGTCTTTAAAACAGAATAAAGGCAAGAAACTTCAATATTAAGAAAACATTAGCTCGTGTAAATATGATAAAATTAAATAGTTGCATGTAATTTAGATACTTTTACAGTGAAGAATGTATGTGGCAAAATCATAGATGGTACAAAATGTCTCCATCTGAAGGTTTCATATCTTTTTTACACAATCTGACCATGTTAATCACGTACAAAGTCCTCAAAGCAGGAAAATGGTTCTAGGTGGAGCTGATAATTTTTCTTAAAGATAAGTTATATAACTGGGAACAAAAAAAACAGATTTTGTAAGTCTCTTTTGGATTTGAGGTAGAAGCATCAAACATTGAGCTAAGTACAATTTGAGAACAATTGACCTGAAAATGTGTTTTTGTATGTTGTTTTGTGACAGAGTTTACTGATTTCTTGTCCCACAAGACAGTTAACAACCCGCAACTCTTTGTGTTTAGCTATTTACAGAGTTCTGCTGTAAACTTTATTTGCTTAAACCATCTAAATTTGCACAAAACAATTCCTAAAAATACTTCTTGTTGTTAATCTGGTTAGCTACAATTCATAAGTATAATTCTGGTTAGTATGTCTTCATAAGTAATTTTTCTGGAACAATTAAAAGCATGCTAAACTGTTGCAAAAGAGAAGGGAAAATTAATTAGAATGTTTGGAACCATAAAAATCTCCTCTGCTGCTAAAAATAGTGAAGTTTAGTAGGAATTATACCTTGATTTTAACTTAATTTTCTTAGTCATTTATATAGCTTGAGGCAGAAGGATAGATAATTGGTACATGGCAAAGCTAATTATGAAGAATGAATGTTCACGACACTCAGATTGTCTTACTTTTTTTCCATTTGATCATTCACTTTAAAAAAGAAAGCCATAAATTAAGAAATCCCAAAGTACTCAGATTCTTCCTGATATTTGGCTAAATTGAACTGATTATTAGTTGATTTTATTGAAATTCTTACTGTCATGATTTAAGACTTCTCAAAGGCCACCTTTGTAGTTTTTATATTTTATTGATATGGTAATAACTAGAACAACAACTATCTTAAGGTGTAGAATCATAGAACAGTTTGGTAGAATGGTTAAACGTAATAGAACATTCTGACCCTATTTGTAACTGGTTGTCAAGTTATTGTAGGGGGAGAATGCATTGCTGATATTTGTTCATGTAACTTTTTTCTGTATGTATGCATGCTATGACAGTTAAAGTAAGTGCAAACATTGTTTTTACTGGATACTTATCCAGTAAAGGCCTAATAAAATCAAATCATTAACTATAGACTGTAGAGAAAAGCTTAGGTTAATGATTTGAAATATTCTTTCACAACCCAGTGAAGTCATCAACACCAGAAATTCTGGTAGACAGTGGGATTTTCTTCTGTGTTCTCTTAAAATCATATTAGATGTCGATAAAGTAGTTTTATATTCAGAAGGGTGTAGGATTTTTCCTTATAGCATTTTTGCTAGTGTGGCTTGCAAGTTTGTGAGAATTTCTGCTGTTCTGGTTAAAAGGAATTTAAATAGTGTTTTACATGTTCTCGAGTTTTGTTGAAAGCCAGTTTATATGTTCGTTACTTCAGTGACCAGAAAAATGCCTCTGTTGAGTATAACAGGGTCTTTGGTATACAACTGTAACATGTTCTGTTTCAAGTCATGCATCTTATTTTGATCTGGGATTGTATGGAAACATCCTTCTTTACATTTTAGTATGTGAAAGTTAAGGTTCCACTTCTCTGTTACTAAGATCAGGAATTGAGACTGCATGATATAAACTTATTTTATTCTAAAAGGTTACCTTAAGAAACTAACAATAAAATCAAAATCAATTTATATCACTTTATAATTTGTCTGTTAGGCATACAGGAAATAAGCATGAAGTAGCTATTTCATTTGAGCCGTTATAAAACAAGTGTCAATGTTAATTGAAAGGGTGGGGAGGGGAAACTCTGCTTTCATCCACTGAATTATTTAACTTTGGAAAAAATACATAGTCGCTTAAATTTCTGGTCTTCTGATTGTATTGAGTGGGAAAAACTTTGAATTAATTTTGCATTTTTTTTTTCTGACTATATAGAGGAGGTTTGAGTACAACCCATACTTTTTTCAGGGGTGAATTTTACTGGCTCAGAACAGTGACAATGAAAGTTCTTGAAATAATTTTTTTCTAAATTACTGGTCTTTGATTAATTATTGATGAATGGTTGCAACATAATTACTAAATTACTGTCTTGTTCCATGTACCACTGTTTCCCGTATACCAGGAGCTGTAGGTTTTACACTAAAGAATTTATTGGCAACCTGCCAAATCTGAGAGACTGCTTACAGACTCCTTGAAATTCATCAATAGAATGTTAAATGTATATTATGGTAATATTTGTCTGTACTTCTGTCCCTAGTAATAGACAGTAAGAAATTGTTTAGTCATCTGTGTGCTTGCCTTAGAAGTTGATGAGTACTTCTTGATGTAAAGAACATTCTGTAATTACAGAGAATTTACTAGCTGTTACAATTTCTGTCTGGGGAAAAAAGTTTTCACTTGAAACAAGAAGCACTAGCATTCAGATATTCTATCTTTGATTATTTAACATCAGTGAGAAAGTCAACTTTACTCCTGTTTCATTTCCAAGGTCAGAAAAGACTATTCATTGGGTAATATTTGGGCTTACACCTTGTGTATTTGAGTTAAGATGAATTTTGAGTAGTGTAGAAATTGTTTTCATTGTATAATTCTTTCAGATTTCAAATTGGACTTGCATTTTTAGTTATGTAATTTTTAAATTTCTGGCTTATCTGAACTAAAAGGCAGATCTAGCATCACAAAATAGAGATTAGTCTAAGTTGTTGTATCATTATGAATGTACTATCCAACTTGCAAAAGAGAATATATTAGTTTCTGAAAAATGTAAATAAATGATTAAAAGGCTAAGTTCTGATGTCGTTGATGACATCTTTAAAATACTGCTTGCTTCTTTAGAAAATGAACATTAGGGATCTTTCTATGAGCTGCTGAATATCCTCAGCTCCTGTTGACAGTGGCAAGTGAAAATCCTTTAGCATCTTGTGTGATTGGCGTCAAGCATGATCTTAAAGTCAGTGACATTGAGAAAAGGGATTTCCCACAACAAAGACAGGAAAGAGTCTCGCATCTTTTGAGTATTTGATGTTAAATAGGCAATAATTATTCTAGGCTCTGAGGTTTACAAGCAAACCTGCCAATTTTAAAAATGGCTTGTAAACAGTCATTTCTTGCGTTCCCTGTGGAAAAGGTTACTGGTAGAAAGATCTTGTCCAGTTTTCTCTTTCATTTTACCTAAGAGTTTTGTTTATTTCTGTTGTTGTTGTTTTTGTTCTTTTTTTTTTCCCTGGCAGTGGAAGCTACAAAAAGAAGAATAAAAGGTTTTGACTAACTGTTTTGTAGATTGTCCATTCTTATTGCATCAACATTAATTATTCTTGATATATTTGTCCTATAGAAATTTTTTTGCCACTGTTGACAGATGTTCTCTCTTATGCCAGGAGTGTAATTTTTTAATGAGCACTTGATTAAAGGTTTTCTCCTGTTACTTTCCTTTAAATGAAAATGTGAAAGGGAAATGAATAATATCTCAGATAACAATACATTCAAAACATTATCTAATATATGTTACAAAAGAGATTGAGATTTTTCCAACAGAAGGTCACATAGAGTATTACTTAGGTATTGTCTTCTTAGAGCATTTATACTTTCCTTCAAAATAAAAGTTGAAGAGGACTCAGGCCTTTTGTTTATTTTTTTAAATTTAAAATTTGGTCTTTAATTGTATGACAAAAAGTTTCACGTATTTCTATCTTGTCTCTCATGCTTTTGATTTTTTTTTTTAGCTAAGGTGATGGCTGAAGCTGTAAATATTCTTCAAATTTTTAAAAGAAAAACCTTTGGAAAAACTCTAGAGTATAGTAACACGATCTATACATTCAATTTCAACACTAAAAATATGGTATCATTTGAATATATCAAATGGGCTTGCTACACAAATGTTCTGATAACCATATAAAGAATTGAACCTACAACATAAAATTAACAGTCTCTTATTTACCTAAAAATAGACAAACAAGAGATGTTGGATTATTGTAAAGCCCCCAGTCAGACTTTTTCCAACCATGTCCTCCTACATGTGGTGGAGAACAGTGTTGCTACTTCAACTGCAAAAGCATCATATATGGGCATCTGTTCCTCTAAGGGAAAGCATAAGGGGATTAAATAAATATTCCCAATAATGACAGTGGTGTTAGCAATTGGGTTGAGGACTGCAGTTTAGGTAGCCATGAGCTAATGCTTTCTTTGTGTGAAAAAACCTGGACAGGACTTGTTTTGAAGCAGCTACTGCTGGAACACTTTACGAGATGATACAATCTGCTGATCAGAAAAGGAATTTCTTCTGCAGAAAAAGGGAGGGTGCTGCCATGCTCAGGGCATGGTGCAGGTGCTTCATTACTACCTATTGGTACAACACATTAATGTAGAATTACAGAGAAAACGATACAGCAGTTGTGCACTCAACTCAAGCAAAAGAACTTTGGGTCATGCTCTACAGCCACTCATTTACAGAGCACTGAATAATTAAACTAGTCACGTCTCTTATTTTGAATTTATTGGATAATGTAATTATGTGTTTTAGTGGGATATCAAGATCTTCAGGAATATTTATAAATTTATATGCTGACAGTGTATTCAGTACAATTTGGGAAGGAAATAACATATTGCTACTTCTTTAGGTTTTGCTTTAGCTTTTCACTATTGACTTAGAAAACATGTTGATTCTCTTTGTTAGAATATTGGGGAATAGTGGATATTTACGAAAATATAGAATCAATTGTTGAATCTGTTGCCAACAATAATATTTGTTGTATACGTCTGTATAAAGTGTTACATCTTATATTGGTTTATAGTACAAGTTTCTCACAGAAGTGAACTATCTATGCTAAAGAGAGAGAAACAAATTTGGGTGTCTGAACAACCTTTCCTGTCTACTGTGGAAGAATTACTAGGATTTCATTTGTTTATCTGAACATTATAGTGCCAGTTCTACTTAAATATAACACATTGGTAATTCTTAGATCATTGTGATGGGCCATACAAAGAAGTCAAGAACCCTCTATGTGATATTTGATTTTTTTTTCAGCCCTCTAATGAGTGGTCTTTTAGAAAGTACACACTGAAATTTTATGCAAAATATATATTTAATAGAATAATGCTTACATATTTAAATTTCCCTTTTGTGTTAGCTTTCTGAGAAATACGGAGTCCATGTTTGCGGAGAAGGTGGAGAATATGAAACATTCACTCTGGACTGCCCTCTGTTTAAGAAGAAAATTGTTGTGTAAGGAACAGTTTCTTCCATTTCCTTATATTAAAGCAATGGGAACATATTCACATTTAGCTGGAGGCAACTTTTGTTGGCAGAGGTAAAACATGTCCTCTAAGTTCACAAACACTCACTTTGTTTAACACTGGCAAAGTCTTCTGAAAACCTAAATCAATACCTGACAAGACGAGGCCTTCATAGAAAGCTATAAACTTTTTAGACATTTGCACTTTTCGTTTACTTGCTGATTATGGCCTGCAGTAAAAATGGTACCTACACACTGACACTTTTATCCTTTCATGAAGTGCGAATTGCCTGTAATATTTATCTTTCATTACAGCTACATTTGATAAACTGCCACATCAGTAGCCTGTGGGTTCCATTAACTGTGTGTGTGCGCGCGTGTGTGCAGGTGGGCATGTGTAAGTTTAGCAGCTTAGAATGATCAACACGTTTCTTCAATTATTAGAGGATATTTTGAAAACAAACTTTGGTGAATCCATCTAACTTGCACTCTAAGTAGCTTATTCCTTCGACATAAATTGCTAAAATCTGTGTAGTGGGATATGGTTAGATGAGACTTGATGTAAGTTTCTTGTTAGACTGTTAAATAGCTAAGGTGAGCTTTGAGAGAGATGTTTTGATTGCTGTTCCTTTTCTTAGCCAAGCAAACAGAATAATAATCATGTATTCGGTGATGATCATCTTAGGAAAGGTCAAAATTGTAGAGAATATGGACATGGTTAAGGCTTTCATGTTGAAGACCTGTTTGTTTAATTTTTCCATAGCGATGGGTTCTATCTATACATGGAGTAGAAAACTAAGAGCTGTTCAACTTTGTTTCATTACATGGCATTTGGGAGAGAAAAAACAATATACAAAATGGGCAAAGGGATAGAAGCTAGTCTAGTAGATGTCTGCTGAACTATTGGATGACTGGAAGATAAGTCCTCTGTAGTCAGCTAAACTAGATAATTCGAGCCTGGAGATATCTCCGTGCAGGAAAGCTATGGAATTCTTTAATAAGAGGAAAATTCAGAAAGTAAGAATGTAGAATCCTTAAACTGGATTTAAGTTTATGGATGGAGTTGTGGATCTAGGAAGTGAGACTTTTGAGGAAGATTGTCTGAGGGGAATTAGTCCTAGGTAGAAGCAGTAGTTTGTGAACTAACCTTCTAATTGGTAGGAGTTGGAAAGTTAAGCAGGAGGGTAGAATAAAGCGTGTGTGATGCTTAAGTATGCATTATGACAAATAAACAGTGGGAAGAACTAGGACAAAACAACACAATATACACTCAGATTGAAGCAGTTTGGTCTCTTTCTAGGAAAAGAAAAATAATGCAAAATCTTTGCTAGTGCAAGATTCATTTTTCCGTTTAAGGTCTGATATGATTTCTATTAAATTGACAAATTCTCATGAATTCCAGTAGGTGTCAGAGGCAGAATTTTGCTAAAGGTTTTTTTTTTTTTTAAAAAAAAAAAAAAGGGAGTAAAACTACCCATTACCAGGCAATTGTGGCCTGTTCAGCATTTGTATTACAAGAGTTGCAATAAAAAGTATACTTCAGAAGAAAGGTAGCTAGGTTTTAACTGATGGATGAAATATGCTTCTATAAGTTTTTGGACTTAAATGTGTTTGGCTTATCATTTACATTTGTACTATTTATTTGGGGGTTTATGCTACAGATTAAATCTGGGAGTTCCATTGGAATAAGATGCATAATTCACCAGTGCTCCTTTGGAAAGCTCTCTTCGCATACACGCGATGGATTTTTAGCATACATAACACATTACATAGAAAACTGTAAAGTCTCGAGAAATTTTTGGTTGGTGTTGTGTGGGGAGAGAGAACATTTTTTATCCTGCCATCAGGTCCTACAGGAAATGTATTTGCAAAGAGTTTGAGAACATGTTTAGGAAAGCACATTGTGCCCTTGGTTTGGGATCAGCCAAATACCAGTTTAAGTAAGAATATCTTAATATATATTCTGACTGTATTTCTGGCTGTCAGTGGTTTAATGAGCCATTCAGACAACTGAATAGTTGGAATAGCTAAAACAGAGGCTGAGTTGTCCTTATTCCTATTGGCCACACTCCAAATAATAACAAAAGTTAACAATAAATGCACAAAAATGCAGGAAAAGACAAGTATATAAATCAGTGTTTGTTTAATAATAAATATAAACACAGTAGGCTGTTAAACAGCTACTCAAGCTAGTTCTAAATATACATTTCTGTAATGGAAACTGAATAGCTATGCTAACATTGTGTCTCTCAGGTGTAATTAGCCCTGCTTAGCTCTTCTACTACTTTGTCATAAAGGCATACCTTTTGAGGGGGACATTTGTGTGAAAATCTATTACTTTATGAGCTTTTGCACTGAAAATATTTGTAGTTTCTTCTTCATTAAATAAGTTATTTATAATAATGTTATTTTGTACTTTTTATTCTTGTTTTTCATGCACACTGTGTGAAGCTAAACAGACTATGTTGTTGGTTATGCTGGTACAGTTTCCAGATGTTTAGATAACCGTGATTGTGGTATATATCCTGATACTTTTTTGAAGCATAAATGGAATTGTAAGAATTACAAGCTAGAGGTTGAAACCTGTACAGATTTTTCAAGGTCCTAAATTCCTTGGAAACTTTTCACTAGAGAAAGTTTCTATGGAAGATATTGGAGATAATTCTTTCCTGTATAATAGGTATAGTGGGTTAATCTTGGCTGGCTGCCAGGTGCCCACCAAGGCACCTTTACTCTCTACCTCTTCAGTCAGACAGGGCAAGAAAATGCAGTTAAAGAGCGTGTGGGTCGAGATAAAGACAGGGAGATGACTTACCCAATACCATCATGGGCAAAACAGACTTGACTTGGGGGAAATTAATGGACTGCTCCAATGCGGGACCCCATGGCCTGCAGCTCTTGCCAGGAGCCTGCTCCTGCATGGGCTCTCCCCAGGTGGCAGCTTCTTTCAGGACACGTCCACCTGCTGCAGCACTGTGTCTTCCTTCACAGGCTGCAGCAAGGATATTTGTTCCAACATGGTCCTTCATGGGCTGCAAGGAGACAATCTGCATCACCATGGTCCTCTCCACAAGCTACAGAGGAATCTGTGCGCCAGCATCTGGAGCATCTTCTTCTTCACTGACCTTGGTGTCTGCAGGGTTGTTTCTCGCATATTTTTTTCTTAATTCCCCCCTCTCACAACTGCTGTGCAGCATGTGTTGTTTTTTTGTTTTTTTTTTTTTAACCTTTCTTAACCTTGCCACATAAACCTAGTAAAAGAGGAGAAAATATGCCTGTCGTTTATAAAACTACTTTTGGGTAGCATTTTCACTGGTTGCTGCTTTTGTCACATGAGACTTGTGACTAAATATATTTCTACAGTGTCATCTTTGAAAAAGGAAGTCTAGACCAAGGAAGAAAAAATATAACCTTGATGTGTTACTTATGGAGAAGTGGGAGTCTCTTTAATGTAAGAGCATATGATTAAATTTGCATTTGAATATTATATTGAATTCTTGCCATTCCATTCAATCTTCATTAAAAAAATACACCTCACAAACCGAGCATGCCAAATTGCACGAAATAATTGAAAATAAACAAGATTTAGCATTAAAAAATAAATAAATAAATCTTACAATCAGAGTAGTCAACCAAGAGTCAAACGTGTTTTATCTGGTTTTACCAGATTGTTGTAATCCAGTTGTCAGCTTTCTTATACTCAACATTTAAGACGTACCAATCATTTCCTGTCTGGTATTTATAGTGCAATTGATTGACACCTCTGCAAATCACAGAGATATGGTCCTCATCTATGTGAATGCCACCTAATATTTACCCTTATGATAAAGGCCCATTTATATTTATGGAACACAAAGTGTTTTATTTTTATATTTTTTAAGTTAAATTGACATATTGAAAATATTTTGGAAGTATAATTTTACATTGATAAATTTTATCATTAGCTTTGTGTTTAGGTTTAAAGTTCTAGGTTAGGAGTCAATACTAAATCTCAAAATAAGAGGAAAACCAAAAAGACTTGCTCTAACTTGTCATATTTGTCCTCTGAAAATATTTCTGACTGTTTTAAAGTAATCAGATATTTCCCGGGTCTTCAAGAAGTTTTGAGGGATCAGATGATTATGATTTTTAAACTAGATCATTTAGAAAGTTTTTCAAACTACTTTTCCTTGCTTTCAAAAGTCTTCTGAAAATATTTATCAATAAAATTCCTGTGTTTCTGTCATAATGTAATTACATTCCTAATGAAATTTCAGACTTTCAGCATTATGTGGCCTATATGGCCATATAATTGTCATGGTCTCTCTAGTGACTATTTTTCATTTTAAGCTCTGCTGTTCATAGATTCATGTGTTTTTTTCTCATTTTTTTTCTTTCTTGTTTTGTTTTGTGTTAGTTCGTTTGTTTGTTGTTAGTTTATTTTACCGTTTCCTAAACTGGACATAACATCTAAGTTCAGGACTTCCTGTCTTTTTTGAATTGGTGACTTATCATTGAAAACAAAACTGTTCTAGTTTCCACCTCTATTACATTTAGTATTGAAAAACATTTTGTTAGAACTTTATTAGTTAGAACAATGATGTATGTTCTGAAAGGCTGACAGAAAATGAAGTGATTGAAGACAAGTATCTTAGCTGACACATATCGTAATACTATTTTCAACACCACATATTCTATCTATTTTGACCCATCAGTTGAGAAATACTGATGTATTAAACCAGACGTCTACTATGGTGTCATCAAAGATCAACATGTTAGCTATATGTCATAGCAATGTATTTCATACCTAGAAGAAATATTCGTGATGTCTTACTATTTACAATACTTGAACAACGAATAAAAGTGCTAAAAAATTCTGAAGTTATTGAACATACAATGTAGGTATCAATGTATACCTGTGTATCAGTACAGCATGCATACTGCTGTACTGCTAAATTGGGATTACAAGTAGTACAAGTAGTAAGTACTGCTTCTTTTACTTTGGAATTAAGTATTTTTAAAATGTTACTAGGTGTTTAAATTAAACAGATATGCAATGAATAACCCTAAAATTTTGCTTTTCCTTTTGGAAGTAAGCTTTTCTGTTAATCTAAAGTATCTAATGCATCACAAAAAGTACCAGAATTCCCAATTGCTGTTGCTTCTTTCAATGTCAAGCAGCAAGTATTTACTGAGAATATCCTCAGACAGTGAAGACAGCCAGGTAACAGGTATCACTGCAGTCTTGATGTCTGATTTCTAACATTGTTTTCCCATACTAAAGATTTCCAAACTGATTTTCCACCCATTTACAGTATTTCTGTTAAAAGATACCATGATCGTTTGAAAAGAATTACTTTAATCTTAAAGAACGATCTTTATGGAAATTTAAAAGAATACGTAATCTTTTGTCTTTAAAATCTTGATGATAACTCTCAGGACTGAAGCTGGAGACCTGATTATCAAAAAATTACTTAAAATCATATTAAAAGAGAAGCAGAGTTTCTTATGATAGAGGTATTTATTGTTATTGTGCAATATACTGATGGTGATTATCTCAAGGAGGTTTTTATTCTAAATCTTAAGCCACATTTTAAAAATCAGATATTTCTGTTAATTTTACACTTTCATTAAGTCAGTGGAATCTGGCCAAGACTTCAACTGTTTCCAGTTTGCATGGTTTTTGCATGTGTCATTACTTGAGAGGAGCTAGGCTTGGGGATTCCAAACAGAATTTCATTGTATACTGTGAGGGTATCAAGGGCATTGTGGTTTCAGGAAAATTATCTGCATGTCCTTAGCCTTGCTTATAACAATTTTCAGGTTTTCTTTTAATGCATCTAAGTTTCCTTTATGTTTTCTTTGAATTTCTCACCTTCTGATGTTTGTTTCCTAGAGCTACCTTTTGCTTAAGCAGTAAAACCATGCAGATGGATATAACAGATACTGCCTCTTCTGAATGAAAGTGTGACAGATTGCGTCTGTAAAAATGAAAACTACAATTAACTAATTTGAATCAGCACACAGGAAGTTTATCATTGTTACCAACACATTTGGCATTAAAAAGTTGTGTCTAGTAGTCTTCAGTATCAGATGCAAGATGGTCAAATCAGTCAGTTTCTCAGCGTGAAATATTGTATGGTGTTAATACTTCAAGAACTGGTCCCTGGAGAATCACTTCAGGAAAAAAAAGACTTTTAAAAAAATCTGTTGATGAAATGAAAAGATTGCTTTACATATTAGTCTCTGGAATGCAAAACAGAATGTCAGTTATGATTGCAAAAGCTACAGCTAGCTAAATCTCTCAGTACTGGTCTGGAAGTACGAGTTACTCCTTTTCAAAATTAGTAAAGATACTGTGTTGTTGAACAATGTGACTTTATATGTCAAACTTGTTTTCTTAACTGTTATTAAAAAAAAACAGAATGAACTAATAGATAATGAGTTACTTTGAAGTCTGTTATACAGTAACTAAACATTGACAGTTTAAATGTAAATTTATACATTAATATATGATGCTAATAATTTTGTATTTCAGAGATTCAGCAAAGGTGGTTGTGCATTCAGCTGATGCATTCGCACCTGTGGCCTACCTTCATTTTTTAAAATTGCACCTGGAAAATAAGGCAAGTAGATTCCAAATGTCATCTCCCTTTAAAGCTATATGTATTTTTTTTGTTGTTGTTTTGTCACAATTTGGAGTTAAGCTGCGTATTCTCATGCATGTGTACTTTGAAATAACTTAGTAAATATTTAGTTGAATTTCTGAATTTGCCATAAGAAAAGCTCAACACAAATGCTTCCTTGTGTCAAACGAATGAAACTAGTGTATTTGTGTAGCATTTTTCATCTTGAAACCTCAAGTTGCTTAGTCAACATGGTGCAGTCAAGCAGATATGTAACCTGTGTCATACAGCTAGCCACACTGTGGAACACAGCTCTATTAGTAAACTGTATGAACAATGTTGACTTGCTGGGAGGTGGTACTCTTTATGCTGTTTTTGATGCAAAGTGACTGATTTTAAAACCTTCTGGCCCACAAGTGGTTGAGTTTAAAAAACAAATAAACTGGATGGTCATTTAATTTTTTCCATATGAAATATACATCTAATGAATGACTCTAAATCACGTAGAGAATATATCCTTATCAAAGAGCTTAAGAGAATTCTTAGTAGTTCACTGGGATTCGCTCTTTTAGCTTCTGATTCCATGGAAGCAGAACAGGAATAAGAACTCTAGTGGCTTAAATATTACAAACTTTTATGTGAGATAAGAAGGTCAAATAAGTTATTTTTCCTATTTTCTGTTGTTGTTGTTGGAAAGAATGTCTCATGATACTCCTGCCGCTGTTGCAGTCATCTCTTTACAGGTCTTCCTATTTCTTTCTACACTTTGGTGATCACTGAATCTCTTCTAGGTTCAAGGATTGTTATAAAATGTTATTACACGGTTGTTTTACATCTCATCTGCCTTGAGCAACTACATTTTCTTATTTTTTTTCAATATCTTATACACTTTTTATCTCTTTTTTTAAATCTTTCCAAACAGATACAATATCTGCGTTATTTTTTTTCCATGATGACCTCATTCTTGCCATGTAAAGTAAATTGTATTTCACCCTGTCCATCTAGTTTGTGATTTCTTTAAAATATTCATGTAGGAGAGCGTGGATGTTAACTAACTATGTGAGGCAAACTCATATAGTCTGAATAAGAGAAAATTGGTGGTGGGGGTATGGTGGGGACTAGTGATAATATATTAATATTTCTTTGAGGGCACTGACTTTATTGCTCATGGCAAACTTGACGCTAACATACACCATACATCTCAGCAATGTGACAGGCTAGGGAAAATGAAAAACACAAAGCTTTATATAAATCAGGCAAAAGTCATATTAAAATGCATAACATTTTATAAGAGAATCAAGATTTTACTTTTATCTGTTCAGAAGCTGTTTTCTCCTTCTTATGTAGATGTTTTAGATTTGGTTAAATGCTCACAGTTTCAGGTAGCATTGTAGTAAATCATATTTCAAATTCATTGTAGACAAAGCTGTCACATTCCCTAAGAGGTAGGGTTTACAGAGGCATGCCCTGGATTTTGGTATATAAACTAATGTCTTGTAGAGTTAAAAGGAAAATAGTCTGTTTTATGCCATGGTTGTCTCACAAGGAAAAGCATTAGAAAGTTTTGACTATAGATTAATTTATTTTATGTCATGATAAAATAAGCTGGGTTTTCAAGAAACTATGAATATGGAGAACCAGTCAATCTGTCAGAGCATAGCATGTTATGAAGTTAGCACAGTTTAACTGAGTAATGATAGAGAGGCCTTCAAAAATGTAGTACTGTAGGCCTGTAGCACTGTACTTTTTCTCACTGTTTTGTGCTTACAAGTTCTATGAAAAAAAATATCAGTACTTGAAAGCCAATAACATATCACTGCAGGGAAAAAAACTCTATTTTAGGAGGAGAACTAATTTTCATTTCAGGCTTTTAAGGGATTACTGAAAATTGGGCAAAATACTCCATTATGAGCAGCGTATAAAAGTGGCCACTCATATAAGCTCTTTGTAGAAACCATTAATAGTCTGCACAGTGATGTGTATGTAATTCTAATAAGTATTATGATATCAGTTTTGTTATCATTTCAACTGATATATACATATTTTTAACTTTTATTCTATTCTATTTCTGACTTTTATTCTATCTTAGTTATGTTCTACAAGTGTTAGTTTTACATTCTTTAAATTTACTTTATAATGGTTATGCAATTATAGCTAGTGTACCTTAGTCTCTGCTGTCTTTCCTCCTCTATAATGCATTTTCTTCAGATAAATCTCTTCATGTTTAACTACAAAGCCTGGGTAGAAATTTGTTTTAGATTGTTTCTGGCAGCAAAATGAGCCCTTGTGCCTGGGGGGAAATAACATTTTACTCACTGTTCTGGTTTAATACATTACTGTGCAACTTCAAGATGTATTTTTGCATAATAATTCAAGCTCTCTTTTTATGCCTCCTTCTTTCTTTCATTATTAGTGATACAGAAAAGACTAAAGAGATAATCAAACGTATGATTTTATTACTAGAACATTATTAGAAGTTTGGTTAAAAAAAAATGGAATAAGAAAACTTTTTTTCATAGGTATTCTTCAAAAACATTGAGAATAAATAGTGCAAATAAAACACACATGCTGAAAATTCATGGTTGCCTCATTTACTACATTGTAAAAAAAACAAGGTCACTGCTGTGATATACATAATACACATATCTAGTTTCATTGCAATTTTACTTGGCCAGTATGACTGTGACTTTTGCACATTTAAATTGTAAGATGTTTTTTGCTGAGTGGGAAGCAATTTCTGAAGCATTTTCCAGTATTTTTTTAAATCAAATGTATCAGCTTTTGTATTCAATACACGTTTAATTTTTATATTTCCAATTAAGGTAAAATATAACTGTTTAGAAGTGCAACAATTATTTTTTTTTTTCATTTTACATTGCCAGCAAAATGAACTTGCAAAACATTTGTATTTTCCCCATATTATACTGTTCTGTTACTGTGTTTAGCTGTATTGGCTTTTAAATGATCGGAAACAGAAATGAAAGCTGCTGGAGCTTCTGCTGATTTGATAATTATTTCTGAGCATACTTCTGATACCAGTAGTGAACATATTAGCTATCATTCATGTTCTAAGATTTGCTCTTGCCCACATTTAATAATGAATGCTCTGTTCCCTGAGTCCCAATGGGTAGAAAGACAGATACATCAAACAATACAAGCTGTAAAACTGCAGTTCCTTAGGTTAGGGGTAGTCCAGAATGAGAGGGAGCCATGTAGCTTTCTTGCTACACTTGGCACAAGGAAAGAAGCCTATTCATCTGCAACAGATAATCATATCTGATGCTGTACTTTCTTGTAGTAGTATTACTAATTCATAATATTGCATTGTATTTACCTACCATAGATTGATATTGAAAGGCTCATTTATTTTCCTGTTTGTAAAACATCTTGGCATGTTTGGGTGGAACGCATTTCAGAATTGCAAGCAGTTATGTCCCTGTCAGCAAATCAATTTAACAGGTTAATTTGGAGATGATTTTTAAAATATTAGAAAAGGTACTTGGGAGATATTTACATGCCTTTTGTACTAAAGGAGTGTGTGATCCTGCAGGTTAGATTTGATTTCACTTTGTAACCTGTTTCTGTCCAGTTTCTTCTAACCTGAATTATTTTAATCAATCTCCATCTAGGACTTTAGCTTTAGGAATTAGACTTTGTAAGTGGTGTTAAAGGGTGCAGGAGGAAATTTCAAGTTGCAAAACATGTTTTGTTGGTGGCTTTTTTTTTTTTTTTAAATACCTTGTCATCATTGAATGTTATTTCTACCTGGTAACCTTTAATTTCCTTTCTGCATGGTAAAAATATGGGTAACTCCAGTTTGTTTGTTACAAATACTTTTGTAAACTTTGTAAGAAATAACTGCAGAATTCTTTTCATTGTACAGTAATTTATTTCAAAAATAAATAAAGGATTTTCTTTCCTATTCCATTTGATTGCAGATTCAGTCCAGTTTTCTGAAAAGGAAGATTTTTTTTTCTCTTTTCATAATGAAGGTAGTTTATTTTAAAGTCTTTCATAGTGTAGGACTTTCTGTCCTGTGTGTCTGTATAGTGTACTTGAAATACTGCAAAGAGATGTATGTGGTCTCCCTCATTATATTTATTCTAAGGAGTTATGTTGTCAAGGTAAACCGTGAAGAATAAAGTCTTCCCTTATGTCTCGTGAGCTCTCTGCCACGCTATGTTCTCATTGCTGCTCAGTGGGAAACTATCAGTTTTGGAATTTTGTTGTGATAGGTTTTTATACCAGTTTCTATGGTGGCGAATATAAGCTTTTTAAGATGGCAATCTGTTGTTTTCATAAAAGACCACTACATGGAATTTCAGCTGTATCAGTCAAAGTCCTAGCTCCCAGGCTTTTTCAACAGGAGAATTTGGATCTTGGAACGCTCGTGCATTTGCTTAACTTCATTCCGAGCGTGCTTACATCAATGACATGAGTTATGTGAATATAGTTAAGCATATGCATGCATGCAGGCTCTGATCCAGAATTAGGTTGGTATCACAATGTACAGTGGGTGTGGGAGAAACAGTGTAACAAATGGGAAAATATATTGCTTCTGTGAAGTAACATGAAAATGTTATGTGGTAAAATAGGTTCTGTAAGATTTAATTAAAATGTCATTATAGCAAGCTTGATTTCTTTTTTGTTTTTAAAAAGATGAGAATATTATTCAGGGAAAGTTGGTCTATTTGTGACAGTCTGCAACTTTTAGTTTTACATTCTTAGATTATTTTCTCTGTCGACAGGAATGGAAGACCAACATTTGTATGAGATTTGAATATAGCTACTAAACGGAGTCTGGCAGCTCTACTTATGCTGGCATTGAGCCTGTTCTTCTAGTGCCAGGTTCCACACCTAATACTTCTGCTGAAGCCTACACCTGTGCTGCTGTTGAATGTGATTGATTACCTATGTTTTTGGAGCATTGTGGGCATTGGCCTTGAATGAATCATTGTGATGTATCATAGCCATTGAAATGGACTGTAGTCTATAATTATTTTTATAGTCTTTGGTTTATGAGAAACCTTATAGAATTTCTAGTACTTCTCAGTAATTTCCAAAAATTTTCCAACTGACCAGCTGTTTGTGTAAATGAATAAGCACAGATATATAATTGTGTTATATGTATCTGTGAAGCAATATTAATAGAAGTTTCCCAACTTATTTCCTTATTTAGGAAAAACAGATGCGAATGGATTATATGAGAATTTCATGTGGCATGCGTTTGGGTTATATGTAACATTAACAAAGTACAAAGCTACACAGGAGTTCTGTAGGTTGCACCAAACCAGTTGTGATAAAATCTGTGAGTCTTACTACATACTCATGAATTTTTTATGAAGCACATTTATAGAAAAGATGTTTAGAGACATGGTTGAAAACTATCTTCACAGATGGCATTAAAATGGAATAGGTGCTTTTTTCACATTCAGTGGTGTAGTGTCATGAATTCAGTCCTTGAGATTAGGGAATGGAGAGAAGTTACAGGTCTCTAATAGTATTTATACAAGATGTCTACCTCTAGATTTCTCAGAAGGTACTTATGTAAAGCTTGAATCAAAGTGACTGTCATATTGTCAAGCTGGAACTTCTTTCTTCCTTTCCTGTCACGATGTTTTTACTCTCATAATGGTTTGTTACACCATACTGAAGTTAAAACCCAGGTGTCTTATTTAAAATAAACAAGAACAAAAAACAATACAGTATTGTGATAGTATCATTACTCACAAATTAGGACCAAGAGATGCAAACTCAGTATATTAGATTAGTACCTTTTGAATGTCCATATTCCATGCTAATTTTTTGTTTCATGAGCAATGAAGCTGGTGAAGGGTCTGGAGAACAAGTCTTATGAGGAGCATTTGAGGGAGCTGAGGTTGTTCAGCCTGGACAAAAGGAGGTTTGGGAAACCTTATCTCATTCTACAAGTATGTTAAAGGAGGTATAGCAAGGTGAGGATCAGTCTATTCTACCAAGCACCAAGTGATAAGACAAGAGGAAAATAGCCTTAAGTTGCACTAGGAGAGGTTTAGGTTGGATATTAGGAAAAATTTCTTCCCTGGAAGGGTTGTGAAGTATTGGAACAGGCTCACTATTGGAACAGTATCAGGAAACATGTAGATGTAGAGCTTAGTGATGTGGTTTAATAGTGGATTTGTCAGTGCTAGGTTAACAGTACTAGGTGATCTCAGAGATCTTTTCCAAACTAAATGAGTCTGTGATTTTTATGATGAACATTAATGTTGAAAGCAACTAACTCAATAAAACGGCCATTTGCAAGAAGGAAATGGTAGCACATCTTGCACTTCATGCTACTGTACAGTCTGGATATTTCTATAAAGGGTCATCTTGTAAACATTTATTTTTTTTCTTTATCTTGGTTGTTGTGGCATAATCCAACTGGAGATCTATTTCAATTCCAGATTTATCTTCCTGCTTCTTTATTTTCTACCTGAAGGGCTGGGGCTCTCATGTGGCTGTCTGGTTAATGGCAAAATACATCAACTGACAGTAGTCGAAGGTGTAATTCAACGAGTGGGAAATGGTATAGAAGCTGTTGGATGCTCGTATATTGTAATGTTGAAATACACGTAGTGTTTGTGCTAAATTGCAGTTTTCATCTGTGCTATTATGTTACATTTAGTTGACTTCTTTTAACCTCTCATGTACAATTGATTCACATAAAGTTGATTATTGCCTTGACTTTGATGCGTAAGAGGAATGAATAAAGTGAAGTCCAATCAAAGAACATCAGCCCCTCTTAGAGCATAGTTTTAGTGTTTACAGTGCTTAAAAACTCTTCTTGAGCCCTTCTAGAGGCAGCAGAACTGAGTTTCCTAGGAAATTACCTTTTTGTAACTTAACGTTTTAAGAATTTCCAAATACCCTGCTTTCACTTAACTGGATCCTTTCTCTCTCCAGTGAAGTCAAACGTCAATGTAAATGTAGAACTCTCATCAGACTTCTAATTCATGCTATGAGTTTCTGCCTTTTTTTAACTGTTGTTTTTTTTTCTTAATTTTAACAGGAAACTTTTAAAGTTTAAATGTTTTATTTTTAAAAGGAAATTAAAAATACAATAAAATGGAAATGATTTTTTTCTGAAAACTTCAGTATTCAGAATTGATTAGTAATTTGTAACATACCCCATTGTTTGATGTCTCCATGAGATCTTATTGCTGCAAAAAACAGAGAATGCAGAGGGTCAATCTTCAGGTGACCTTACTTCATGTAATTTATACGCCTATGAGTGCCTCACTGTATAATTCTTTTTCATAGAGATTTTTAATGGAAATTCCATATAGAGTACATTAACTTGTGAAGTAAAATAATATTCAGCAATTTTTACTCTATATTTAAGGACTTCTGAAAGCCTCATGTTTTGTCACCTTTTTGTCTTTCTTTATTTGGCTTTATCACCATTTTGTGAATTCAGTATTTAAGAAGCCTGCAATAAAATACATATTTCAGATACTATATGAAATTTAAGACCTCTGAGCAGAAATTATTGATAGAATCTGGAGCTGCAGCATGAATTGATGTCTGATTAAGGTTCATGGACAAATTCTGTCATAATTTATATTGCTTTTAGATTAAGAAAAGTAGTGTTTGCCAAGCTAGTGACCCCAACATCAACATACTCTGCAGATCAGGCTGCCTTGGAAAATCAGTGAATTGCCCCCAGTGTATAAATCTTGGAAAATGTTGTTCTCTGTGTTTCAAAATTCTGAGTATCCCAAAATGTGTTGAGTTTGATGGAAAGGATACTCTTTCCTTGAGGTGAATGGAGCAAGACTTAGTTGCTGCCTTTACTCAAGATTTAGCAAGGTTTTAAAACTGTTCTTGCTAGTCCTTTTCACTTTTTTCAAGTATTTATTTACATTGTTAATTATCAAATTGTTACTTTTATATTCGTGTTCCTTTTTGCACTTAATTTTTTTTTTTTTTTAAAGATAGCTGTCCTGCACAATTGTGGAATAACGTTTCTTCATTATAATATTGTTCTATCTCTTATCTTAAGTCTTATCAGTTCTCATATCCATTGCTCTTATTTACTAAGGCTGCGTTTTGATCCCATATGGTGTGTCAACACGAGTTTATTGTATTTTGCTAATTTAGCATTCTAAATAGTGGGAAATCCTGTTGCTGTTCTACCATGAATAATATTCTAAGCTTAGGTACATGTGGAGCTGTAGTATTTTTTGCAATCAAAATTGAAAATTTGAACGATGAAATCTGATAATTTCACACGGCTTGGCAAGCTCTTTACTTGGTTATTTTATAATGTTTGTCTCGAGCAGGGGGAGTCTTCAGATATGTTTAAGGTCAATAGCTGTTCTTGTGACATAACCTGCAATGACGGAGACATTTTACCTTCATCAGAAGTGGAGGAACCACAGAAAATCATTCCAATCATCTGGAAGCCTTTGAAGCATAATTCTTTGGATTTCAGTGAGTCTTACACAACTTTCATTAGAAAAGTAATATTGAATACTTTATGTTCAAAAAACTTTGTGTTCTGTTTGCCTGAATGAAATTATTGTAATATAATCAGTCATTACAGTGGAGGGAATGAGCTTTATTTAGAAGGTCATTCCAACACCTGTACCCCAATTCTACAGTTTTAAATTGAAAGTAGAAAAGCAAACTCTAAAATGATCTATAAAATGCAACCATTTGACTTGCTTGCATGCTGCGAGTCTGTCCCATTTGTAAAAGCAGCCTCAGGGGTATGTGCGTGATCACGTTTAGCACCCTAACAAGCTACTGTCTCTTAGTTGAGCTGCAGTAATAAATCATATGCCTGATACTAGCATTGCTTGAAACATGAGGTGACTAATGCGAGATAAACTTGAGTTCATAGATGGGTAACTCACTGAAGTACCACAGCATCACTGTTACTCTAAATCCAAAGAAAGTAAACTCTTCCTGAAAATTAAGTTTCATAGTGTAACGGTGTTTGTTATTGAATGGTGTTTAGGCACATGAATGTAGATAAATTCCTGATGGGTTGTTTGATGGGGGGGGGGGAGGGGGGGGAGCATTAGCTAAGATTATCAGAACCATGTTAAACATTTAACTTCTGTTAAAATTTGGCAGGTAACTTTGATAAGCTGTTTCTGTGTCACTTGGATACTTTTGAAAATTGTAGCTTTTCAATACAATTTCTTGTGACATTTCTGTCACAGAACACAGAAAATTTGTAAAACTTTGGGGAGGGAGAAGGGAAGGAGGAGAGAAGTACTGACATTTTCAGCTAAATGCTACTTCTAAGCACATTTTCTGAAGGCAGTGTTGGAGAAGTACCACTTGGTTTGACAAGTACCATTTGGAAGCTTTGATATCAGCACATTTACTTTTAATGGTTGTTTTATACCTATGTTTCTGTGTATAAGTTTTGAAGATCTTTTAACATTCTGAGGTTTTTGTTTTTTTGTCTGTTTGGTTTGCTGGTTGTGGTTTGTTTTTTTTTTCTGTAGAAGTTCTTTATCACAATTTAAAAGAGATTCTTGGTTAATCTGACATCTTTCGTCTTTGTAATCATAGTTCTGTACTTCATTTCACATAGCTAAGACATTTGGAAGCTCAGGAAAATCCATGAATGGTTACCAGTGGTTTTCAGGTATCACTGCACATTTTCTTCCATCAAAAGGCAAAACCACACAAGAGGCAGCAAGGGAAGCTTTTTCTTCTCTCCAAGGTACTTTTTTCATTTAATCCATTATCTGCTGTTAATAGTACTTCTTAAAATATGTATTGTCATATGTTTTTGTAACTTTAAATGGTGTGGTTGTCAGTTTGCCACCTCATTTAGTGTTTGATTGGAATCGTTGTTGGCTTTAATACTGAACACATCATAATTTGACTGGCTTTTGAAGATCCTGGAAAGCCAGAGTAGTGATCATATCACTGTGACACTATTTCCATAGTGCTTACTTGCTTTATAGCTTGCTTTATAGCTTTCTTGCAATATATACTATGTGTGAGAGTGCATGTGTGCTATGGATGCTGTCTACTTGCTAAAGCACTTTTGTAGCTACCATAATTTTAAATTAAGTTTTCTAGAAAGCTGTTGAACATTTTGGCATCTAGGATTAGGTCAGTAGTAGTAAATCTTATTTATATTCTTAATGCAAAGAAGAAATTGCTTTCTTGGGAATCATGAAATCCAGGTTCCTTACTATCCTCTGCTTGCAGGACAAATACTCACTTTTTTTTTCATTCTAAACTTTAAATAAAGCATATTTTACAGGCTTGTTTTCATTCATCAAAATGGAAATAATTCTTATTATGCTAATAGGTAGTCTCATATTCTTACTCACAAAGTCTCATGAGGTATAGTCCTCTAAAGTTTTATTTTTGACATGTGCAGCTGATTTCATGATTGAATATAGGATAAGAAAGAAACCTTCAACATTTTTCAGAAGAAGTTGTACTTTCTCAAAGGCTCTTAAGCTGGGTTTTAGTTGCTTGGAAGTCAGATGGGTAGGTGTGATTAAACTTTTATTAAAAGGCAGCAGTATTTAGTGTAAATCTTACTGGCACTATTTGTAAATTGAAGTGAAAGGGTTGTGTAATGTTTTTGTTCTCATTATATTTGAATGGAGATCTGCCAGTAAAATATTATATATTTTTACTATAGCACCTATCAAAAGAAGAACTGATTGTGACTAGTTCAGTGGCCTGCTGCTTCCAGCAAATTACTTGCATTAGATGTATTATAGTCAGGAAAAAATAGTAATTTTTCATGTAATTCTTGGTAGGAAAATTCTTGGTAGGAAATGTCATTTCTCACATTTCCTTTCTGGTTATCTTCTTTTTGGAAGAGGATGTGGAAGACTGGATGAATTAAGGTTCTGTCATGGCAAAAGAAGCTGTTTTTGAGAACTTAACTGATCTGCAGATACGCACAAAGCTTTGTCTGAATTCATACTTTTGATCTATATAGCAGTTCAGTCCTTTATACTATAAAAATGGAACAGACACAGTCCTTTTAACCTTCTCTTTACAGGGTTAACTGATTTTAAAATCTCTAAAGAGGATAAGTGCTGCCTAAAGGATGCAGAAATGGAAATTTATTACTGGACATTATGAAACACACAATTGTTCTATAAAGTGGATAGAATTCTTCCATGAAGACAATACTGTTTACATTTATTTTCGTAAACTATTTTTTAAAACGTTCATTTAGATGTGATCAGAAGATGACAAAGATTGCAGTGCTTTACATATAAAGCAGCTCTGGTCCAGTTGTACCATGGCAAAGCTTCATAGGCTTCTCTGGAACTACATAGATTTTTATTACATGAAAATTTAGTCTAGAATGCTACTTGCTGTACCATATTGATATTGTCTTTTGCAGCTCTCAACCTAAGGATCCGGATAACTTAGTAAGAAAAAAATTAAGCTGTACTTTGGCCAGTGGTTTGTTGTGTTTTTTTTTTTTTGTTTGTTTGTTTCTTTTTGTGTGTGTGTGTGTCAGAAGTTCAGTGTAAGAATGTCTCACCTGATTGCATTTTATAAATAATTTGGAATGATGACTCAAATGGTTTTAAGTTCAAGAAAGGCTGTGTGATTTCCTGGTGTATCATGGAAATGTACTATATAATAGCCCTCTCCTTAGGAAGAAGAACATACTGTTAAGAACCCAAGTGGTGGGTTTGTAGCTGGTTTATCATTTATGCTTTTATACTAGATACAGTGCTTTGGTAGGTAAATTTTATTCTGCTTACAAGCTAGGGAGAGATTATTTCCCATCATTCCTCTAATTCATGCAGGAAAAAATGGGGATTGTACTTTTACTTTAAGAAGATTTTTTTTATAAAGCTAAAAATTACGAATTTATCAAAATTTGTTTGCCTTCAACTTGCTCTTATACTTTTACAGTTTCACAAATTACAGTTTGTTGGCTTCTGCATTTTAAAGTTATACTTTTTTTCTGCCAAATACTTCAGATAATGCTGCAGACCCAAACTTTTCTTGACTAAAATGCTGTCTGGAAATTTTAAAAATGTTATCTTCTCGAGTGATGAAATAATAGCAGGTATTGGCATAATGGTTGCTATCAGGCAATTTTCAAATATATTTAATTTTAAATCCAGAATTAGATGATCTTTAAGGTCTTTTCCAACCAAAACCATTTATATTTCTGAACAGAATTATCACTGTGTGTTAATTTCTCAGCCAATTATTTCTGGAGATGTCTCTTGACTTCATAGGAGTTCTGTGTCAATTGCTTTATAATCTCTGGTATCACTTAGTGGGGGCTGTATTCTTCTGTCAGTGAGAATTCCGCTCTTCAGATCGCTATCACTAATAGTGGTTTGACTAAATAAAGCTGAGACATTTAGAGTAAAACCCAGTACTGGTGTGACCACATCAACCTTCATGGAAGCATGCCAACTCTTGAACTGTATTTAAAGCATTAAAGAACAAGATCCCCAAAGCTACACTGAGAAGAACTTTACATAGCTCATTTATGTAGGGTCACTGCTATTATGTCTTCTGTATTTCTTCACTTCTTTCAGAGAAGACTTAGGTCTTTGTTTTGTTTCTATTGCTCATGAGTTATGAAAGGTCCACACTTCAGAGCTGATCCACATACCTTTTTATGGTATTGACTATGTAAGAGTAATACATTCTCCTAAAGTGCTATGACTGGAAGCTTCTATGCACATACATTCAAATGATTTTGACTTCCCAGGATCTTTTCTTTAACTGTATGTGCTTGAGCTTTTCTGTGCTCTTACCATTCCTTCATTTCTCCTGTGGCCACTTCTGTTTCCTGTTGTCTGTCTTGCCGTTTATAACTCTTAGTTTATGCAGAGGTCATTACTGCAGTGTTGTTTTCCTTTTAAAACAGCTTAGGCAAGCATCACTCTGGAATAATCATATAAATATTTGATCTTTTCTTTGAAGAGGATGATGGACTAAAGGACCTCTTATTGTCCCTTCCAGTTTTGTACCTTTGTGATTCAAAGTCCTTCATAGATTACTAGCTGTTGTAGTCTGAAAAACAAAACAACAATGGGGAAAAAAAAGAAAAATAAAACGTAGGGATACAAAAAATTAGGAATATAGTATACCTATATGCATTAATGCATGATATGTTTTTTGGGCTAAGAATTCACCTCTGTGTGGATAGAATTTATTTGTGATCTATGTTTGCATATTTAAAAAATTAATGTGAGAGAATTTCATGAAAAATTGGGTGTTATGTGAAGAAAGGTATTACGTTGCAAAGCCTTCAGGGACGTTTAGACAACTAGTTATTACCAATTTGTTTTGTTGACAAACACAGGTTGCCTGTGTTGTCTTTCTACACACATTTAAAATATTTCATTTTTAACATCTATGTTGTTTTTGTCTTGCAGCTGATATGACTTCAGTGGGATTGAAACTAAAGGATATTGTTTTGGTTCATCTGTATGTGAAGAGCATGAAAGATTTCAATGTTATAAATTCAATTTATGTGACAGAATTTGATTTGTGTCCACCAGCAAGGTAGGATTAGACTACTGTTATAATATATTTATGATATACTGCAATATGCTGTATTATTGTTAGCACATTTATGAAACTTTTGTACAAATATTTGTGTCTCACAGACTTGGAAGTACACTTCTGCTGCCTTTTGGAGTAATCACATCACAAGTGCTAAAGTCAAAAGCACTAGGTTTGGAAATTCTTGCCTTCATATTTTCCATAAGGTTTATAAATGCCCCCTATATCGCCTTACAGAAAAGTAATGCATGTATTGGAAGTTTTCCGTTCTCTTTTGTTACTAGGTTGAGCTGACAGGTCTTTTGTCTTGGTGGGGTTGTATTAGTGTGTTGTGTTTTTTTTGCATCCCTTATCTGCTGGCAATGCAGCATCCTAATGTAGCCCAGGATATCAAGCAGCCCTCTGCCACAGGGGCCCATTGCTGTCTTACGTTTATCTTGCTGTGCACCAGGACTCCCACAGGTCCTTTTCTGCTTTCCAGCTGGGCAGTCACCAGCATGCACAGGTGTGCCTGGGGTTGTTCTTCCCCAGGTGCTGGATTTTGCACTTCTTGTTGAGGTGCCTGAGGTTCCTGTCAGCTCATTTCTCCAGCCGGTCCATATTCCTCTGAATGGCAGCATGACCCTCTGGTGCAAAACAGCCACTCCTCAGTTTTGTATCATTTGCAAACTTGCTGAGACTATGCTCTGCCTTATCATGCAGGTCTTTAATGAAGCATAGATTAATACAGTTTGGAAGGATCCTCTGGAGGTCACCTAGTCTAACCCACTCCTCAAAGCAGGGTCAACTTTAAAGTCAAATCTCATGTCTTGCTCATATTTTTAAAACCAACAGTTTAGCAATTTTCTAATGTAAAATAATAAATACTATACTTTCATTACAGAGTGTGAAGTGCAGTATAGTCATGTGAATCTTAAGAGTAGTGTGGCAATAGTTCAAATATATTGTTAAGATAATGTATATCATGATAGATTCACATTCTCTTAATCGTCTGTACTGTCTGGGTGTTAGAAGAGATTAAAGAGAGCAGGAATATGCTTCTTTGAAATACTAATTGTAGTCCAGGCTTACCAAATAACAGAGGAATAGTGTGTTGGTTGTGTGTGCCTTAGGAGGGGGGGATCTAGTTCCAGCTGTTAACTACACGGTAATGAATCTCCACTGCTTAAGAGAATCTTAAGTTCTCTTTATGACACTTACCCTTCTCCCGATTTAGCTTTCTTCATTTCTCATTCTGCTGCATGTCTTGGGCCTCCACATTTGCATAGTCAGCCACATAGTTTTCCGTGACTTCTCAGAAAGGTCATAAATAACAGGTAGAAAGATTAGGAAGTTGCAGCAGGAAATGGCTTTTTATGATTATTTTATAGAACATAGAGATTTATGTTGCATTTTAGCTAAGAGAAAAATTATGCAGCAGTTTGCATGGCTGCATCATTGCATTATGCACAGAGACCTGATTGTGAGAGCTCTCACAAGCAATATGCTAGAAGCACAGACTCAAGGGTGTGGATCTACACTAAATTTGCAAAATTGTCTTGAAAATTTACCAGCCCAAGCAGAAAATCCATTCATCCATGCTTATGATGATGGTAATGAAGAAAAAAATACAGTATTTGCATGGGGGAGGAGGAGAGAAAAATTGTTTTCTTGGAAGAAATAAGCAAGACAAGAACACAAGAAGAATTTTGTAAGGTTATGTTACATGATATGTAAAGAGAGCAAGTAATTTTTGTTGGATTCCTGCTGAGAGCTAAATGACTTTTTTATGCATGGACTGCAAATATAATTATTTTTCTGGCTTTGAAATGTCAATTTTCTTTTTTCTTTATTTTCTTTCAACACCCCCAAATTCCACCCCCCACCCCATTTTCTCACTGGCCAGATGCAACAGACTGTCTGTCTTTCTGTCTATCCAGGCACACAGTCTTCCTTGAAGCAAACAATAGTGAACTTTCTCAATTAATGCTTAAGTAGGTTTTCTATGCCATCATAAATGTCTATCTGTCATACAACTTAAAGTAAAACAGAAAAATATGCTCAGTATTGTATTATAACATGTAAGGAGGGTGTAAAGGAACAATAAACTACTGCTTACTGTTAGAAAACTGAACCTTTAGTACAATTGTTGGAAGAAGATGCAGAGAAAAATGTATGGAGATAAGAATATGACAAGGATACTCTCAAGCTGAAGGCTGCTTAGCATAACTTACCTGACATTCCCAGAGTTGTGTGGTCAAAGTTTTCTTAATAACAGAACTCATATATTCTTAATAAAATGATACACATCATAACAATAACCAAACAGGAATGAGCCACTGGCTGTCATACTAGATTCTCCTTGGTGATGCAAATCGTCTTGCTGAAGGTGTGAAGCTGATCATCATCTGGAGAGAAGATAACAGCTAGCTGGTTACTGTGATACTGTAGCTTTGTGTTATGTTTCTGAAAAAAAAATCTAAAATTAAAAACAAAAACATGGAAAATAAATGCTGGAAGTTGGTGCAAGCAAACTGTTTGAAAAAAATATAATTGTCTTGTGTTTTCAGAGTGTGTGTGGAAACCCTGTTACCTGATGGAGTACTATTTTGCATTGATTGCCTTGCACATAGCAATGACATTGCAACAGATGGCATGTTAAGTGATGAAAAACTGGTCTTGCATGTACAGAGCATTTCCCACTGGGCACCTGCTAGTATAGGACCTTACAGTCAATCCATCAAGGTAGGGAATCTTTGTTACTTCATGTGAACTATATGTCTGTTACTGAGATGGGTACAGTTATAAAGTCTTTCATCCCATCTGAATGTGCAAAAGAAAGTAAGTATGACAGTTTAAGTGAAATATTGTTTACTGTAAAAAATGAAAATGAATATTTCAAAGCTATATTTTCAAAATTCATCGATAAAACAAAAAAGCTAATGTGTATCACAAGACGGATTAAATTTTTCTGTTCAGAGAATCTCAAGAACAGCATACATTTTATTGTTTGTTATAAGTAGATCAAATAATTCTCACACATTTTTATAATATGACTAGAATATAAACACACTTAAGCAACGACCAAGGATATTTGAAATTTGTTTGAAGTGAGAAATTCAAACTTTTTTGTTGGTAAATTAATCCTAACATTCCTATTCAGTGAAATCCTTACTGAGGCTCTTGGTACTGTTTAACCGTTTGAAAGTATACCAAGGTTGAAGAACTATTATTTTTTTCCAATTAATAATAAAGTGAATCGAATATTGCATACTATTTAAAGATCATGAAAAGGAGGCAGTAAAGTATCATTGATAAGTAGACCAAAAATTTGAATTAAAGCTTTTTGCTATTCAGACTAATATGGTACCAAGATATCCACTTGTCCAGCTAGTACCATTTTGACAGATGATGAAGTCTCACCTTTTCTATTGCAAAAACTGTATATATCCTTTTCTTACCAATATTCCTTTTGTCCACACTGTGTCCTCAGGACACAATGTCCAGCCCAACAGTACTCTGAGGACAAAAAGTAAAAAAAAAAAAAAAAAAAAAAAAAAGAGAGAGAGAGAGATTTACCATGATAATGTCCTTCTGACAGAAACCAAACAATGGTGGTAGAATGATATTAGAATTTAAATTTAATTTGAAGCATTAATAGTAAAATCAGACATTCTTCCTCTTTTAGGTTTAACATTCTTTAAAAACAACCTCAGCGTTTCAAAGAAATAGAAATAAACTGTTGAAAGATATGACTGACTGACTTAAAAGAAAAAACTGAGATAATTCAATATATTTTTCTTGGTGCACCTGTTCTGTTATTGCAGAACACTCTGACCATGTCTATGTCAGCATCTGGAATGTAAGCTACATTAGAACTACTGTAAAGGCTGATTTCAGTATTATATAGCAAATGCCTAGGACTTCTGGTGGTAGCATTTTATTTTCCAATGATATTAGCTGATGTAATGAAAGATATTATGTCTTTCTATAAACCTAACCTCACAGGGTAATGAGAGATTAAAGACTCTGTGCTGCTTTTGTCAGCCTTATTTACAGTCTTTTAGTCCTTAGGAGAACCCTGTAGTAGTGAATTTTAACCATGTTTTACGAAGAATGAAGACATCTGCATTTTTTCAATTTTTGTTACACTTACAGGACCTGACATATAACTCTGGGAAACTATAGCAGTTAGGCAGAATTAATTTTTTACATTTGCCACTGCTCTCATCATGCTTTCAATACTTGTGTGGAGAATTTAAGATCATACTGATAGAGAACTGTATGGTCCTCTTGCCCTCATGCTTGGAGATGTACTTTGTAAGCAGACTTTCAAAGTGTTCTAATTATATCCTTTTAATACAAGTACCTCAGAGTCTCTAGGCTATTTTCTGTCTGGGAATGTGCAATGATATGAGGTTTGCTTTCATCCAGGTCTTTGTTCAACAGTGGACACAGTTTGTGCCAGTTGTTGATAAACTTAGCTTAGTATTTTTACTAAATATATTTCATATTTTTACTTCTCACTCTTTTTTATCGTCGTATTAGTTTATTTACATGCTTTAATTCTGTTTTACTAGTGGATTAGTGTCAAGATTAAGCTGTAATTGATAGTTTGTATGGAAACAGCTTCCTTATAATCTTCACAAAAGCTAACAGCACTGTTGTATGTTAAGGAGGTAAACACAAAGATGCAGTGTTAGTGGTGAGAAATTTAGACTGAGTTTATTCATGATTACGTATTTTGTGATTACATTCTTTGAACATTTAATAACTGCAAGCATAGGTCATAAAAAAAAAAAAAACCAGCCCAGTGCAGCACTGAGATACTAACCACAAATGCTTATCTACAAATGCATGGAAACTTGATAGGGTTTTTACCAGATTTTCTTCTAATAATTTAATGTAATTTAAAAGTATATGTGAACTTATAGTTTTTTTGTTTTGGCAACATTTCTTAATGTTTTTTTCTATCTGGAAATGAACAAGAGAACTGCAACAATAGAATTAATTGTACTCATTCTACAATAATTTTTGATGCTGACATATTTTACCAATGTAACAACATACATGCATATATGACTCAACTATGTCTATTGACATTCTTAGCTTTTCCTCATGACCTCAATTCTTCCCCTCTGACAGCTCCCAAATTCCAGTTTTTGCCATCCTTCGGGCATCTTTTTTCTCTGTCTTCTCCTCCACACTGTCTGATCCTAGTAGCATAAAGTCTTACTCTAAATCCAGTGTCCAGGTCCCTGTAACTTGATCAAATGTGGGTTCTTTTTCCTGGTTATTCTCCTCACAGTAAATTATTTTTTCCTTTTATTTTTTTTCTGATCCTTGAGGCATGATAAATGAAAGGATAAGTACTGTGGAAACAATAGTAGGAATAAGGAATCTTGTGTCTGATTAAAGGCAGTGGTACTTGCAGTAGTTCTAATGTTTCCCCGCTAAGACTTCATTCTTTCTATTACTGTGAAACTGAAAATGGTCCAATACAGCCTAGTGCACAGTTTGTATCGTATGGCTTTAAAAAGAGAAGGTGGTATTGGAAATAGCTTTGTCTATTATGTGCCCCAGGACAGATTATCTGGCTGCTTAAACTATCTTACTGGTTGCAGTTTTCCAAAAGCATCCTAAACTGTTACTAAACAAATTGCATATTTTAACGAATCCATGCATTTAGGGATGCATAAGTTACCCTTGTAAGAAGATCAGCTGAAGAAGGATGAAGATGTACAGATATCAGGAAATTCTTATTAGCAAATCAGGGATTAAAAAGATCATAGTATAATTCTTAGATATAACCTACCCTTTAAAATACTTTATTTTCACATTCATACAGCTGATAGTTGTCTGTTTGCCTCCTTCCCGTCTTTCTTTTTGTGATTCAGCAACATTTTGTGTCTTTTAAAGGTGGATTGATTTGTCATGAATATGATGCAAACTATCTGAAGTGAAGAGTGAAAATAAACCTAGATTGTTTTCTCTTCTGATTTCATTGTGCTAACCTTATGAGACATTACTGTATGTTTTCAAGTTTTGAACAGAGTACTTGGTTAGATACAAGCAGTTTAACTTCTATGAGAAACTCATAGAATTGCCAGTTTCTGCGGACAATTTTTAAATATGGGCATCTCTATTACTATTGTATGAAATACAGTAGATACAACTAAACACTCAAAAAATGCCTATGATTTTATATCTTCTGGGAATGTCAGAATGAAAAAGGTCCATATGTGGAATTTCTCAGGCTATTATGAGCAAAAGCAGATTAAACATAGATTTCACTGTATCATAGACACTTTTTTCCAGAAAGATCTTACGTGAGCCACCACTGTCTTCATTACTTGTGGAGGTTTGTTTTACCAGGGATTCCAATAGCTTATAAGTCTGCCATGTAGAGAGGAGTGAAGCAAATTTTGAGTATTGCTTACTGTGCATAATGTGCATATTTTTGTTTATTTGATTTTTGCAATGTTGAGAGAGGGTTCTAGACAAAAGGATGTATTCTTATATGATGTAAATTGATACATCTCTTTTGATGGCAGCAGAACTGTGGTAGACTTATAATGGCTAAGGGAAAGTGTTTAAATTTTTTTGTTTTTTAAATCTTCATCTTCATACCTGGAAGGACAAAGAACTGGAAGGTGCCTTCAGCTGGTCAGTTCCACTTTAATGATGAGATACCTTCAAAGGAAACATTAGGGACTGCTTTCTTTTTTTTTTTTTTTTGTAAATTTTTGCTTCCATCAGTAATTATGTTTTGGGCCTGAAGGCATGCAAACATAGAAGTTGGTTATTGATAACTTATGTTGAGAAATGGAATCAGTCATCACTGATGAGGCTATCTGGTGCAGTTAGATTATTTGAATTTAGAGTACTAGGCTGTTCAAAGGGAAATTTGGAATTACTTAATTTTGGGTTTGGATGCAAGCTTATTGCTTTGTAAGAAGCTGAAATATGAGGAGGTAACTAAGGATCTGAGGCAGCAGTCAGCATGAGGAATAATATGAGATTTTTTTTTTCCACTCGCTAGGAAGAAAACTACAGCTACCCTATCAGTCTGGTTCAAAATATATTACTAGTAAAGAAAATTATTGAATTATTACATCAGTGTATAGTAAGCAGTGTTCTGCACAAAACGCTGTTTTTATGGCTCTTTGTCTTCACTTCAACTTCATTAGGACTCTGTTCTAGGGAAGCAGGAAACAGGAGGGCCTGTGATATGAAATTTAGATGCTGGCAAGGGTGTTTGGAATATATGTCTTGGAAATAATTTTCTGCTGAAAATGTTATATGTAGTTTATTAACAATTAAAAATCATTCATTGAATTTATTTAAAATGACTATATACAGGAAGATGTGCCAGAAAAATGTTGGCGTGCCTGGAAGTGAAAAAGTTGCCACATTAGAAATACTTCAGAGGATAAAATCTTCATCTTCAGTTTCACAGACCAAAGGCAACGTTAGGAACTATTACAATGACATTTTTAACAACACTATTGCTTAGTTACAGAATGACTAATTGTTGTGATTTTGCTCTTAGTCTGGAGATTTTAACTCATTTATAGATAAGGAGTCTGAAAAGATTGGTATATTAAAAGCCTGGCACCCATCAGTATTTGAACCAGGCAAACAAGTCCACATAGTTAATTCATGCAGTTTGATAAATATTGCCTGATACCTTTTTATGGTTTGATGGGAAGCATGATATCTTAAAGTAGGTTGCTAAATATATTTTTTTCTTATGACTTAATCAATACTAAGTCCCATTTTCCTGGCGTATTTCTTCACAATTCTTTCTTTCCCTTTATTTTGTTGTTGCTTGAATAAATGGGGAATGAGGACTTCACTTTGTACTGTAATCACTAAATGGATTTTTATAGTGAAGAGCAAATGGTATAGTTAAATCCAAGTGATCTGTAATTTTCTGAGAATCAGAAGTTATACAAGCATCTTTTTCAAATAGTGCTGATGTCTTACTTCATTAATACAATAAAGTCTGATCCAAGTGGCTATTTCGCTAAGAATATCATCTTCCTCAGTTTATCAGTTTGAGGTAATTACTCAAAATTATTACTCAAAAGTATTGCTCTGCCAAGGAAGGGGCCACAAGGTTTAATTCTGGGTGTGCTATTTACAGATTAATTAGGACATTTAACTTCATTTTTAATACTAAAGAATTAATCCCATAAAAATTAGTGATCTCAGAGGAGTCAGTTGTCAACTTCTGACAGGATCTCTTTGCCATAATCTATTAAAAAGCTGCTTTTATCTTGTCTTGCCAGTGTCATATTTTATGGATTTTTTCATAAACACTGCCTATACTTCATAAATGTCTCAATTTTCTAGTCTATTAACATTACTTCAAAAGCAATTGATAAAAGAGTAGGGCATGCATGAAATAATACACCAATAATGTGAAGTGCTGGAGGCAAGAACAGTGGGTAGTATCTGCACAGCTTGTGAGCTGAAACAATGAAAGGATGTTTTATCTGCTACAATAAAGAAACAAATGATCATTTTTGATAGTAGAAAAAAGATTGCTAGTAATTGGGCAGATGAAAAATGGGTTACATGGAAAATATAGCATATTTTGAAAATGATAACTGAATTGAGAAAACAAACATCTGTGAGCATATATATTTACATTTTCCAAACCTTTCCCCTTTGATTATGATGCAGTCATTTTCATATTGTACATATCACAGTTTTAAATATTTGCTGTGAACTTCTAGGAATGCAAATATATACAAATCATAAGGAAATACACATTTATGAAAGAGGTGTTGAAAAAGCCTGTACAAACTAAAAGTATCCAAGTAAATGAACACTTTGGAAATGTTTGTAGTTGCTTTGGTTTTATGATAATTCCTCAGTCAGAGAAAGATGAAACATGAAGGATTGATTTCATTAGCTAAAGTATTTTGTCTTTGCTTTTACCACATTTGTATGAGAGATCCCTTTTTTTTTTTTTTCAACATTACAATTTAAGTTCCTTTAATGAAATGGAGTTCTCCATCTTCTCTATGATTCAACATCCAAATAGCAATTAGGTCAGGAAACAGCAAAAAAAAAAATACTGGTTACATAAAACTGGTAACACATATAGAATATATGTAAGTATACAATATGATAATAAAATTACATTTGTTAAAATCTTAAAAGTAATAGAATTTTCTAAAAAGGAATCTATCACATTGTCTATGCTTTTAGGTATTCTGAGCATACACTCTGTAGAGCATCTGAGCTCCCATTCACAGTTAAGTAACTCAGAAATTAGATGTGGAACTGAGGTGCTTGGCACACCACATGTGCATGCTCTCATCTAAAAAGCATAAACATTAAAACAAATGAAGTATACACTGGCTTGATACCTGTCGTAGCTTTAGTGGGCACCATTTTACATGAAATGCACTTGAAATGCACTAAGGCATTGTTGCCAGATTCAACTGCCTTACAATTACTCACAATGCCTAACCCCAGTTCTGCTTCATTCTGTATCAATTAAAATTTATCAAGTAATTCTGTTTGCTTGAAAATTCTGTAACTGTCTAAACTTTGATCGGTGCTGTTGCCAACTGGGGAGACTGACACTTGTCTATTTTGTCTTTTAGCTCTACAGTGGTTCAGATTTAAGAATATGCAAACCTAAACCATGATCCCCAGAAGTGTTTAAATATGAAGAGAGGGAAAAGGATAGCTGTCATATTCTGTATGATGAAGGGTTTAGTGTGCTTGCTTAGGAAATGCAAAAATTAAGTCAGGGTCCCCTGTAGCCTGCACATTTGTTCTAGAGCTCACGTTTCTCAAATGTTTGTCTGCAGGGTATACTGGAAGGGTACTTCTCACTTTCCTGTTTCATAATCACATTCTAAAAGAAGGGAACCAAGAAAAACATTTGTCAAACTTCAGTTTGGTTAGAGAGTTTACATCTAGAGAGCATAGACATCTCTACTCTGTGGACTGTTTTCGATTTATATACAGCCTCCCTGTAAAGTGGGACATGTTTCCTATGTTCTTGGGTAATAAGGCCAACATTTCAATTCTTTTGTATCATGAAAAAGTGTTGGAGATTCTTCATTCAAGTATCAACATCATCTTTCTCTTCAACTGTAATGAAAAGGAGCAAGTCTCGGGTTTGGTGTTTTTTCGTTTTGTTTTTCCTTCAAGGCATGATATAGAGACTAAAATTTCTTCAGTCTTGGACTGTGGCATTTCATCCAAGGTAGGCATTGCCCTTCCAGAATTTGACTCAGAGCTTAAGACAATACAATGTATTACACTGCTTCCAGTTAGCTGGTTTAGAAAACTGTGTTCACCCTGCTAGCTATTGTAAATACCAGGGAAGTTCTGAAATTAGGAATGCGAATGTAATACTAAAAGAGAGAAGTCTAAAAACTGCTCTGTGAGAAATCTTTTAGTTGCTTAATAGGAAACAATCTTCTCTCTTTTTTTTTTTTTTTTCTTTTTTTGACATAAATCTCAGGCAGCATTTTTCCATACCTAAAAGAAAGAGGACTTAACGTTTTTGTGGTTTGGACTTTCACCTTTTTTTTTGACGACTCTAAAGACCTACTGTATATACTCAGCATGAGTAAACTTATGCTTACTGATAAACTACTTTTCAATGTTCTAAGCCTGTGATTGTGGCTTAATCATTAGCACATATGAATACTTTCCTGATAATGACACACATGAAAGCTGGTGGCCTGCTATTTAGCAGTCTCACAGAAACATTGTGTAATTATTCTAGCAATCCTATAAGGAATTGTGTGAATTTACCTCTGTATATGGAAGGAATCCCAATGAGTTCTGCTCTACTTACATTTTATGTACAAGAGTTTAATTTACAGGTGAAAAACTCTCAACGTTGATATTAATGGAATTTAGTAATGAAGATGACTCATAAGTTGCTTGATTACTGTGAGCAGCCCATACCAGGGAACAACTTGTTCCTTTGATTCGACATGAATATCATACTTCCCAAGCAACTGAACATGTACAATGCATGACTGAATGTGTGCTGACAGTAATATTGTTACTGATTTTTGCCTAACTTTCCAGGCAAAATCCCTTGGTGTCTGGAAGGTTTTCCTTAGTTGAAAAAATGTTTTCATACTTAGACTTTTTTGTGAACAACCTTGTTGTTTCTCATCTAGTCCCAATCAAGTCTAAAGGGACGCTTCACCTTCTTGGACATTGCTTAGTGTTGCAGATATCTCTATAAGAGATACATAGAGTAAGTAGTATTTTAAGTCATACCAAGCCAATTCCAAGCCATGAA
Organism: Anser brachyrhynchus; assembly: GCF_964034855.1. Classification (NCBI taxonomy): domain Eukaryota; kingdom Metazoa; phylum Chordata; class Aves; order Anseriformes; family Anatidae; genus Anser; species Anser brachyrhynchus. Next base: position 24,701,557 of record NC_137699.1, on the reverse strand, counting down.
AATCTTCAGCATCATGTTTTGAGGTGCAGTGAAGTCTCTTCAGCAACCTATGTCACCAAAGTCAGCATATCACTGACATGCTTATTTGGTTCCTTCTGTCCAAAGGAAAATCATTTTCATAGCATCAGCAGAGTAGCAGAAACTATGGTTCTTAGTAAATCTTGAACAGTGTCATAAACTTTGGGCCAGAAAATGGCTGGCAGTTTTCTTTCATGATATCACAAGAACAGGACATCATAATTTAAACATATAAACCTCACTCCTATCTGCTTGCTGATCCCATTGTTGCAGGGAAACCTTTCCACTGCATTGTATTTACCATACTTCTATAAGAAGCTTTATTTCCTAGTTTCTTTAAGGAGGGCTGATGCCAAGATCTGTTTGAAACTTTGCTTTAAGCTAAAAAGGAAAAAAAAATGGAAGTGATTGTCTGAGAAATAAACTAATTGCAATCTTACTCTGTGACATTATCAACCTAAATAAGCTGACCACTTGTGTCCTTGCCAGAGAACTGTGTTTTTGATCTCTGGAAAAATAATTATTGTTAGATGGAGAATGAGAGGAATTTTTTTTCAGCATGTTCTTCCAATAAACTTTTTTAAGCCATGTCCAATGCTATTGTTTCATATGACAAATGGCAGGAGATCACCAATATAATAAACAAAAATCACACCTTCAACTGTTACGCTGTTTGTCTCAGAAAAAAGGTTTGGCTTTGTAATAATCAGCAGTAAATACCACAATCAAAAATTGTCACTTGGAGAAGTATTTTAGAATCCTTAAGATTTAACATCCAAGTAGTGATTAAGCATGAAACAACAAAAGGCACAGCTGTAGTAATCATAAACCATAAGGGCTGTATAAATGAAGCTGACACTAATGTGAAAAGCTTACAGAGAGTTCCAAGAGAGATCATCACTTCACTTCCTTTGGAGACTCAAGAAAAGTATTCAGCCTTCATCTCCTACCCTTTGTATTTTTTACTGGCTCCCTCAGATCCACAAACAAGGGAACTCAGCAGACTAACTTTATCCACTACTACTCTATCCTTGAAACCCTCACTAAAACTTCAGAGCCTTTGTTAACACAAACAAGTTTTCCACAGAAAAAAGGGGACTTTCTCCACAGATTCCATAACAGAAACCACCTCTGGACCAGCAGCCTCATAGCCTTCTGCAGTACCTCTATTCTGTATGCCACCTTATGGTGGTGCCCCCTTGAAACTTCACAAGAAAATGACCAAAATTTGAAAAACTGACATAAACGTCTTTATTCCCTCATGACAAACTTTCACTAATCCCACTTGTACTGGACTGGATAAAGTCCAACGAACATGAAAATAACCCTGCAGTTAGACAATGGCTTCACAGACTGCCTTGAAAATAATTATACTATTAATGGCATGGTATATATAATATACACAGATGAAAAGTTTGTTATCTGGACTTGAAACTTCTCGACTCCTATATTGGTTTCCACCACAAATACAATAAGTATCAACTTTCTGCCAAGATGTCTCTAGAACATTCCTGCCACATTACTTTCCTAGATACTATCTTCACCATCAAAACTGTAATGTAAAAATTCCAGAATATAGAAGAATGGAGTCCACCCATTCCCATAAAATAGAAATCTATACCAAAGATATTAAAAGATGTAAAATGCAATTAGCAAATGTTTATTTAAGCAGAATAACTGAGAAGAGCACTTGCTATGCTCATCTCAGTCATCTAAAGAGGACTTTTAATCAACAAAAGCAGTCATTTGAAAAAAAAATCTGAAAACAATGTCAGGAATTATTCACTTGAAAGAAAATTCCATTACTGATCCCAAATCCTTGTTTGTCCTGTAACATCTATCCATGGATCTTATAGAACATCATTGCACACTTCTGTGTGTAATGCCTGTAACAGAAAAAGATCCTACTCTGAAAAAAGTCTTCCTAGAAAAATCTCAGAATGACCCATCCTGGTGTTCAAACAGCCCTCTAGCTTTTGCTGAGTTTATCGTTGGAAGCAAACACTGTGCAATACAAAATACACTCAATGGATCTGGAGTGTGCCTCAGCGTGAAGTGGAAACTGCCAACATCTCTGAAGTAAACAATCCCTAAAACAGACCTATTTAACATATCTTTGGATTCTATATCAGCACTTCTAGTTTCGTAATGCATTTCAAATACTGGCATGGTAACTTTGCAAGTGAAACTCAGCCACAAGCATGCCCCAGATCGAATGGTACAGAAAGTCTGTCAAGGACAAAAATTATCCACGTGCCCTAAAGTAAGTATTTCTAACAAAACAATCTCTCTTATAATCTCTCAGGGAATCCTTAAGGGAAACTCACAAAAATATCTTCAGAAAATGAGAGCAAAAACTAGAATTTGTAATTCCAGTATATTTTTTTACAGTGTAATTCTGCTACAAACATGCAGTGATCTTATTGTACACTGTAATATTCCTTAAACTCTATATACTGTAGAAGCTATAACCTACTTGCCCATCTCTATCCTAAGTAGTATCTTTTCTTCCTCCCCATTTGCTTCCTTTTCTAACATCTCATATTCTCCATAGTTTCCATTTTTCTTGTAAAATAGCACAATTGATACATGTGTAGTTCTTCTCACCTTGTACTTAGCTTCAAAAGCTATTGTATTTGTTTCAGTCCAATCACCCAAATTATTTCCTAAGAGTAAGCCAATTACTCATAGGTTTTGCTGCTTTTTCATGTTCTGCTTCAGTATATTTTAAGAGAGGGATCCTATAATCCAGGTTCAGACATCTTTTGCAGAATGATGTTTTCACTATTTATTTGGGTCCAGTATTCACTATAGGCAAATTTATTTGGGTCCACTGCATTATTTTGCTATTTTGGCACCTCAGATCTTTCCATCCCCCATTCCACTTTGTTTTCATTTGTGAATTGGATGCATAAGAGCCTGAGGGTTGAGCTCAGTAACAGAAACATTGTCTCTTTCTCTAGAGGTTGTTATGTGATTATTGTGACAGGTTTGAAGTGCTCATGTTCTTTCTCTTTGAATTTTCACTAGGTTAACTGTTTATGAGCCATACCATGCCCCAGATAATTCAGCCCTAGACATTCTCTACAATATCCAGAAATATCTTCTTTTTTAGTGTAGTTAGTATTTCTCCTGACTTTAGGTTTGCCCAATTACCACTTGTGAGGATACCTCGTGCTACCGTGTACCGATTGGGACACTCACATGGACCAAACCTCCTTCCCTCTTAGCTTGTTTCCTACAGGTATGGGAAAGTATCCCAAAAGTACCAGATGTTACAAGACATCAAGTTAGTAATTTCTCCACCTTTACTTCTCTGCAGAAGTATTCTACTGTGACATCAACACCTCTTCATAAAGACAGCTGTATTTTTTCCATAGTACTGAAAGTCAGTTCATGCTGAACCGATTATGATAAATTAGTGCCCTCCATATCATTGTACTCTGAAATAGTATTGAAGCTCAAAAAATTGTGTGAAACATTTCTTTTTTTTTTCTGATCAGCTTTTGATGTTCCAGATCTGGCATCTATTTTAAGTGTGAAACCTCTTTGCTTTCAGCTGTTTTTTACTGCTGATACTGTAGTCAGTTGATTTGGAGAATTCAATCTGAAGCACTGTGCTCCTGCTCAGACTTTTTCCTCTTTGAACTCCTTCAATGCAAGTATGGGATCTGTCACCCTCAGGCAGTGCCTGCAAAGATAGTGGTCATCTTTAGAGCTAGTGTGATTTGCATCCAAGGCTCTCGGTAAGATCTTCAGCCTTTTAAGGAGATAGCTTATTAGTTTTCACACTCTTTCTTTTTGTATTTGAAGGACCACAAATCATTTTTATTATTCAATTTCTTTTGATTAAGCTTTCTTTTACTTCTCTAAAAAACTGAAAAAAAATTGTTCTTTCAAGACAGCATTATTGTCTGCTCTCTATTGCCAGGGAGGCACAGAATTCCTTTCAACTATAGGGATTTGAACACATTTTATCCCTCAGTTCAACTGTACTGTTTCTCACCACAAAATAAATAAATAAATAAATAGATAGATAAATAAATAAATCCACCACCAGGATTTGATTTGATATGTTTGCACCAGAGAGCGATTTTTGACATCTCTTTTTTTTTTTTTCTTGTCTTCTGTTGAACCTCCAAATTATAGTTGTATTTATATCCTGAGTTTGTGCTGACTTCTACTGATTATGGCATGTTAATATATGAAAAATTATCTTACAGGTGTCATTTTTACATGCATTGTTTCCTGAACCACTTCTCTCTTTCAGTGAGCGCACTGCAAGAGGCTTTTGTAACTTGAGGGAGGGGTCAAAAATAATAGTTTTGGCTCCAAAGTTCTGGTAAAGTTCATGTTGTAATTAGATATCTTTTCAGGGAAAATTACAATTCACTTTCACTAGGTAAGATTATTTTTCTCCCAGTTATTATTTTTGAAATATTTTGTGGTCCTTAGAGGTTAAATGTACTGTGTAAGTATAAGATGTTTTGTTAGCATTAGGAAGAAAAGTTATTTTACTTTCTAATTATTTTTTTATATTTATTTTGCTGCAATGCTTAGCACTTGCATAAGGGGATTTTTTTATTTTTTATTTTTTACTGGTATAATACATTTATTTTCTTTCTTTTTCTTTGCCTTTTAGTCCCTCATTTTAGTGATTTGAGAGAGAGAGAGAGTTGTTTTGTAAGAAGCAAGCTTGCTTCCTTAAAGTCACAAGTTGTCTACTATAACACATCTGTTACATTGGAATGTACTTCGATTTTCTAGGAATTTGAAATGAATTGAGTTGGTAGGAAACAGAAAAGAGTGTATGTATATAGATCGTATATATGAGTAGATAATGAAAATAGTTCCAGTTTAGATACACATCTTGATTGTGAAATATTGCAGTATGTATCTATGTATCTACAAAAGAAAATAATGATCTTGAAAGAAATGCTTACAATTTTTTATGTTTTAAAAGTTCTGATAGATTACAGATGCAAGAAAGGAAGAGAAGTATTACAGGAAAATATAGAGGAATTAAACTATCCTTTAAACAATGCTTTAAACATGTGTCCTGAAGCTTGTTAGCAATTCATCTGCTATTTATGAAATATTGCAATATAGAGTAATGTGATTTTGGTTTGTTGTTTTTTGTTTTGTTTTGTTTTAATGCTTCTTTCATAATGCACTCCATCATTTTTGTTTTTTTGTTATCAAGACTCGATAAAGGATAAGATAAACATTGACATATCTATAGAGACATCAATTTTTAAGATAGAATTTTAATGCTGATTATGTTTCGGCTTAGTGTTCCACATATTGCTTCATGGATCCATCCATTAAACGTTACTCCATCAAAAAATCACCAGAGCTACTAATAATGTTACATGCCAACAATGTTGTTTTGGACACAGATATTGGTAGTGCTAAATACTTGGAGTAAATCATACTTACATTGTAGTCAGTGGGATTTTTCTCTTACATTTAGTGGTTTTAGAAGCTGAATAAAGTATAAGGGGAAAGAAGAGGAAAAAAAAAAGGAAAAGAGCAAATAATATTAAGAAAAAAAGAGCAAATAAAATTAAGAGGGAGAAGATGGCAAAGGAACAAATAAATGTTTCAGTAAAATACATAACAAAGTAGATATTCAAAGTTGAAAGCTTTGGGTTGAAAAGGGAGTGTTGGCAAAGGTTGGTTAAGAAGAGGTTTGCTATAACATTGTAGAAAAGGTGAAAAATAAGAGAGAAACTAAAGTGAGTCAGACAGATAGCAGGCAAAGTGGAGAAAAATGAAGAGAGAGAGAAGGAAATTCATCCTGCTGGAGATAGCTTCTGCTGTCACTCACAAATAAGTATTGCCTCTAGAAAGGTCAGTTCAGGCATTGCCAAATGACAGAAGTGATAGAGGAGAACCACATCATCTGATATAAGGTGAGTAAAATAGGGCTCAAGATGTAATTTTAATCATTGATAGGACATTGTTTACTTTGACTAATCTATGAATTCTCCCTTGAAATGTGTGGAGAGTTCTGGTGAATATGACCATCTATTTTTTCTGTATTTTAATGTCTCACAAATTTCTCACACCTAAGTGCATGGTATAGCATATTCTCATGTGGCCTGAACTTTGAAGCGTTAGAAGGAAATAGGTATTGGAAGAAGTACTGAATGCCCAAATGGTACTACAGGAAATAGGTAATTTAGTTCAAAAATGGTTTGTGAAGTCTTTATTTACTTGCAAAGTATTTCTTATAAAACAGATTGCATCTTCTATAACAAAAACTCAGTATTGTCTTCTTTCAGTGAAGATGTTGCTCATGTACTGCACCTGCAATAGAACATATTTCAGATTTTTCTTTCTATATTTATGCTTCCTTTCATCCTGTAATTGTTAGGAATTCAGGTCTGTGGCTTTCTATAGAAACTAGCGCATGGTAGTGCTGACAGTAACAATAGGAAAAACAATATTGCCAAGTTACATATGAAGCTCCACATCTCATTTTTGTGGAGTTTAAGGTTGCCATATACATTTGATCCAGTAGATTAGGTTAATAATTATCTTGTGTTGTGGTACTTTCCTTGTCTAATTGACAGAATAGGTAGTGAATCCTTCAGAGTAGTTTGCTTTGCTCTTTTTGCAATTGTTATCAGTCACATGAGGTAATGTTGAATTTATAGTTAATTTCCTTTTACTTGAGCAAAATTGTTTTACGGGATAATTTCGTGTTATATTAACAAGGAGAAAGGGCATCACAAAAAGAAAAGAAAGCAGCATGATAAACATTGTGACCTTCTAGTGAGGAACTGTATAGCATGCATAAAGGAGTGCTGCATTAAATGGAGGAGGGGGGAGAAGGAAGTGGGTAATTATTTGTAGCAGTGCTTTTACTGTTGTTGGAATGAGACAGACTAACAGTGGCAGCAGTCATTTTGCTGAATCAAAGTCCATGTTAGTCGCATTATACACTGCCACAAAAGGTTGTTAAGGCTGGTATTAGCATGTACCACTGAGGACATTGGAAGGACTCGATCTGTCACACTAAATCGCCTTCTTGCCCTCAACCATTGAAGTCTCCGGCTCCTCTGACATGTTCTTTCATTAATGGCCTGGCCTTGACAACTGATCCTAATTGCCTCTGAACCGCACTTCATGTATTATTGGTGTCTGCCTGCCCTGGTTCATGTCAACAAGCCGCAGCATGCACAGGGTGTGCCCGGTGCCTTTTACTGAAATGATGCTCACATAGTCATTTACCTCTGAGGGTTTGGGTCTCACTGGGAATGAAGTATAAAGCTAAAGATCTTCCTGTCTCTTCCTAGTAATACTTTAATGTGGATCTGTGCTATGTACTTATTAGGCATGTATGAAGACTCAGAAAAGCATCAAGCCAATTATACAAGATTCCACTAAGGCATAGACCGTAAATGCAAAATAAAACTTGTCTGTATTTTAGTCACTGTGTAAGTGTTTGTTTATTCATTCTGAAAAGCTTATTCAACTAGAAAGTATGGCTTACACTCCATTTTTCATAAATAACAATGCTTTTCTAATTTAAAGTAATAGTATAAAGGAAATGTTATCTGCAATATGGATAGGGTTCCTGTAGATTGAAATGATCTAACTATATAAATAGGTAGGAAAAGATTCCCATTAGTCAAGACGCAAATTAAAATAAAATCTATTTAATGTATCTTAATGGTCTCTCCTTTTGAATAAAACAGCTTCATAAATATATTTATTAATATTTCTGAGAACTTTTTTAGTGTACAATTCATTTTATAAAGCGATACATTTTTTCTTGATTCTAAAACCTTTTAATTTTCAGTCTTGCAGATTGCAGAAACTGTGATGCATTTTAATTCTCCTTCTGCAGTACACATTGTATTTTTACTGTGAAGTTTTATTTTTAAGTCACTAACAATGTATCTGCCTGTCCAAAATGTTTGTATGTTTTAAGCATTGCTATGATCTAAAACTTGTATCATTTCTTGTAAGATTTTCTATGATTACCTCAGTCATCGAGAAGACTGAATAATTTGAATGGGAAGCCTTTTAAGCATGCAAGTTCCACCAGTGATAATAAAAAATAAATCACAGAAGTGCTAGGTATCATTTAGCCTAATCTAGACAGTGACATTTGGGCCACTAACAGCATAATCATAGTTATTGCTACAAATTGCTCCATGTTTGAGTTTTAATGTTATAAGTAAATTATGCCACAGGATAAAATATATGCTTCTTTGGGAATTAAACATGTTTATTTCAGCAATGTGGATATGGAATACTAGGTAGATGGCAAGTTTCTTTCATGTAGTAATACTGCCACCTTCTGAGCTAGTGAAGAATGACTCAGGGATGTACTTTTCTAGAGACTTTCTGAAGAATGTGTTGTAGGTTGGTTGTTTGCTTTGAGTCAGCAGCATAACCACCCAAAGTCGAAACTGCTCGAGACCAGAAATTGCCTGAAAACTATTGTTGAAATTGTCGTCTCAAAATCCACTATGGGAGGTAATTTAATTTTTCATAGATATTGTACTCCTAATGTGAAAGTCTGTCAGGCTAGAAGAAATAGGCAGAAAAAGTCTTTGGGTAAAATTTTATTAAAAATGCTTTTCTAAACTTTTTTGGTAGTGTATTCATTTAAGTCCAGAACCAACAAATCATTCTTGTTCTCTACACTTTGTCAAAAGACTGATCCTGAGTTAATTCTGATGTAAGAATTTCATAGGAGGAAAGGTTGCTCAGTGGTTTTAGGGCAGAGGTGGCCACAGCTGGGATTAGAAGATGGAGTGGATTGCAAACGTTTCTTCACCATCATTCATTCAGACAACGTGCCCTTCAGCAGAACAGCAAGCCCTTCTGATTTTCTCGAATTAGGAAGATTAGCATGAAGCGCATAATGCGGGATGATGGAATTTGTCATAATTTGCATTGTCCTGGAAAGATTCAGTTTGATAGAGCGATGCATCTCAGAGCATGTCATGTCCCACGGGCAGGTCATGGAGGAAGCTTGGCAGAAATAATTTTGCGATATGTGCATCAGTTGTAAATGTCTCATAACCAATTTGTCAAAAAAAAAAAAAAATGGAGGTCAGGAGAGTTGAAGGAGGTGGGCATTTGCCCAAACACATGTGAAAGTTAGATGTGATAATGGTAAATTAGACTTACATCATTTTGGAATAAGACGTGGTTATGTGCAATAAATGAACACATTGACTAGACACTTGACAGGTTACTGGTACAATTTTTGCTTCTACAGTATGTAAGAAAGGCAAATCTTTCATGTAATTGCATTATGAAGTTTATTTATGAAAATTCCTTACAGAAATTATCAGGTACAAGAGCTTCAGAATCTGTTTTCTGTGCGATTGCTTCTGACCTTGATAATGTTCCCAAACTGCAGATAGAAAAGGATAATCAGCATGTAGTTGACAAAACGGACATGACAGTGTTACTTATATGCTGCGGCATTTCTAGAAATAGGCATGTAGAATTCAGACAGGCAAGGGGAACACACTTATTTACAGTAGCATAGCAAGAAGAAAAGGTCCAATGTCATGAAATGACCATGGTTTATTTATGGGCCATCTGACAACGAAGCAACAGTCTTTGATATTTAGAAATCTCATCTGCCCAAGAACATTATAACTAATGCTCATAGGTTATGTTATTTATCATTCCAATATCTGGTTCTACTTGAGGAAGACATTTTGCAATGTCTCCTTTATTTGTCTTTCTTCATACATTTCAAACAACAAATTAATGCCGGTGGTGCAGTAACACTGATCTTTTGTGACAGTTGAGCTTTTGTGAGTTGAGGGTCTGATAACAAAAATCAAAATAAAAAAGGGGAAACCGAAAAGAAAATTGTCACTTCTAAGGACCTGCTTTACTGTCCGTGAGATTCAAATAATTCTTCCTACCTGAGGCTGATAGTCAGGCTGCTGTCTTTCAGATGGTTATTATTATAGAATTCAGACTTTTGAAAACAAAATTACCTTAGGGTACAACACAACATAAATAAGTATTTCTACACTGGATAGCTGGAATCAAGATACATGTGACACTAATAATACTGCATAATTATAATTTGATCAAGTTTTGTTGGTGTGAGGTTTTTTTTTTTTGAAATAAGTGTTTATAGAGTTCTGCATAAAAACTGCAAGTTAATAATGTCAGCCCAAACCGTCCAAAAACATTGTTTTTTCCTGCAAAATAGTAGCACTCTGTCTAGGTTCTGTGACTTCTGTCTTCTTTTGCGTATTTTACAGGTTTGTTTAAATTTTCAAACAAATTGTTATGATAGTCAGAGATCATAACTGACTTGTGGTATCAATGAACAAAAATATTATTTCTGTAACAAGAGAAGGTTCCTACATCTTGACTATATATTACAAAAAATGAACTATTATCTTTTATTGAATTGGAATCCTAGACACTGTATTATTTAGTACTGAGTACAGTACAAGGTGAAGGAAAGCAATCTTTAGGAACCAGAGTGTGTTTTTATTACTTTGCTGGACTATATATTTTTAAATGACAGAATAAATAATATTTGAATCAGGTTGGTTAATATTTTATTCTTAAGATATACTTTGGTTACTTCTGACTGAAAAGCAACAAGTGTTCAGATTTTCTATAATTCCTTTCCTGCCATCTCTCAGAAAGTTTTGCACTGTCTACTAGTCTACTTCACTTTGGTCATCTAGCTTGAATTGAGTTTTGAGGGCCAGTGCTTATGAGTGAACAACTTTGAATTATTAAATAATCATTAAAAACTCAAAGCAAAGAATCACGATTGATAGTCTTTTCCTGTGTAACTTAATTATAGAATGTAGAAATACTACATTTGGAACTATAAGAGCAGAGCTCAAAAACAAAACAGAAGTGACTGAAAAACATAAAAGTTTTGAAACTTTCCAATTCCCATTACTATTTAATGATTTGTGTTAGAATATTGATAAAGATTATTCAAACAATATTTGTACATTAGGCCTCTGTGTAAATTTTTCTTCCAGTGTTCAGTGATGGATTTAAAGCACATCCATTCTGAAAACAGAAACTATGTAAAGTACTTAAATTATTATATGCTCTCTATATATGTTTTGTTAAGAATGCATCCAGTAAATGATGAAGCTGTGTGAATATACAAGAGTTGATGCAACTTCTTACGTAATGTCTTCTCAATATTTACCATTTCTGATCATGACTGTTCACTTACCACTTTTTCTGGGATCCATGCCTTATCAGTATGGAATTTAACAGCTTACTATGTCGTGTAGAATTCACACGTTTCTTTTTTCTATTACCTTTGGGAAAGGCAATAAGTGATAAGAAATGTTCGGTATCACTGTCATTTATATAGGGGACATTCTGAAATGAATAAAAATGACCTGTGCCAGGTCTCTCTCATGGCAGAAGAGTGTTTCCTGATGTGCAGACCATCAGATGTTTCAGTTTGTGCCTATTGCCTCTTGTCCTGTCATCAGACACCACCGAGAAGAGCTTGGCTCTACCGTCTTTGCACCCTTCCTTCATGTATTTACACAGAGTGATGAGATTCCCCCCAAGCCATCTCTTCTCTAGGATAACCAGTTTCAGACTTTGGAGAAAAGCAGCAAGTATTGCCCAGGTTTAATTTGACACCATATTTTATAAAGCTGCTACATTTCGTTTTTTTTCAGGATTGGAATTGTTCTTAAATTTGAAAAAAATATATATTTTTTATAAACTAATAAGCCATCAAATAGTTATTAAGTGATTGTTTTCTTGAGAAAAATGAAGGGTATTAAGATGTCAAGCATACTTGAACTCATCTCCTTTATTAAGTCAGAAGTATTATTCTGAACAGTACTTGATATAGGGCATGAAAGACAGTAAATTGAAAAAAAAAAAACATAAGACAAGGAAGCAAGAGAGAGGCTGTGGATGAGCAAGACCTCATCCACAGCGTAGTGGCTAGTGATGGTTTTCCCCAGAGGGAAGACCAAAGCAGATTAAACATGAGCAAGTTGAAAGTGATAAGTTCAGTTTATTACATTCTCAGCTGAATCCCTCTGTGCCTGTGTACTTCCCAAGCCTTCCCTCCTGTTCAGAGTACAAAAAAGTTAATTACTGTAATTTACAAAAAGTATAACTGGTGCTTCAGTCCACATGAATCATGGAGGTAAGTCTGAACCACTAGTAGTCTGCCTTGGCAACTCACTGCTTTTTTATTTTGTCATTCTTCTTTATTTTAGCTTTATACTATAAGAATGCTCACAGTTCAGTTGTTTTCTATGTTAAGCTAAAAAAATGTGGCTGCTTAGAAATTTTTTCTCCTAGCCTTACAATTTTTATTACTGTGTTTATTATTTTTTCCCTTCTGATTATAGAAAATTATTCTCTTTGCCAAAAAAACTAATTACCTTCATTATTTAACTAGCATTCAAGAGGTTTCAGCATGACACTTATTTAAAATAGAAATCCTTTGTTTTCAGTACACTGGTAGTTAACCAACTGTATTTTCATATTAAGGATATTGTTCAACACATAACATTTTCCATTTTTCTGAGTTCTGCATTTCTCCATGGGAGCTGCTAGCTGCTGAGCAATTTGAAAATATGGTCATCTGTAAGGGAGAGTGAAAACTTTAGAAGCATGCATATAAAATGAGGCTTTTGAGCTTCTCTGAAAAAGTGACTTTATATAAAATTTGAATAACCATAACAGTGGTTATTTTTGTCATATGTTTTCCATTTTATTTAGCAACTGTACATTTATACTTCTGCTTATGCAATGTTATTTGATAATAAAATTCTGCTCTAAGTTACGCTTATCTAGAAAACTTCATATGAGTTACTAATGTGTCATCCTAAAATCCGGAACCTTTGTTGCATATGTAAAAACAGATTCTAGAGAATGCTAGCATACAAAAATGTAATGTTGCCATTAAAAGATCCAGAGAGGTGGAGGAATAAAGAACCAGTGCAGTGCTGGTTTATTTGCCTCATACTCCACTATGATGCAGACAAGTATCTTTTACCTTTACCAACGCATTTTCTCATGTGATGTGCTAATTCCATTTAAACTCAAAGGTTATAGTAATAATTATGAAAATAGCTGCTTAATAGAGATTTGTTTCAAGATCTTCATTTATTTACTTGTGGATTTTATTTATTTATTTTCTAAATAGATTTTTAAATTAAATGCAGTCTGTTAAACATTTAAATACTCTTGAAGGTCAAGTTGAAGGCAACCCTGCAAAAAGATTTAACGTTAAATAAACCTGAATGACTACTATTATGTGTAGGATTGTCATGTAATAGGAAAGTCCTATAGTAGAAGTGTCAGTTTGCTGTGTGTGTTACATGGACTTGATATATACTTGTATAGTGAACACCTCGGAGATGTGATTATTCACAAGTGCATTTGAAGTTTCTACTCTGTCTAAGCTGCCAGCTGTCTGGAGGTGTATAAATACAGAATAAAATTTATGGACAAAATAAAGTGAAACAAAACAAGTTTAAAATGATAACCTGTTTATGCAACTTGCTTTATCTCTCTGCCCCTTCATGTTCAACCATATAATTTTCTATCTCAAATGATATTTTTTATTTGCTTGCTTATTTTTGATTTTTCAATTATTATTTATTTGGCATTGAAGACTATTGAGTGGCTAGTTACAAAAAGTAGCCTGGTGGTTACTTATGTTATTGTTTAGTAGTATTAGTCCTTTACTTTGTTTAGGTGCATCTTCCAGCAAAAGCTCCAGATCCTGAGTGTTTGCTTATTTTAAGCATATAAAACAGAATTGAAAAAGAGGAAGTAATTTGTCTTGTCTCTTCACTGTGCTTTAAAACAACATGCATATAAATAAAAGCTGCAAATCGCAGTCTCTTCTTCCAACTCCCTGTAGTTTATAGTGACTTGCGTAGACTTCTAAAATTTATACCAGCTTGTGAATCACTGTAAGGTTCTGTCCAGAGCATTTTGAAGAATCGGAGGAATTTCAAATAGGAAACCATCTCTCCTTTCCTCAATAGTTTATGGTCTGGGATTATTCTAAATAGTTTTCAAAAAAAAAAGAGACTGTTTTCTGAGGAAAAAATGCAGTTGGCTTTTAGGAGTTTAATAGCTCCAAAATGAGAACTCTCAGTTACAGTTTTCTTTCAGATTTATCTTTTCATGTTTGGTCCAATTTCTTTCACAGGAAGACTTAAAATATTCTCTATTAAGGTTGTAAATCTCCTGATAGCTACACATATGCTGTCTAGTTTAAGATTTTGGTTATGTTGACCAACTGTGGCCCTCAGAAGAGTAGTAAAAACAATAGTAATTTAAGTGCTAAATATAAACCAAAAAAGGAAAAAAAAAAAAACCAAAAAAACACAACTTCCCTTTTGTTTGTACAACAATTCATTCAGAAATCTTAAAACTCTCTTTGTTTTATATTCAGTTTTCATGAACAGCCATATCTGAACAGGGCATTAAATTATGTCATTATATATTTTACTCCACGTTCTTCTCTTACTAATTTTATCACGAATGCTATTTTATGTCAATCAGGAAGTGCAGACATGAGGATGAATCCAACATTAATCTCAAAGCTGTTTTGTCAGTGATCCAGCAGGTCGCATGTAGATGATCAATGGTGGTGTTTTTTTTTTCAAAACATTGCACTATAGCAAGACTGTACCATAGGGCATCTCCAAGACATTATTTCCCAAAGATACTGATTCTGATCTTGGTCAGCTTGGCAGTTGGTAGCAACTTGCTCCCTATCCTTTTTAGTTTTATTTCTTGACCAGCTAGTTCATAGCCTATTTCATAGAATCATTCAGTTTGGAAAAGACTTCTAAGGTCATCTAGTCCAACTGTTTAACCTAGCACTGCCAAGTCCACCATTAGACCATGTCACTAAGCTCTACATCTACACATTTTTTGAAGACCTCCAGGGATGGTGACTCAACTACTTCCCTAAGCAGTCTTTTCCAATACTTCACAACCCTTTCAGTGAAGAAATTTTTCCTATTTTTCAGCCTAAACCTCCCATGGTGCAACTCAAGGCCATTTCCTCTTGTCTTGTCTCTTGGTTCTTGGTAGAAGAGACCAATCCCTGCCTTGCTATAGCCTCCTTTCATGTAATTATAGAGCGTGATAAGGTGTCCCCTGAGCCTGCCTTTTTCCAGACTGAACAACCACAGCTCCCTCAGCCACTCCTCATAAGACTTGTTCTCCAGACCCTTCACCAGCTTCTCAGCCCTTCTTTGGACATGCTCCAGCACTTCGATGCCCTTTTTGTGGTGAGGGACACTAAACTGAACACAGTATTCAAGGTGTGGCCTCACCAGAGCCGAATACAAAGGGACAATCACAATCAGTTATTTACTATATCTCCATGGTACAGTACATAATGTAACACTAGCACGTAAGAAAAGTATGTCTAATGCAAGGAAATAGTAAAAGGTACTCTGCTATCCCCAAAGGCAAAACAAGATGTAAATCAAGTGTTACATCAAAAGTTTTGTTATTAGAAAAACATGATAAATACAAAATTCTAGTAAAAGTTCTGCTCTTGTGTGAACTGAGAAACTAAGATTGATGTTTCAGATCAACTGAAAAGAGACTTGTTTATCAGCATCTTTGTCTTGCTATTAGCATTTTAATAGCATATTAGCATCTTAGCATCTTGTCTTTGTCTATTTCAAAAAAGAAAAAAAGACAAATTGATATAGATTAGTTTCAGTAGTATTGCCTTTAGAAGGTATTAATAAAATATACACTAGATGGAAGGTCCATAAAGGTACTATTTTTAAACTGCACTTTGAAAAGCTACTTATGGGTAGGGAAAAACAGAAATTTCTATTCCATTTGTAGCCTTTACTCTGGATTCCAGATCAAGTGCTTATATAAATATAAGTAGTATTAATAATTTAGCTTTGTACTATGTTTTTCAACAGTAGTATTCTGAACACTTTTGGATGTTTTCCAACTATTGGAAATAATTTAATGGTACCTGGTCTTTTATTTTAAGAGATGAGGCATACAGATGTGTAAGTAAGGTTCATGTCTTGGATTCAAATTGTAATTTTAACTCATGTAATAGTTAACCATAAATATGTACAGTCTCAAGAACTGTGTGTTTGCAAATAAAAATGGTTTATTAGTTTGAAAGAGAATCCTCTTGGCAGTCATTTAGAATCATAGAATTATTTAGGTAGGAAAAGACCTTCAAGATCATCAAGTCCAACCATCAAAGAAGAGATTACAATTTTTAAACTTTAGTTATATTATAAGCTTGAGTTATAGCTGCAGGTGAAACCTCTCTGTAGCATTTTACTAGGTGATTCTAAATTTGTAATTTTTGTTCTGTTGTCCATAACTATTTCAATTTTTTGTCCCAGTTGAAAAAAACAGCAATGCCAAATGCAGCATTGTTTTGTGGAGTTGAATCATATGACAGAGAGTTGAGAATCTATACAATTTAAATTTAGTTCTTTTTCCAGTTGGCTGTCTCATAGTCAGTAAGTATTTTTAATGTCAGCCAAACCAATACACTTATGTATTGTGACATTATTGTCACAATTGTGACAGAAGACTCGGAGTTAGAGAACTTCAGTTTGTAGGTCCTGTTACCACTGCCCTGCTGCCACTTAGATGTGGGAAATTCACAGAGATATTTAGCAAGGGCATGTGTCTGATGCATATGTATAAGCAGAACTTTAAGTATTGAGTAAAATTTACTACAAAATCTTACACTCTTAGGACTTTGGGCAGAAATTTCGGGTGTAATAGTCTTGCAGTTAGAGATCTAATTTATGCTAATGGCATACCTGGATAAATTACAATTAATATATATATATGTGTATATATATAAGAGACTAAATGCCATATGGATGAAACCAGTAATCTGTTTTGGAACTGCAGAAAAAAGGAGGTTCCTTTTTAGAATGAGATGTAGTGACTTCAAAACATCTTGCAGGATTATCAGATTTCATTTAATGCATTTTGTCAAAGTATTGTCTACTGCTTGTTTCCTCCTTATGCTTCACAAAAAGAGAGATACATTAAATATAATTTTGTTTATTTAAAAGAAAAAAGATGACTTGCCTTGAAGTGTTTTGTGTTGTCTCAGAAACATTATTAACTTTTAACCAAGGAAAAAATATTGTCTGTGAACATGTAATAAATTCTTATTCTGAGAGAAAATTTCATTCCAACTGAAGTTGAACTACAGTATCATTTGTGGAACAAGGGAGAACTTTCAAAAAGCTTGTGGCTGTAAATTTCAATTAGCGACTGAAAAACGTACCAGAAAGAAGTTGGTCAAATATAAATCAGATAGGTAGTGGGACCATCAGATTAACCTCTCAGAAAAAAATAAATCTGTGCTTTGGCAGATGAAAATGTGTCCCAAACATAATGGACTGGGTATGTAAGCGTTCCAGTTCCTTGATAGTCCTTTTGGAATTGGCATGTCTGTAATGAAGGCTTCTGAAAGAACTTAAAAACCATGAGGTCAGGGCAGAGAGATAAGCTTTACACATTTCAGCTGCAGAAACAGAATTAAAATGTGTTTATAGAGTTGTCATAAGATCTCATTATTGACTTTAATATTAACTTTAAAAACAAACAAACAAACCAAAAAACACGAAGAACACATTTTTGATCATCTTGTCAGTTCATGAGGAGCCACCACATAAACTTCCATGTTTTAAGCACATTGTGTTACTATTGCTGGACCAATGTTACACATCTATATGCATTGTTTTATTGATATTTCAGACAGACTGGACTGAAGGGTGTAAAGTGTAAGTGATAGAGGTAGTACCTGAAAGGAAGAAAGATCTTGAGATGCTCACTGGAAAAGCTTCTGAATATCTGTTTCAAATACAACACTTCCTTTGTAAACCTGAGCAAATTGTTTAATTATGTTAGATCTCAGTTCTTCATCTGCAAATTAGTATTGTGTTGCTTGTATTGTTCATTTACCTTTCTGTGAAGTCTCAGAACTCTGGAAAGTGCCCATGTGAGTCTGTATGAAAAATGATTAATTCAGTAATTCAGTATCTTGTTACTTGTGTAACTTAAGTGCTAGAGAGAATGCTGTTCCTGTCACTTCTGAAGTACCGAATAGAGTTCCTGTCTGGGGAGAGAGCAGAGTCTTTTCTCCATGTCTTTTTCTTAGTGTCCAGGCATCTGCCAATTCCATATTCTTTCCACTTAGTGAACAATATATACTCCACTGGAAGGCCAGTGGAAGCCAGCAGTACTTGTTGGTTTGGAATATCAGATGAATGAAATGAGGAATGGTCCTTGCCTTCTCAGGAGAATGGTGATAAATGCTATGTGAATGAGTCAAGGATGTGGAACTACTAGAACATGAGAGATTCCTGTTTGGGAGACCATTCAAAGCTGGATGTTACATAGTGAATGAGAAAAGAAAACGTAGATTTGGCTGTGTAGCAGTTATGAAAAACAAACAAACCAACCTTTTGGTCTGTGAACGTCTGCTTGCTAAATGAAGCAGAGCTCCTGCATAAAATGTAGATGTAAGTATGTAAATAAACAACGAATTCTAATAATGGATATAGAAGAGATTACAATCAAGGTTGTGCAGTCTGACTTAGTTGTGGGAGCGGCTTACTATTGAGTTTGAAGTGACAAAGTCAGTATAGAATTCTAACTTACAAATACATAGTCTTATTCTTCTAAAGGTGTATTTCTGGATCTGAGCTTGGAGGGAACTTCCAAACTTCAGTTTTATGAAGTTGTTTTGCTGATGTGTATCGTGTCTCCAGACAAAAATCAGTAGCTATTTCTGCTGTATTTCATCATGAATGACTATTTCTACACTGCTCATAGAGGTACTCTTATGTTCTCGCTGCCAATGTCATTTGGCAGTTTTCAGGAAAATTGAATTTTTCAGGTAATTTCTAGATATTCGTATATTTCCTACTGTTTTACGTGATCTCTGTTACTTAATAATTATGATATCTTGATCTATCACACTTGATCACATTTATACTTCTATTCCATGCAGGTTGCTGAAGCCCTTCAATGTCTTCCCATTGTCTCTATACTCTTCATTTTTTGAATGGAAAGACTGACTACAATCTAAGCCAGAGTATACGTAGTATATAAACATAGCATTTATAGTATGCTTATGTTTACTTTCATTTCTTTATGTATTTTCTATATGTGTCTATTTACTATATGTATTTATACATATATGCACAAAAACACAATCTGCAGAGGGACTTCTTAAATGTCTTAAGGTGGACTATGGATTGTTTGTCGGTTTCCAGAACCAAAATTCACTGTGGTCTTTGAGAGACTAAATGGAGGCATCTGCAAGACTTAAAGGATCTTCTGTTCAGTATATAGTAATGAAGACTCAAGTATCCTAAAGCTAAAATTCTGGAACATTTAGAGCTGAATGAGTCACCTAGGAACCTTATTGGTGGAGTACTTTTGCTATATGGGAAATAGTATTTTTCACATTAGGGCCTACTACACTTGATGTGGTAAGGCAGGTTTTTGCATTTGAAAATACAGCATGAATACGTAAGACATTATAAAGAAACTAAGTGGTTTAACACTAAAAATTGCTAAGCGCAGTGGAACATTTCTGGAAAGTAAATGATGACATGGCACATTCGTATGCTGTGTAAGCATCATGAGTTATGAGATATATGATACAAGCAGGAAATTGGATTGTTGCACCGTGTTTTTTGTCATATCCTTATCCCAGACTGAAATAGTAAGACAGTTGTTTTCTGCTATTTTTCAGTTCTGTTCTGTTGTTTTGTTGCCTTTGTGTCAGTGGTGTTCCTGATAGATCAAAAGTCTACCACATCGCTATATATTCAACCTTTTTAAAAATAATAATAATAAAAAAGTCTAAGTTATACTGTTATTTTGCTTTATAACTGCTAGATGTTGAGCTGGATCAATTAGCTACTGTAAATTGCATGTTATACTTGATTTTGTGGAAGAAAGCGGACTTTAAGCCTGTTGAGATGTAATTCTATGTCTTTAGAGGTCATTATCATCTTTAATATTAGTCCATGTTTTACCAGATAACACAAACAAACCAGATGTCTCTATGATAGGAAGAAACCCTCCTAGCTTGCAAGGGAACAAAGAAGCCCTCTTCACTTTCTTAGCAATCTAGAACTGTAACAGCTGAAGGGAACTGATGCAGGAGATCGATTGCACTTGGAAAGCTGTAGCATCCTAGGCTTCTACCACAGTCTAACTTCATGACAGTAAAAGTCATGAATATTTTGAATGAATAAATTATAATGTCAATCCAGCTTTGAAAAATTGGGCATTAGAAGCCTGAAAATGTTAATGAGATTTTTCTCTCATTAAGGAGCAACTGAGAACTGCCCCTATCAAGGTCAAATACCCAATAAACAAGATTGGCAAGGTTGAGACACCAGCTGAAGAAGCTTTTGTTTACTTTTTTGCATATGTGCCAGTTCAACCAACTCAAATTCCCTGCTGCTGTGGAAAGGGGGTAATTATAATAACAACAATTGAACAGGATAGAATTGCTGTGAAGGTTGGGATGATTGTAGTAAATAATATATTAGCACTAACTGCAACTGTATTACTGAAAAATGTTTGATTTACTTTTTGTCATATTGGGGTCATGCAACTAACGTGGCTTACAAATGTTGCAATTGTTCTGTGACAAACACTCAGATGAGACACACACGATTTTATTTCCTGATGCTTTAACTTTGTTATAATTGTCTTGGTAGATAAGTGAATTTCAGTCATGGTAAATTGGACTTTGACATATGTTGTCAAATGTGTATGTTTTCCGGAGTTATTACATTGATCTAGGCCCTTGGACAAAGAGCACATAAAGGTAAAAAGAGATTTATAATATGATATGTTTATGTGGGGCTTAGTCTTTTGGAAACAGTAACAGCAGTCTTCTCCTAGTGGGATGTAAATGCTTTGGATATTTCTTAGATAGATAGATTACTAAACATTCACTTTTCATTCTCTTTCTGGGCCTTTCCCTCATGTGAAACAATCAATCAGGTCTTATTCTGTATCTGAGGAAGTGACTGAAGAATCTGAAGGTTAACTTCAGGTTAACTGAAGGTTAAGTCACCTTCACAATCTGTGTGAAGTCTAAGCTTTCTTCTTTGTAACAATAACAAATCTGCAAGGTTATTTTTTCGTAAATTCTGAAAAGGCAGCAATAAATTTGAATTCTATAAACCAAATCTAAACATTAGTCTAGTATTAAACGTGTCGTCCTGACATTAATATAATTATTGAGAAACTGTAATATTAGCATAACAAGAAAATTAATTTATTGATGTTTTTAACTCATGCATAGTTTTTCGTTTTAATTTGCTAGTCTGAATCACTGTTAACGTTCTTAAAAGTACAGTGATTGAGACTGAAGCAGATCTCAGACATATTTCTTGTGCGGGAATGGAAAATGGACTGTAATGTAAGCTAAAATATTTTTATTGGGTATCCAGTCCATTGGTTATTTTCTCAGTAAGTCATGCTAAAATTATTTGTTCACCTAATTTCTTCTTTATGAAAGTAGCAAATTCAGAAAGATTCATGTTAAACTGCTCATTGTGCAATTATGAACTTCAAATGGGATTGCTTGAACCCTTCTATCTCTGTGGTTCGATGTGATACAAGTCTTGATCTTGCCATTAGTCAATGAGTAACTGACAGTGATGCATTCATCAAAAGCATTGGTTGTGCAATTGTGGCACTCACTGTCCTCATTCAGGGCAAAAGGTGTGCATACATCTCTGTACTCCTTTGGAAGTACTTGTCTCAATTCATTTTGTTTTATGAAAATACCATAATATTTTGTGAGCTTCTAAAGACAGTGAAATTTTAAAAGCCTATGTTCCAATTAAAAGATAATGATCCTGACTTCTGTGATAATCAAGTTTTTTGCCTAAATTAGTTCTCTAGTGTCAAGCTGATCTGCAAGGAAGCACCGTTTCCCACATAGATGGGATTTTGTCTGCATGATAGAAAGTCATTCTTCCCAATGCCAGGAGTGACGAACCAGTTTTTATCCCCACCTACAAAATATGTGCAGGCCACAGGCTATTGAGAGTCAGGAAGATTTCAGCTAAGATAGTGAAAATTTCTATTGGATATGTACATTTAAGTAAATTAGAAAGTGACCATTTCAAATGTAAATTTTGAAGCAGTGCAGACAAACTGTAGCTTCTCATAATGAATAAAGTCTTTTTTCTTCATGAACATTCGTTACAATTTCAGTTAAGGCAATATGTATGTATGTATATACTTCAGCTACATATGTTTTATGATCAAATTTCATAAATCTTGGAGAATGTATTGCTGAATTCACTGTAGTTGTGTGTTACTACTAGTACATGAATGACCAGCTCCGTCAGAGATGGCTGGTTTTATAGATACTACATCCTTCTTGTAATGAGCTGGCACTTTTTTTTTTTTCTTTACCTTGGCACTTTTCATGTCTTAAATGCTTTTAATCACATACTCCTTATATTACATTGATTATCTGAAAGAGTATTGCAGCTTTAATGATCCCTGTTTTGTCAGTGTGAGAACTTAGCAGTATCCACGTAAGATGTTATTCAGTATGACAGTTACTCAGTTTATACTTCAGGGAAGATATCAAAGCTAATATCTAGTTTGTAGTGTAAGTAATCTTTCATGATTATCAGTTAGGATGATTTGGAACTGCCATCACTCCAGTGTCTCCTCTATATTCAGCTTTTCTAAAGGGTTTATATTTCCATTTGTTAATCTTTCTACTCTTCAATTGCAATTGCTAGAACAATAAATGTGAATATTTTTTGCTTCTCATTCTTACATCTATACTGCAAATAATAAAGTCTAAAATATAGCTGCTCTCAGAAATTGTCCTCTGATATGCTTTATCTGAAAGGATATGCAGGAGAAGATTGTCATGACTGCAGATTTATTGGACGTTTATGCGATATCTGTATGGTTATGTTAGTGTATATTGCATGGCTCTTCTTGCAATAGCTTTAAAGTCAGGTAATGACTGCTGGATTGACAGGATAAAAGTAGTAATAATAAAAGAGGGGAAAAGAAGACAACATGCATTTACAGTTGAGACTTTTAAAACTTGCTTATACTTCCTCCAGGTCATACAGATACAGAGGGAATGTTCCTGACCTGACAACTTCAAAAATTTTGATGAATTACTACTTAGATTTCAGTGAAATATTTTCCAAGCTTCTTGACTTAATCGTCATTTACGACATTTGTACTTAGCTTCATTTCTCTGATTCTCAGAGTGACTGAGATACTATTATATCTGTATAAACAGTGATAAATATGCCTACGGCACTTCATGAACAAATAAAAACAAATTTCTTCTTTCATATCTGCCCTATACGGTCAAACCATATGAATAGATACTAATATACAGAGTCATTAATGACAATATTTGAAGGCTTCTATGTTAGCTAGAACTGTATTTTTCAGTAAGAAGAAGTGCAAGACAGTAAATATTGCAGGAGGAGATCTTAAGTAAGAAAAGTGAAGAATGTTGGTCTCTATCTTTTATTAGGAATTCTTTCTGTAACTTTTCTGCTACTATCAGCCCATGGTCATTTGTGCTGGATTGATAAATACACGGCGAAATGTGGAAGAGCCACAAGCACTTCTGCTCTTACAACTAGCATGATTTGTGACTTTGCTCAGAGTATGTCTGACTAACCATTTGGCTAAAATGGCAGCACTATCACAGCCATTTCAGCTGCTATCACTGTCAATCCCAATGAAACTGAATGGGTGTAATTACGAGATATTTTAAGGAAACATACTTTATATAGACAAGACCTTTGAGGGCAGTAAATTCTAGGACACAGGGAAGGATGTGCAAGAACAATACTTTCCACTTCAAATTACATGTTTCAATGTCCAATTAGAAAGTTGCAGTGGTTTTAGTACTGACATCTGCTTTGTGTCATAGCAGGGAAATAGTACAGATTTTCATTCTTTTTTTTTTTTTTTTTTTTACAGATTTACTTTGTTTTAATGGTATTTACACTTCACAGAATGAAAGCAAGAAAAATTTTACATCACCTTGCATGCCTCATATATTGTGGACCAGTTCTGCATCTAGAGTAGAGTTATAAACTATGGTTGCAAACTAGGTTGCAAACAAATTTTGCCTAAGGCATGAACCGTAAATTAAAGTAATAATCATCTTTGTAAGAGACAACTTTTTTCCACTGCTCTTTTAAAATAAAAAAGAAAGTAGGTCAGAGAAATTTAGGATATTTTAGAGTATGTACAGTATTGTATTGTTTGCCAGTACCTAATTTACAATTACAGAGCTGCATGAATATTGAAATGATTCAGCTTCCCATTATAAATGTATGTGGCAGTTTGGTTGTTGATCAGTTTATGAAGTTAATGCAAATGAAACTGTCTTCCTGTCAGCATTTGAAATATATAATGCAGTCATGTTGTATATTCAGGGACAGGCCATTGACAGTCAATTAACAAGTTTGATTGGTATGTCAACTCATTCTTTTGAATTGTTAATAGTATGTTAATAGCATTCATTTCTTTGTGCAGTCCCATTTGCAGCTTCACAGTTACAGCTATTTTTTATGATTCTGAGTAACCTAAAATAGTGCCTTAATAATAGATTATTAAACACCTGTCTGGTGTAGCTTAGGGAGGTTTTTCTAGACTGGGAGTTTGCAGTGGATCCCTTTGATATTCAAATCAACAAATGATAGCCTTTTTATTCAAAACGTAAGTTCTTTTGATGGTTAGCTTGTTAAGAAATATTCAGCTCCAGTCTGACCTGATCTGGTTTCCCATGGAAAAGATCTGATGCTGTTTGAAGGTTCATAAATGGAATGCCAATGACAATTTGTTGTTGACGTTTTGCTGCCTCAGCCTTCAGATGCTGCTGGTTGATATGCCGCTTTAGCTTCACCAAATAATGCTTGCAGGTAAATGATCTTCTGATTGATCAGATAGTTTCAAAGCAAAGAGTTCTCTTCTGTGGTCTGTAGTCATGGTTTTTAGGCTTGGAGGGGTACTTTAAAAGATGCATCAAAGTTGACAGATGAATCTCGAGGCAAGGAATGATGGGAGACAGCAGAATTATGGGAATATTTTTTAGAGAATAGCATATTAGTGAGAGTTTTGAAGACCTTCAAAGGTCTATCAAGCCAGCTCCCTATAGCAGGTTTATTCCTCCTTTATAAAAAAATTTAAATTGGGCACACTGGTTAACTCTCAGTTTCCTGTGTTGGGAAGGTGTTGAGCTGTAAAGATTTATTATTCTCTGATGGTGTTTTAAAGGGCTTACTTCACAATAATTTCACAATTATCTTTATCTGCATCCTGGGCCTAGTCCTGCAAGGTGCAGCACAGTGTCTGCTTCTACTAAATTTTGCATGAAATCAAAGCATGACATCACTTTACAAGGTCATGGTGTACAATGAATTGAATTCCTTTACTCAAACATCAGTGATACCATAGGTTAACATTACAAAAAAAAAAAAAATCTCAGTTGGAATTACACTGTTTCTCCGCCTTTCTTCATATTACATGCATTATTCTTTCATACCTATCTTCATTTCCCATTAGCGTCTTTCTTGATTCTAACACAGCTATTATTCTGAAGAATCAGACTTGCTATTGAAAGTTCAAAACATACATTACAGAAATAGTTCATTTCTCTTTGGTTTGAGCATTTAATTATTCACTATCAGCGTGTGATATTTTTCTGCAAAAATGTGTAATTGTTTTTCTGTTGAAGAGAGAGATTTAACTCCTTCAGGCCTGAATGGCAGAAGCCTGGAGGTTGGTGGTTAAATGTTGAGAAGAGTTATATTGCCAAATGCAAACTCTGAAATTACACATTGAAAGGTGCTGTATTTTAACTATACTTAACTGGACTTCATAAGAGATAATTCTTGCTGGTTGAATTTAAACCAAACTTTTTAAACCAAAAATAAAAATAATCTTTCCACAACACTCCAAAACATTACTTAGACAACAGAGGAACAGTTAAGTCATTCAATTTCAATCCTGTATGCCAGGTAAATATCGTTAAGATTATGCAAGACAGTTTCCATCATTAGTTTTGGTGTTTGTGCTTACCTTTAAAATACTGTGCACTGTTTGGCTGATAATTAGAAGTGCTATCTGTTAGGCTGGAAGAACAAAAGTTTAGACATTTGTATTGACATGCAAGGTCATATTTCAGTGAGGCGCCTATAATTTTCCTAAAATTATAAAGCAAAAGTATATATTTAAACCGTTCTCTGTATAATTTGTACACTTTATATATAGGATATATATATATATATATATAGGATATATCCTTTGTTTTTGAAGAGGTGCTCTGTTGGTTATTTATGAAATTCAAATAGCAAGATTTTCCAGTAATGCCATTGATATTGTTTCTAATTCATCATTTCTGTGTTTAAGTAAGCTTTAACCGTTATACTTCAAAGAGAACTTCTTGATCACATCTCATGTTCACATTAAGTTTCTCTAAGTATTTTTATTTTCAAAAATTTAAATTAAACTATTTTCCCCATGTGGTTTCCACTTTACTACATCACTTCTTAGGAAGTAACCTGAACATTTCACTAAAATTGTGTTTGTATAGGCTCATCTTGGTCTAAATGTTCTGCAGTGTAAGGCTTATTTTGTATTAAGAATCATTGTTATTGCTAAATGCTTACTATTTCTGAAAAATAGAAGGTAACCATGACTCATAGAAGTTTGGAATTCTTGGAATTTCAGTAAGTCGTTTCTTTTTTGGATAATACTGAATTATCAAGGTAGAAGTCTGGCTCAGGAATGCATCAGTTTTGACTGAACATTCATTGGAAAGTTTTTTCAGATCTTTGCTAATACTTTTTTTCTCTACAGAGTGTCTTCCTATCCTGTATTAACTTCTAGCGTACTGATTAAAACATTCATTAAGAAACAAAAAAGTAATATTGATTCAAGAACATGAGTTTATTTAAACAAAGTAGAACACAAAGTAGGCACTGAGATGTGCTTCCTGGGTTGCCCATTGCTGCAACACTACTGCCATTACTGGGCAAAAGGAATATACCAAAGAGATTTGAGCCTGGATCTCTGCACTGTTGCAGGTGATTATCGTAACCATTGAATTATTCCTTACTGCATTTTGCCTCTCCCTTCCTCATATTTACACCCTTTTAGTTTTAACACTTTACTATATGCCTGATAGCAAGGGGCTTGATTCTACAATTAGTTTTTAGTAGCTAAAATAAATACTTGTATTAATAATGCAAACAAAAAGGACTAAGCACACAGTAATTCTACCAGCACAAGATCTTGACCTCACTTTGTCGTGTAAGATGGATAGAGACATGATTTCATCTTAGTTGGTAAAACACAAAATACCTATTTAATTATTAATCTATCAGTTACTAATACACTGTCATGTAGAAAATTCCATGAAAATAGGTGTTATAAGAGAACAATAAGGTGATCATACAAAAATAAAGAAGAAAAAAACAGGAAAATGTATAATGCAAAACTCTAACTACATACCTAAATGAATATATTTTTTGGTGTAGTATATAATTATAATGCTGTCCAAGCATAAATATATATATATATATAATTAAATTATTATAGGAACTTATTTTTTAAATGGTACATGTTACCATTTAGTCAATAGGTAACGTTCTGTCATGAAATGCTGCCAGTCTAAGAGAAAATCTGCCCTCTAAAAGGTGTGTCATAAAATCTGAGGACATAGCATAATGCTTTTTAAATTTCTGATTACACATTTAGGAATTTATTGATATTTTATATAAGCAAGTTGTTCACACTGCAGTTCTGATACAAAGTCAGTGCTTAAGGGTACAACAAGGAAAAATTATGAAAATATATATATGGATGAGCACAGTTAGTATGTTTCTGAGGTTATTGCTGTCTTTCCATAGTTTTCCCTAGTTTTATTTGTTTTGTTAGGAATTTTTAGCCTTTAGGTTAGGCAATTGCATCAAGGACATTACTTTCCTAATGAGTGTTCTTCTCGTATTTCACTTCACAAACACTGTATTTCTGTTTTTATATGAGAATGTATAACACATTGTAACTGTCAAATTACAGATTCTTTTAATTTATAAATTTGTTCGTGACTTACTACTCAGAGCACACAGAATTTTAACTATTCCTCTCCTGCTGGATTTCACAGGATGTCTATTTTAAATTAGACTTCTGCACTGAATAGTCTTTGACATACATTAAAGTGTTTTAATTTTGATTATTATTTAAGTAGCCAAAGATATAAGCACAACCCCCGTTTGACTGAGTATACATAGAGGATAGGTAAAGTATGAAGTCACACTATATTGCTGGAATAAGAACTTTCAGCTTAGTAATACTATTAATACAATTAACTCTTTTCAAATAGATTCTTGTTTTTATGAAGCTGCTTCTTTCGTGTCTCCCAGTTATCACAAACCTTTATGATAAAGTATCCAGTGACATTCATGAAAGGCATATTTTTAGTAAGAATATTAAGCCAAGTGATGGCTGGGATAGAAATCTTTTCTGTAAGAATGGAATGTCATCATGTTAATGTGTTTCATACCCTGTGAATTACTGTAGTGTGATGAACAACTTTCACCTTTCAGTACAGAGCATTTCCCCCTTCTGTTTGTAATCACACTAACATATTCAATGGTTGTTATGAGTAAAGATTGTAAAGACAGGTAGGAAAAAAAA
Organism: Anser brachyrhynchus; assembly: GCF_964034855.1. NCBI lineage: Eukaryota > Metazoa > Chordata > Aves > Anseriformes > Anatidae > Anser > Anser brachyrhynchus. The sequence continues at coordinate 24,672,802 of NC_137699.1, read as the reverse complement.
AAAAAAAAAAAACGACTCATTCTTCATCAGATTTTATGACCACAATTTTGATTCTAGTATGCTGTATTCCAGAGCAGTTACAGCCTTGAGCAGTAGCACCCTTATAACCAACCATAAGGGTGGTTGAGGTGGTTGAAGTTGCCACTAGGTTAGTGGAAACATGAACTAACCTATTAAAAATTCAACCTAGAAATTTCTAGTGTGCCTTCTTGGACTGCAGTCATAGTTTATCCAATACATGAGTTTACTGTAAGTGGACATATGCAGTAGCAACTATACTTAATGTGAGCAGAATATGATGAGATCCGTAAGTATATTGCACATGTCTGTTTAAGGAAAAAAGTAGAGACAAGGTTTGTAATATAAACACATATAGGTATATAAGGTTATCACATCACTTTGTCTGTTTTCTTTATCTTCCTTTAGCTATTGTGTGTGGATGCAAGTACGTTATAGTTCCTCTCATATATATACTTTCCATTCCCTTAGAGCCATTCCCCTAAAGCACAGACAGAAAAATGTAGAAATCAAGGAGGGAAAATGTCATGTGAACATACCATTTATTTTTTATTTTTTTTTTTATTATTTTTTTTTATACAGAGCTGAGAAAGAAAGAACGCTGATGTTATAAAGCTATCCTCATCAGAATAAATTTAGGATAATAATCATAAGTAGTCATAGTCACAACGCAATTTAACTGTGTGGGAACCTCAAATGAATGCTTATCTAACCTCTTGTAAGGTTTCAACAATTACCATTTAACAGAGGAAAACAAAAGTATTATTTTTTGAATTTCTATATCCTTATCCTAGCTGATTAAAATGTTTTTCATACTTCGAATTCAGCTATGTTAATCTATGAACTGAAAATCAGTGTTAATGATGAAATGTGAAAACTTCTGAAAAAAAGTACTTAAAAACTCCAAATAATCATCTGAAACTTTGATATCACTCGATGTTTTACACCATTTATTTTGAAATCATACCTGTCCTAAAGGGTATGGTACCACTTTCTGAGTTTTTAGAAAACTTTACTCTTTCATTAGCCAAGGATTGGTGTTACTTACCCTGGAACAAGCATTTGATAGATCTGATGAATCTGACCTTTTTCATGAGAACAGAGACAGTATCTTCTTTGTATTATACTGAACTTGCTTCTAGTAAAGAAGAGTTATGATTTAATATACAATGCTCAGCACTTCTGCAGTCAAGTTTTCTCCCTTGTTATGAATATCTGTATTTCAAAACATTTTTGCCATATGTTCTGGTGTAAGTTTCCATTTCTCCTAAGTTAAGTCTCATTTTGATATTTCCTGCCTGTATTTCAAATCTGTGTCCATTTTTATTATTACAATTGGTGCACATTCTAATTTAGTATCCTCTGTGGGTTTCATTACCATGCTGTTAATCCCTTCTTCCATTGACTTAATGAAGATGTTAAATAAAATCAGGCCTAATACCAATCCCTACGGCACCCCAATTCAGTATGCTGGCATTTTCATTACTCTCTCCTTACAGACTATCAGCTAGTTAACAGCATTTATAATTAGGAGAGTTAAAAATAATTTACAAAGATGCTGTATCAGATATTTTAAGAATCCAAATGAATTACAACTATTATACTCTCTTATCTATGCATATGTAATTGTAATTCAAAAATGCAGTCAACGATGTTGGACATAATATGCATTTTCTAAAAAATTGGTATTCATTGCTCAATATTCCATTTCCACATTGTCATTTTTATCACTTTACACTTTTAGACACTAATCCTTTCCACCTTGTTTTTCTGGACCCTGAATATGCCTTTACTTTTCCTGATAAATACTGATTTAATGAAGTCTCTCCTTCCCCATTCCACCCCAATTAGTGTGGAATAGACTAATCTTAGCTCCTTTTTTTTTTTTCATTTGTCTTGGCATCATCATTCAAAGCGATACGAATAAGAAATGAGTAAATGATAATCAGTTTGGAAGTTTTACTCCCATCTTTTAGATAAGGTACGCTTATAAAGCTGAGTGTTCTGCAGTTTTTCACAGTTGCCAGATTTTGCTAATACGGTTCTGTGAGAACTTGTGATTTTTTTCAAAAGCTTGAGAGGAAATGGTAGGCTTTGTAAAAGGTGACAGATTAATAGTCATGAAGACTAGAATTTCACTGTCCCAAGAAAGAAATGCATCAAGGAATAATACACTTGTTAGCTTGCTCATTTTCCAGTAGGGAAACTGCTCCTTTTCTATTTTGCAAAATACATCCTTTTTAGATGTGAAGAGCAGTTTATCCTCTACGGCAATTAAGTCTTTGAACTGCCTATTATCATTTTCCATAAAGGAACAATATGTACCATGTGTGCCAGTATGGGACATTGACCAAAATATGCATAGTAAGTAAAGAATATTTTACCTCCGTTTTCTTCATTTCAACCCTATGTTTTGGAACTCCCAAGTGCACCAAAATGGGAGTTCAGGAGCAGACTTCAGCTTCGCTGCCATACCCACATAGATGTATTAGCCTTTTTCAACCACTTTATTGGGACCTTTCCTAGATATTTATAACTACAGTTGCAGACTTTAAAAACTAGGTTTATTTCTGTTTTGTGCTTTATACACCCCTGGAATGTGAATGACAGCTTTTGAGGTGTTTTTATGTGAACATTTCAGTTTGAATCATCACAGAATCTTTCTCTTCTGAAAATCAGAAATGTGTAGGTTTTATTGCTGTCAGTTGTAAAAATTGATTCAGCATTGATTGAGACTTAAAATGTAACCAACACATTGCCACAGATATATATGCAAATAATACAATTTTCTGTGATGAGGTATAACAGTTTTTTAAAAATGTTTTTGAAGTTGAAACTTACTTTCTCTTATGCTTTCTGACCTGATTGTCCCTCTCAAGTCTGCACATGTAGCATTTTGTTAAACTTCAATGGGCTGCAGACCTTCAGGAAGGTATTACACAAGATTGTCTGCTATAAATCCAGCAGAGTTTAAAGGCTCAATTTGAATTATTTAATTATTTGCTTTTTAGAGAATTGCAGAGGTGTTTACCATTGGGCAGCATAGATTAGGAATAAGAGGTATTTGGATGTATTTTTGGAAGTCGATTTGATATCCATAATAATGAATATTGTGGCTTCTTCCAACGTATTGTTGATTTAGTAGCCCTTTTTAGAGAACTATCAGTTCTTGTGCATAGTACGTGGTACTTCACTTTGCTGTGGTTTCCAATTTAAAAACCACTGTTTTTTAAAGGTGTGATTCTAGAGTTAAGACAATGTGTTCAGTGCTTAATATGACCTTGTGGGACACTGTATCTTAGTTTTGCTAAACTACAGTTAAAAACAACAAAAACAAAACAAAACAAAACAAGTTGTACAGCCTATTTTACATCCATGACATTGCAGTATTTTACTTCAGTTCTTAATACAAAAATACTCTGTGGATTTTTGTTGTGGCCTAGCAACCCACAAATGTAAGTTCAAAGAGAAAAATTCAAATCACACTCTGATAATATAAAGTATAATTGTTAAGGACAATGCAAGGAAATGAGTGTTTTGTAGTCTTGCAGATTAAGCGATTAAATAGATTTTGAAACATATGAAGCTCCATCCCAAAATGAGGATTAGCAGGCTGCAGTCACAGCATTTGAAAACTGAGTTATAAATCTCTGAAAACTGTGGAAATGTTACAGATACTTCAATAAGATAGCAATAACAGATGCTATTGATTAGTTATACTTTTTTGACCATACCTAAGAAAAGATTATTTTGTTTTAGGAGAAGTTCTGCAATTTTGAGGGTGATAGGCAAGCATCTTACAAAGCTATAAGTAGGTTTTTATACTTCTTATTATTATTATTCAAGGCCAATTATAACTTCTTTTTTTTTTTAATTTTTCATTTAGGAATATATTATTTGTCTTCTAGTTTATGATTCTGTATTCGTTTTCTCAAAAGAAAAACTGTTTAAACCATGTATGATCAACTCATTTCTGGCATTTTTAGCCTACAAATGTGTAGGCAAAATAATTCAAGAAAAAACATGTGCATCATGTTGAAGTCTGTGATGTATTAGAACCATGTCAGTTAGGTGTAATTTGTGTTCCTAGTGTGAATTCAAAGCCTTTCAATTACCATTATTTGAACGGTACCTTTAAAACTTTATTCACAATAGGTAGTTGAATAAAAGATTTCACATTGCAAAAAGCAATTTTACGATCATTAGCTAAAATAAGAGGGCCCTAGGAAGAAAGGATTATCATATATTAAATAAAAAGTTCACCACCTTACAGCTTTAATCCCGTTAGAAAAGATGATTTCTAGCTAACTTAATCAGCCAGAGGTCTTTATTGCCTGGAGTATTAATTGATTTAGGTCTTCATTAAGGTCAGAGGTACACATGGCTGACCAGAGGCAGCCTATTAGCGCATTGTCAGTTATGCTTATTTACATTGACTGAAAATAATGGTAGGTTATTTCACTGTTGGGTCAGAGGGTCACTGAATCTTTTGTGTACCCTGACCTGTTAAAGGGCAGCAGTCACTCAGACACCATACTGCATTCAGAAGAAAGATTTGGTTGATTACATATTGACTATATCCCTTCCAAGAAACGTGTGTTGGTTCATATGGTGCAAATATTAACATTGTCATAAAAACCTATATGTGAATGACTGAATGTCTCTTAGAATTTTTCTGCACTTTATATATTTATGCCAGTTAATCACCAATAAGTTTTAATAATACCAGCAGGAAAAGTTTTATAAAGTTTTTTTATAAAGCCATTTGTTGTTGGCCTTTAATAACAACAACAACAACAACTTGGTGCAAATCTAGAGGTATCCTGTTACTTCTGTTCCTTTCCAAGTAGCAATAATTATAGCTTTCTCTGGTTAATTAACAGCTTAACTTAGTCCTTATGTCCAATTAAGTCTGTTTTTCTCCTTGTTTCTTTTCCTGAATTATATTTTGTGGGAGGGATCATCCTGAAAATGCAGATATGTTGTGTCCTTTCAGTGACTTACGATATTGTTAAAGACTTTTCCATGAGATAGAACAATTTGAAGTGGCACCAAGTATCATTCTGACTTTTCCTTTCCACTGTATCCTGGAATGCTTTCATTCCAAAAAGTGAATTCCTGAATGCATAAAAAATGAATGCAAGAAGGACAGATAGGAAAAAAAAAGTGAAATAAAATTATTTGCTGCTGTACCTTCTTTCCTCCTCATTGATGTGACCTAGCTCTGTATTAGACTTATCTCTAGCAGCACAAGTACAGTATGAAAAGCAGTAATTCTTAAATAAGAGCTTAGCATTCCTATCTGTATGAATTGCCTACTTTGAGGTTCTGGTTGTCTATTGAATTCCCTTGATTACTTACAGTTGTGCTAACTGAAACAAAGAACTGCCAAATTATTGTGCTAGCTTATCAAGACTCACCTTTCATTTAACTTGCAGTGACACAAATGAAAATGAAAAGATAAAAAAATCTGTAATTGCATGAGGCTCCATGTATAAACTGCTAGCCTTGCTCAAGCTATATTGGAAATAAATTGGTAGAAGTGAGCATTTCAGCAGTACAAGTTTTTTGTTTTGTTTTATATTTTTCTTTTGTCCAATATTTAATGAAATTTTAGCACTGGAAATATGCGTATTGGCTACAGTGAAAATTAAATCCTCAGTGTATGAATACATATCCATTATATTATAGTTTTGTTTCTCTGCTGAATTTCCTGGATATGCAAGTCCTCTAGACTTGATACACTGTGAATCTATAGTCTGAAAAATCTTCTGTTATCCTTGAAGATGCTCCAAAAGGATAAACTGTTGCAAAGTTCTAGCAGGGTTTTGTACAACACTTTCACAACACAACGACTGACACCATACATTGTGACATCTCCTGTTGTAAGATTTCAGTACTGTGAACAAGATATTATGAAGTCTTCCCTGTTTTAAATGCTTTTTATTCTGCTAACAATTTTCTGTATAATGTTTCAAATATTCCAGAGACAACCTCTTGAAATCTGCTAAAACAGTGTTTTTACTGGTTTGCTGCTTTGCCCCTGCTGATTGTTTATTTATACTTGCTTTTCATGACCAAGTCACTGGGAAAGAGAAGAGGAACATCCCTCCCCCTTTCCTTACCCTAAATTATGTCCTCCTGAAGTACAGTTGCTGAAAACCTGTGGCCTCTTTTGATCCTTTTTCCCTCTTTCCCCCTTGTATCCACCCTTTCATAGCATGGTGGCATGTTGAGAATATTATTTTTCTATTAATTGCATCTTAAGATACAAACAAGTATGTTAGGAACAGAGGGGTTTTTAAAAAATATTTTTTAAAGAACTCTGCAAAATTCCCACTGAATCTGAGCCAAAAGCAGTGCCAATTTTGCTCAAATCCTTCAGAGATTTTTTTGACCTTGCTTATGACCAATGGTGCTAATTGTATCAGAACTATCCAGGATACTTTAAGAAAGTGCTATCTTGGTCCGTATTTCAAAACACTGACAGATATTTTATCGTTAATTAGTATTCATATTATGTCTCAAACAATCTGTTCAAGAATAGGGGAAGTGAACGGGTTGAACAGCTCTTCTGTCTACCTAATAATTAACATGGGTGATGCGTGGAAAACCAGGAGCCCAACAGAAAAAAAAGAATAAATATTGCTAGTGTGATTTTTTTTTTTCTGTAAAAGTATTAACTACCTGTATTGGCATTTTCGACTAATAACATGAATTTCACTTAGCAGAGGTGAAAATGAATGGCTTACTTTAAAAACAAACCTGTGCCCCTCTGAATCATATCTTCCTGAATTTGTTTCTCATCTTGTCAGTATGCCACTTGGTAGCTGGCTGGACTCCCTTGTTCAATGGCACATATTTTAAAATAGCACTACAAAAAAAAAAAAAAAAAAAAAAAGACCATTTGTTCCTATAAACTATTACTTGCAAATTTTTTCAAAATTCAGGATTATATATAGCATTATCAAAACAATATTTCAGATATTTTAAACAATTTAAATAGTTGATGAGTGTCAGTTGATATATTATGTTTCCTTTCTGCCTCCTCCCCCTCTTCAGCTGCTAATCATAGAACTTGTATGCCAAATTGTATAAGATACTCTTCCAATAGTTACATGTGTGAGTCTTTTGTGAGACACAGACAGTTACGAGGACAGATTTGGAGTTGCATATGGGTCTGTCACATGGTTTGATTGCCATGTCTTCTAGGACACAGATTTCTTTTTTAATTATTCTTAATTCTGAGGAATTTTTACTGTTTATACAGTAAGTTCTGGAAAATTTTTCCTGAAGATTCCTTGCACAGTCCATTTTCACTCTCTTTACTCATTGCAAATTGCTTTCTGTGCAGACTTCAAAGCTGCTTACGCCTACCTTACTTCCCATTTCTATACTTAGTTTTCTTTTGATTTGGAATAACATTCACTGCCTCACTGATCAGGAAATGTACTGACTTTCTAAAGAAGTACAGAATAAGAGGATGAAAAGTTTTGATATTTACATTAAGATTTTATAATAAATCTTTGAGATGTCTGAATAATAAGAATAAACATTTCCTTTGCTGGCTGCTATTCAGAAAGTAGGTCTTCAGAGTGTTGCCAGGAAGATTTAGGAAAATCAGCCCAAAGTAACTGCATTGCAGCTCAATTTAGCATATATTCATGGCATATCTGGCCACCCATTTAATTCAATTTTCAAAAGATTAATCCAACTCTTTAGTTAAATAACACTCTTTTGCATCTTATTTTCAGTCTGTAATTTCCTTTTACCTTCTGGACTGTCACGATTTTTATAATATTCTGAAAGAGAGCATGCATCATCACTCTGAAACTGAACACTGAAACAAATGGAACAGTGAAAAAATGGAAGCTTGCTTAAAAGAAATCAAGATGACAATATATTCAATATATTCAATCAATATATTTAACCATGTTGGGTCATCAGTGTGATCCAGCAGCAGTAACAGTCACTAACGTCAGATATTATTTTGAACTGACGCATACATCCATGTAATAGCTGTTAAAGTTTATTACAGTGCTGTATTCGTATAGTATATATAAATCCTTATCAAAAATGACTGTTAGAATGCCGTGTTTACAACATTTTTAGTGATGTGACAAAGGATGGCAAGGAAGAGTGGTGTTGGAAGAAATTACTTGGAAAGGTGAAAAATGCTTCCTTTGTTTTCTCTGAATTCTCAGAATCTTACTGTTTTATTTCTTTTTCCCTAGGTTGGAGATGTTCTCTACTGCGCTGGACAGATAGCTCTAGTACCTTGTACAATGCAGCTTGTTTGTGGCAGCATATGGACAGAGGGTGTAGTTGCCCTCCGTCATGTTGAGAGAGTCCTTCAAGCTATGAGCCAGAAGACGGCACTCCATCACGTCATCACAGCAAGCTGCTATGTAACTGACAGCAAGCACGTTCCTGTTGCTCATTCTATATGGCAGAAGAAATTAAGAGAATGTAAAAAGGTAGCTGTGATATCCATTTTCTTCTTTCTGGGTTGTCTTTTTTTCCCCCTAAGTCGTGTGGTAATATCAGAATTTTCTCTGTACATTTCAGAGGGGTTCAAGTAAAGCTGGTATAATAACGTTTGATTGAGCTGTTATGTTCTGGCTCATAAGTGGCTGTGCACAATTGAGACAGAAAATTTCATAATAGAAAGTTACATTCATCACTAACTTTGTTTTAATTCCCCAAAGCAATATGTTAAAAAACTCTTAAAGAGCAGCCAGTTCCTCTAGCAAAAATGGGAACAATGCTGTATTTGAATTACCTCTGCCCATATATTTTTACATAATAGGAACTGGGTATTTTACTTTAACTTTTTATTACTTGTTCTGTTGAGATATTTTTTTTCCCATTCTTTCTTACAAGCAATATTGTCATGACAACTGAGTTTAGCAGTTTACTGCTTATTATTACTTATTATTCAGCTGAACTTCTAAGACCAGCATGGCGTGTGCCAGTCTGTTGGTTCACCCTAGATGATCTCTAATAGCATAATAATTTCCCCAGTGATTTATAATCATACTATAATAATTTCTTTTGTGTATGTACCATAGTCGCAGAATACTCTGCAAGCATTAAAAAGGTATTGGCCAAAAACCTTAAATAAATAAAATGTAGCTACTTCATAAATGGGTAAACAAGAGTAGTTACTGCAGAATTGCTATGCAACTTAATATAACTTACTATAGTTTCTCAGGGAGATAAATGGCTTGTGTTAATACTACCACAGAAGTCCCAAAGTCTTTTCCTTCTGTTTGCTTTCACTTTCAGTCTTTGCACTAGGCACTTGTCACTGAGTGAAGAAGATGTAGGCTTTGTATGGAAACTGACACAATCAACCTAGATTTATTAATAAAGTAGCCTCCTGAGTACCCTCCTCCAAGACCAAGTGAATTGAATTTGAAACATTCCTAGTCTTCTCTGTAGCACTCTAAGTCTGCTAAGATCTGATTGTTTGTGTTTTTAATGTAAAATTTTTTGGTTTGTTTACACCTTGCAATTTCTATTCTAGGGCATGCTGTCAGGTGTTTTTATATGTTATGGTATTCTTGGTGAATGCCTTGGTGAAGAGTTGAATTTTACAGTATATTTGAAATAGGTCAGTTATTAAGATCTTTGTGTACTAAAAATTCACCAAAGTAGCTAACCTGCAGTGTACAGTAATAACCTCACCTTTTGTAGTGCTGTTGAAAAATGGTCATACATTTCTATGGATTGGTTTGGAAACAGTAAAAGTGAATTAGGAAAGACACGTTCTTCTAGATAAGACATTATTCTAGTCACACAGAAGGCTATACCAATATTTTCAAATTCATGAATGCCCTAGGTTTTCTTTTTTCCTGTGAGGGATTATATTCCAAAGCTTGTGTCATACTGAGGAAGCCCTCAGCCTTGTTTTTGCTAGCCATATTTATATCAGATCCTAAGACTTTCTGCAGAGATATTAATATAGTTCTTAAGATAATGCTGTCTGCCATATTTAAGGGTTTAGACCGATGTTGCAAGCTGTAAATGGAAACAGCAAGTATGACACCAGTGCATATTCGAGTATATCTTATTAACATATTATCTTAAGGTAAAATGTTTTAGATGATTTACTGTCTCATGATGACTTAGAGGCAGTAATTAGAGACATTGCATGTAGTCGTAGTAGCATTAAGCTAATTCAGCGTAGAGAAATTATTCTCAGAAAGTGTCCTATATAGTCATTTTGAAAAGCTGAGAATGTTTTTTGCTATGTGACTGGTTAATAACATGTACCATGACCATGTAGCCTACATGCTTTCTCATTTGTAATACGTGCAGACACAGATTTCAGGGAAGATTGGTAGTATTTGCCAGTTCTTTGAAACTTTTCCATTTTCCAGATATAATCTTTTAGGTCTCCTGTAATTAGTCTATGTACCAGTGACTGTTTATCTAGTCTTTCCTTTCTTTGACTTAATGAGATCACTAGGCAGTTCTTTCAGCTACTGGAAAAATACCCCATGAGGTTGCTTACTTTCGGGTTTTTAATAGTATCTGTCTCTTATCACTTCCTGATTGCTCAAGCCATAGTTTAAAAAATGGATTGCTGCCTACACTCACTTCTGTGAAGAGTTAGCTGCCTAACAGGTTTCAGGAATGTTTAAAAAAAAACATCCTAGAAGAGCATCAGACAAGTCTATAGGATGCTTATCAATCTTAATCTGTGCTTTTTAGATCATATTCATTAATGAAATTATCAGAAATAGCAAAAAAATAAATAGCAGATGAAGTAAAGAGTGCCACAAAATGATCTAAAAATGCTTTGGAAAAATGTAAAATATCAGTGGGAAAGAGATGTTTTTAGCAGCCAGATGTTCCAATTTCCCTATCATTTTGTCAAAAGGAGATTCAGAACTGAATTTTTCCTCAGGCTAAGCATACTTTTTGATTAGTAATGTTTATGTGCACAGCAAAGGATAGGAAAAGATGTACCAAATGGTTCTGCTACAGAGAACCAGAGGGAGGAATTGTCCTGTCCTGAAAATATAATTGATTATGTAATTGTTAATGCAAATAGATGTTCATCAATAGGTTTTGTATTGGAGGAGAAGTGCTAGCCAGTAATAGGAGAAATGTTCTTTTTGTCTGATTCCATTCTCAGAAGAAGGAAAATGGTAAAGTTTTCTGATAAATTATTAAATTGCACTTGTCCCTAACTCCACAGAATCACTGAAAACAGGAAATGTAGTTTTCATACCTCTTAATATTTTATTTGAAGTAGCTTGTAAAATACTGTCTTACTGTGTGGAAGCCAGAACAGAGTAGCTTTACTCTAAAGGCATCTGTATTTAAAAATATAAGTAGCACATCCCTCATTTGTCTTAGTTTTTGTTTTTTGTTTCTTTTTGGTATACCAACACTACTACAGTTCTGTTAGATACAATGACATGAAATAACGCTCTGTTTTCTGCAAGTAAATTAAGTCAGCCAAACCAAAAAGTATTTTATTATTCTTGAACTTTATTTCAAGCAGCAGACAAGGGCATGAATCAATAGCAACCTACAGATTGTTTAATAAGAGCAAATGGTGTCTCAGTTGATATTGTTCTGCTTCTGTCATCCATGGAAATAATAGAGACTGTGCAAACAAAACAGTGAAGCTCAAAATTCATTTCTTGTAAACTAGACATTATAAACCATACATTTAATTATGTTTTTAAGAAAGATTTTAGACTTTACAGTTCTATTTGATGAATGTTCTGGGTTTAATAGCAAAATGATGGTGTATTATGATTGAGGTATTTGTATTTAGCACATTGACTAGATCATAGGCATCAAAATTATTAGCATTCTGTCACAGTGATGTCTGGTAAATATCCTCTACCTAAGTACTACTGGTCAGCAACTTCAGTTGAATCATTCTATATATTTTATATATAGGGACTGTATAAACATATTTCAGTGTCGTTCCGTGCTACCTGTACAACTCCTTTCCACTGCTGTCATCCTGCTTTCCCTGGCTCCAGATGGTCGCTGGGTGTCTGTGCTCCGGTCCCTGTTCCCTGGAGCCTTGCTGCTCCAGTACCTCCCTGAACGTTGCCTCCCGGAGCTCCAGACACCCACAGCCATCAAGGATCATATTCATAGAGCTGGAATCTGGCCCTGGCCCCCTGTCTTCTGCCTGCATCAGCTGGAGTTGGCATGTTATTGGAAAAGCCATTCGGGGTGGCAGAGGAAACAGAAATCTGGTGGAGGGATGAAAGGCTGTAGCCTCGAGGAAACCACTGTGGAGGAAGAAAAATGATTGAGGAGGGAAGGATAAGACAGCAGCCTCAGTGAGGACTCACTCCAAAGAAATACTAAATCACTGGGCTGAAAAAAAATATCTCTGGATCAACTTTGTGAATGTACACAAGAGCGATTTCCTTTGTTAAAACTAACAGGGTGTTGTAGAAACTGAAACTAGAATAGGGGAGTCTAGGTAAGCAGTTAAGTTCTGTGGATAGACAAGAAAGTTTGCATCGTTATTAAGGTTGTTGTAGAAATTAAAGTGAAGGGAAGCAGTAGTTAAAATCAAAAGATATAGAGGCTGCAAAAATAGAATGGAGACAATTATGCAAACAAATAATCAAGGCCAAATCCTGGGAAACATAATTGGAAATAACAAATCCAAGTGCCACCCTTCAGCAGCTTCCACCACCCCATTTTTAAGATGTACTCCTTCCATAGTCTCTTCAGGAGTCCTAATAAGTTTTAAGCTCTCACCAGCATACTTTGGGACATTTTGACACTCTCAAGGAGATACCTTCGGAGAGCTTCTTTAATATACTTTTCAGAAATAGTAACAATTGTGTGATAGTGTGGTAGAACAGTTTCTACCTAATCCAGTAGTTAGCATTTACAACTTTTTTTTTTTTTTACTTTTTTTAAAAGTAGCAAAAAAAAAAAAAAAGGAAAAAAAAGAAAAAAAAGGAAAAAAAAAGCTTATAGCATCGCTAAAACTTTCTGGAAGAAGAACTGACAGTTTTCCAATTAAGTCTCATCTTGTGTTTTTCTTTACTTCACATCTCTTAATGACAGTGTCATGTAATATGATGATTTTGTAAGTGGTTTTGCTAACTCATTCAGCAGAGTAATCAATAGAAAAAAATAAGCCAGATGGGTTGTAGTCCATTTGTATTGGGTGGGACAGATGGTATTATTGATAGATGGAAATATTCCAAATAATTATTGTATAATGATATAACAGTGACTGTGCCTGCAAAATTTTATTAATTTACTTTTTGTACACACTTGATTCAATGAGGATTGAGTTGTACTGTTTGGATAGAGCTCTCACTATATTTAGTTCAGAGCTGAGTCCACTCTCTACCTTCTTTTCCTCCTCCCTATGGGCTTTCCATGCAGAACCATCACTGTAGTAATTTGTTAGTGTATTTTAGGTCACGGATTATACTTCTGTCTGTGGCAGCAGACTCCACTAGATTAATTGAGATGGGCAAGATCGCAACTACTTTTTTCTACCTCTGAATGTCTGCTCTTTGGTTTGTTTTGTTATTCTCACTGACATGAGGAGAAACATGCTGTAGTGTCTCAAGATTGCAGGCATTCCAGCTTGTTTAACTGCTCTGTTTTATTATTCTTACATTTTGCTAATCCCCAGCAAGAGTGTGTATAGCTAGGCCAGTAAAATAAATCAATTTTGATAATCCGTGTAATAGATATTGGCTTTGGCTGTTGCCGATCAAATGTACATTCCATGAAAAAGTATTAGTAGTTCAATTTTTCTCTGAGTTAAGAGCACATTAACTCATTTAAAGTTAAGTTTGGAGGCCTATTGCTGCTTTTGAAATATAGTTCTTGATAAACATGACTGAATGATAAAAATGAGTTTCAGTTCATATTTTGATTTGATGTTATACAAAAAAATTTGAGGCAGATTTTCCAGAACTATCTGAAATGTTATCTCTGATTTCTTTGCCATACAAAGAAAAATGTATAGGTAAATACTTTAGCACATTTAGTACTCAATGTTTTGTTACCACCACAAAGTTTCCCGTTGCCTGTATTTGTGAGTAATCCCAAACTAGTGGTGAAGGGAGATTTTGGAAAGCTGGATGAAACAATGAAAACAATAGTTTTTTGTTAAGAATAGAGGAGAGGGTTGCATAGAAAGACATTTCATGTAATTGCAGGATTGTTATAAGTTCTAAGACCACAACGTTCACTCTGAGTTATTTTGTTAACTTTTATTTAATTTTAGGCTGCTCCCGCTGTATTTTCTATAGTCAGCCATGAAAAATCTACCTGGCAAAATACTTCATGTGACGTGAAAAAATATGTGTGTTTTGGCTTTTATAACACAGCTTTTGTTTGTTTGTTTGCTTGCTTGCTTTAGTTTTAGTTTTGTGGTCCTCTCTTTCCAATAAATTGCTGAGCAAATGTAGATTTGAAATTTCTCCTACCTACCTTCTTCTAACAAGAGCTTTCCTTTTTATGGAGGAATTCAACATGAGTGGCTGTGATCCTGTGGTTGTTTCAAATCCAGCAAAGAGTGCTAGAGCTGACTTTCATGCTGTCAGGAATGCCAGTCAGGTTGTTGACAATGTGTGTCTTAGTATCACATGATGCAGAAGTGACGGAAAAAAGATTTGCAATGTTTGATCTGATATATATATTATGAATGGGTTCCTTGCAGCACTTAAGTAGCTTGGTGCCAAATGTAAGTAGCTAAATTTAAACCCTTTTGTCCAGATTTACAAACTGTTTAGATGTCAAAAGATGTAAATTAGCCTGAACCAGATATATTTTTTAAATATCTCAGATCAGTCATCTAAAAGCCTCTGGGCCCATTATAGGGAACACCTGCATTGTACCTTCCTTGACGCCCACACAAGTACCATTCATACTACCATACATCTTTCCATTTTGCCTACAAAAGTTTGCAGAGTCGCAAGGTAGTTATAAACAAGTTATTTCCAGAACCAGAAGCTGTCTAGCTGTGTGCAGTGGTTTCTGGAGTAATTATGTCTTCAGTGCACTCATTTAGAATGGCACCATGGATCTGTAAAACAGCAGTGTGCTGCATTGTTCAGATGTGCACGTAGTATTTGAAGTATGCAGACTGGCATGAATTTAAATAAAATTAATGTATTCTGTGACTCTTTATCCTAAGTAGAAATAGATTATGCTCAAATAGTGGAAGTCAAAGCTTGTTCTTATTGCAACAGATTGGACAGAGTTTAAGATTCTTTTTACCTATGGAGAAAATTACCATAAAACCTAAAAGGAATATAAGATAAATAAATAAATAAAAGCTTTCCGTGAGAGGATATGTACTTTTTTAGCATCATGAACAGATTTTGTAAGTCTGTAATATTCAGGTACGTTTTTGTATATTTTATCATACATAGTAGTTAATACTTATGTTGAATACAATTGTTATATTTCCAAATAGTTTTGTAAATTCCATGCCCTATAGACAATAGTGTAGGTAATACTAGTTTAACTGGTCTTCTTTTACTAGCTTCTCAAACAGAATAGTTAAAATGTAAGAAGAAAATGAATGTTATAAAGGTATAAATGATAGATTAAAACCACACTACATTTACACCGTAGAAAAATCTTGCATGGACTAATTAATGTAATTGGTAATTTTAGCAAAAGCAAACTAAATATTTTTGAAAAGCATTGCCACAAGCCAGTAGCTATGCCTATCAAAAATTCCGTAGGAAGAAAATACATGTTTCTGTTTCCTTTTTTTGTCTCATCAGGTTTATAACATTTATTTTGCTACTAGATGCTATTTTGAGTGTTCTACAGTTTGATGTATTAAAGCAGGCTTCTTTTATGGCCCATGTTAAGAACAAGCAGTGCATTCAAATAGCACAGTGGTAGTGGGTCTTTCATCTTGTGCCTGGTGTATTTCATTTCCCCTGTGTTAGGATTAAACAAAGCTTTTGTATTCATTTGAAGCGACTGTAATGAGAATATTTAACACAGGTCAAATGCAGATAGTGGAACTCTGGAGGTCCTTGAAACTATTCTGCCTTTTGACACCCGGTCACAATGCAAAGTAAAAGAATTGCCACTTTCCTTTTTCTTAAAAAAAGGAAGATTATAATGCCCTATTTGTAATATTAGTGGAAACTTAATGAATTTTAAAAAGGAATATAGTCAACAAAAACAACAATGAAGCAGTGTACATGTTCTTAACTAAAGCCATTATTATAAAATGAATATATATATAAACATATATAAACATATGATTGCATAAAGTTCTAAACAGTGTACATGAATTTAACCTGTTGTAGAACATAAACATAAAATATGAACAACATAAGAAAGGGGAGGGTTTCTTACTCGTGTGAATGTTGGTGTAGATAGATAAAATCAAATCCTCAGCTGGTATGAGGCAGCATAACTCTCTGACTCTCATGAATTGATTTACACCAGCTTATTTGGCATTTACAGGTAATATATACATGCAAATGAACTTTGTTTTTCAGTTAGACACAGTGAAGAAACACATGTCAAGTTGTTCAGGGTAGTAAAGAGCCTAGTTCATCCAGGTTGACTGATTTTCCCCTGGAGCAGTCCCTTTATAAGAGTTTTTTGAGTGATTCTTCATCTCCTTTGCTGAAAATATTAATTCTGCTTTGAGCCTGTCACTTTTGTGCTAAGCAACAGGGCATATATGCATCCAGTGTTTTGCTCAGACCAGAGCCTCTGGTCAAAAGTCTTACTTGTGATGGCTGTGAAAACCATTAGCAGAATTTCAGCCCCAAGTCTGGTACCTGTTGTCAGTGCCTCTATATAGAGGGTAGGATGCCATTTTGATTTAAAAGTGATGAAGGTCCTATTTTCACTCAAGAAACTTCCCTATTAAACTGCAATCCTAACTACATGTAGGGCACTTTAGATCTCCACAATGAAGGAACCAACGTCAGGACATTCATCAGCTCTGGAATTCTTCTGTTCTCATCCAGATGAGTTAATCCTGCTGATCAGGACCGAAAGAACAGCCAGATTACCACCTCAGCCTCCATGTTTTACTTACAACTGGTCTGTCCTAAATCTGCACTACTTTCCAGTGGAAATACTGTCTTACTAGTGTATAGTACAGTCCAAGGGATCCTACTAAATTCCAGTACTTGATTATCTTGATCTCTGGTTCTCTGTGCTGGTCATAATAACAATTTCATTCTTTTCCCTTCTCTAAAAATATCAGAGTGGCTTTTAAATCCTGTGTGTGTATATATATTTAAATCAATTACAGATATTTGATTTCCCTACTCAAAAATGTCAAGATAAAACAAAATATATATATATTTTTTTCTGTACTCCATTTTTAAATGAGTATGTAATACAGCCTAAAAGTGAACTAGCATTATTTGAAATCTATTTAAGTGTTTGCATAAAAAAAACAACCAGTGCTAACTGGTCCATACTCAGTAACATGCATGCCAGCTCAGCAGTGAATAATCACTTTCAGCTTCCTCCCTGTATTTATTCAGCTTCATGGATGAAAATTAAAAATGCTTCCAGCTGTTGTGATACATGTGTATAGCTCTTGTCATTCCTTTAGTTGTAACACAGCTGGTAACACTTGAAATCTAACTTTGATTTCATTTTAGACATTACTCAGTGTTAATATTATGCAGGTCTTTATGCATCTCATTTATAAGCACCTTTGTAGAAGCATCCTGACCGTCTCCTGTAGTTGACAAAGTAGTTAACTTCTTCATATAACCCTATAAAGAAGGGAGTGAGCCTCAAAGAGGAAAATGTAACTGTTAACTGATGAAAATACTAATTGTCAATCATTTCTAATTAAGTCAGTAATTTTGGTAAAGTTTTGTCATAATTTGTCAAGTGTATCTTTGCATGGAATTGTAGATATCTGTTCAGTAGTGCATAGTCTCCCTGTGCATGTTCTGCAGAATGACAAGGGGAGATGTATAGATATATATTTTCACTTTCCCATCCTCCCCATACACATATATATGCATATGGATAAATATACATACATACCCAAACACATCCATGAATATGTATTTGTATTTGTCATCAACTTTTAACTGGCATATATATTAATACATGTTATGTAAAAGCATTTTAACTCGAGCTTGGCTTATCGTTTTTAGGTGCCTAAAATTAGTTATCCTGAAATTCCTGTCATTAGCGGGTATACTGGGTCTGGCTGGGGTGGAGTTAATTTCCTTAGGCAGTGGTGGAGAGTACAGCCAGGACAGCTGACCCAAATCTATATTTGATATTATTGTTAAAGGTGTTTGTCTCAATGAGTGAAAGTCTGGCAATTAATAGGAGTTTAGGAGTGCCACCAGAATTTTCAAATTGGTTTTCTTCTGCCTCCAGTAGCATCACAATTTTCTTCACTATGTACTGCAGAATTTAATTACAGGTGTAACAGCAGTAGCCAATGGTGCTGTATATCTGCTGGTGAACTTGTGACTGT
The DNA here is from genome assembly GCF_964034855.1 of Anser brachyrhynchus. Lineage (NCBI taxonomy): Eukaryota > Metazoa > Chordata > Aves > Anseriformes > Anatidae > Anser > Anser brachyrhynchus. Next base: position 24,654,321 of record NC_137699.1, on the reverse strand, counting down.
AGTTAGACTATGTGAGGTAAGAGCTGACACTTGGTTTGAAAATTAGCTCAACAGCTCAAGTTCAAAGTTCAGAAGGAAAGTAGACTTTCAAAGAAAACATCTTTGCAATCAGGGTCTGAAATTTAAATTCTGAATCATAAAATCAGCTGACCTTAATGCCCAGAAAGCAGATTTTGACCATTAACTTTTCTCGTTTTCTGTCCCATTTGGGTACACATTCTCAAATGAATTTCAAGTGGAATCTTTCCATCTTGAACGTCCTTAATTCAGTTCAACTCTCTTTTCTAGGTGCTTATTTTTGACACTACACATGAAGAATAAAACCCTCAGAGTGACAGTCTGTGATCATGTTTCATGTGGCAGACTTCATTTGCTTTCAGTTTATATTGCTATCAATTTATGACTTTGTTCCTTAAATAGTTATCATTTTTTCCACATTGTAACTGATATATTGAATGATGTATGTTTGAGAGGTATTTCAAGGAATCTTAACTCCAGTCATTAACTGGTTATCTCTTGGCTCAGGAACCTTTAGTTTGTTGAGAGGAAGTTAATATTTTTAAAGCAAATAAAACAGCTTTTTAATGTGTAATTTTCTTATCAATTTTACATTTTCATACCCTTTTGAGTATCTAGCATGCAGTGCTGGAATTTACATTTAGCTCTGCAGGAATTGCTTTAAATATTATTATTACCAAGGAAGAAATCAAAAATCAAAGTGAATTTTTAGTACAATAGCGAGGTATAGGAAGGTGCAATTGCAGTAACAGCAGCCTGCATTATTGTATAGAGCTAACTCACAGCTTGACAGAAAGTCCCTGCTGGGGAGGAAATGTAGGGGAACTGGCAGGATTTTGCTATATCTGCTCCCTACTGCTAATAAGCTTTAACCTGTTTCATTTTTATTATGCTTACTGTTTAGATATTTTGCTTCCAAAATTATATCTGTAATTGTGAGAACACATAAAAGACAGCACGACAGGTAGGGCTGTTTAAAAATTGAAAACTATCAGCAAGGGATATTAAAGGCCATAATGAGTAAGATGGTTGCCTTCTTGTTGTGGGTTTTTAGCGTTCAGGCACAGTAGTGCTGGTAGAAAGACTGAGTGTAAGTAGTGGGTAAAACAGATTTCAGAGCTTTAGGAGCTTTTGCAGCCAGAAGGCACCATCAGATCACTTAGTCTGACCTGTATATCACAGACCATTGCATTTTACCCAGGTATTCCTATTTTGAACCCTGTGGGTGTACTTAGCCAAAAATATATCAGACCTTAAGAGTTTAAAATATTTTATGCCACAGGATGAGAACAGAGGGACTGAGCTTCCTGTGCAGTAGGAATTGTATTTATTAGGTTGGTATGTACACGTGGTACAAATGATTCAAAGGGAACTGGAGTCGTTTGGTCTGGAGAAGAGGAGGCTGAGGGGAGACCTCATCTCTCTCTACAACTACCTGAAGGAAAGAGGGTGTCAGTCCCTTTTTTCAGGTGACTAGTGATAGGATGTGATGCAACAGCCTCAAGTTGCACCAGGGGAGGTTTAGATTGGACATTAGGAAGAATTTCATCACGAAGAGGGTGTTCAAGCATTGGAACGGGCTGCCCGGGGAAGTGGCAGAGTCCCCATGCCTGGGGATATTTAAGAGACATGTGGACGTGTCATTAAGGGAAATGATTAGCGATGGGATTCAGTAGGTCAGGGTGATGGTTGGGTTTGATGATCTTGAAAGTCTTTTCCAACCTAACTGATGCTGTGTTAGTGAGAGGATCTGTGACTAATTCTGCAGAATAAACTAAACAACCTAAGACTTGTATGTGTTTAACAAAAGTGGAAATCCCTTCCTGACCCATAATCAGGCTGCCCCTTTGACTTACAGCAAACAAGACATGTTCATATTGTATCAGAGAACTTCCTTACCAAAATCTTTCTGCTGCAGCCATAAACAGTTCCTCCAGAAGAAGGAAAACAAACAAACAACCATAACAAACAAAACAGATTTAATCTGTCTCAGTATGTGTCAGTGTGGGTAATTAAGGGACCAGTAAGAGGAAAAATCTTCTCCTTCAAGCAGTCACATGCATTTTTAAAGCTAATAGTCATTGTCTAATTCTGAATTTCAGGCACTGTGCCCCTTGAATGGCTATGCTGACAGTGCTCATAATGTGTCCAGACACGTTCATTACAGTCCTCTGAACATGCTTTCCTCTGAGCATTCAGTGCTGTGTCTGAAGTTTAGAACCACCTAAAAACATACAAAAATGGTGTTGTATATTTTCCATTTGATATTACTGCACCCTTCCACTAGCTAATTATCCAACATTTTAAGATCTTTTTTTTGCTCTGATGGTGTCATAATTGTCACATAACATTACGAAATGTATTTTGAAGAGATGGAATAAAATTCAAGAGATAGTTGACAACTCTGAAGTCCATAGGGCAGTTGAGACTATGCTGTTAGATAATGGGATAGAACAAATTGTGATACTTACCTGATAAATTACACTAAAATGGAAGTCTCAGTCTTACATAGGAGATTCTTTTCGACTACTACGCATTTGGAGGTCTTTCTTTCTACAGGCCACTTCGTGTTTTCTTTTTTCCTTTCAATTTAATCTAACAAGTAATTATTTGAGCTTACTTTTCAAGGAAACTTCTATGTTGGTAACCCGAAAAGCTGAAGTGTTAGCCTAGTTATTACAGACTTTTCATATGGCCTTTGTTCATGCTTTCAGTTGTTTATTTCTTCTAGAGACTTGTTCAAAGCTGACTATGTCTTAATGGAAATGTGATACTGATTGCTCTTAGTTTGATCATGTCACAGAGCCTGCAGTGTGCCTTCTCAGTGTCCCAAATGAAAGGATAAAAAAATCCAGAGATCCAACAATAGAAAAGAGAAACAAAATTAACGAGCAAATGACGTCCTTATATACCAAATATAATCAAAACAGAGCTTTTAAGGTTATGTCTTTAATTTCAGCTGAGCTTTTGTCTATCACGCAGAAATGGAGAAAGTTTATACCACTTCCTGAAGCCTCTGTTGACAGTAAGGGTAAAAGAATACCAAGTCGCTAACTTATTCTGTTTGAGTGATATTAACTATAGATCATATATAGTTATTGATCTGTTTTTTTTTTTATGAACGTTTTCTGTTTTCACAGGCTTCTCCATTTGCTTGTTTTTTTATAAAGCTTACATTTACTTGCAGTAATACTATTCATAGACTATTTGTCATGAAAGTTTTGATTCTTCAGACTTAATATATTCTTTACACACCAAAAAAAACCTGTCTTGTCTTCTAAAATTAAATTTATCAGATTTGTTGTGTGATTTGGTCCCTAAAAATGCTTACTGGTGTGGTAGTGGTTATATTATGTAAGTTAATTTTTGTAGTTGTTTCTTCTGACATATTTGGTTAACTACCATAAGATTTTAACCTTGAAAAATCTTGATAATAGCTAGCAATATATTGTATAGATTTCAGATTTTCTATACTCTTTCTAATACAATTTGAAGGATGCTCATTTTCTTCACCCATTTTTGCCTTTGTCAAAAGTTAAGCTTTTGTGCTTGGCATGCTAATTGCTGACTACTTCATATCTAATAATTAATTTTGCATCACTATTGTACCTGCATGTAATATTTTTTTTCCAAATGCCAGCTTGTGAAAATATTATACTGAGAGATAACATTAATTTGAAGTCCTTGAGAATTACAAAAATTTATTAAAAGTACCCTAAAAATAGTACTGCCCCTAAATTTCTAAAATCATATTTGTTTTCCTGTATCTACTTTCCTTTTTTTTTTTTTTTTTTGCTATTTCTGTTTCTGAAAGATCAGTAAAGACTGCACAAAAAGTATTCTGCAAAATGGGCTATCAGATACTGAAACAAAAAATAAAGTAGAACCTTACTTTGTCTAGATTCTCCCTGTTGGGTAACACCAACAGGCTCAGTGTTCCAGCTGACATTGTACAAAATAGTTTCTATATGACACAGTGATACTTGAACTACTGTCAACCTTGTCCAACACGTTGTGGAGTAGAGAGGACTAAAATATCTGAAAAAATTGTTTCTTTTTATATTAACAGTATTTGATCCACTATAAATATTCAGGTTTATAAGACCTCATTTTTAGCCTGCCAGTCTTGTGTTAGTGTATTTTTGGCATGCAGCAAATACTCTATTTTATTTCAGGAAAGAATAATAAACACCAGACTTTTTTATATTTGTAAGCTTTGCAAAAAGTCTTAACAATTTTATTGTTACAAAACATTGTGCTATTCATTCTTTGAATTCAGGAGTGTTATATGAGGAATGTATGTGGCCTATTTATTAGATGAACTAGGATGTTGAAAAGGATTGGTTGTATCCTACTTTCTTCAGGAACTGACATTTTTATTCTTATGCAGTTTTCCTAGTGGAATCTTTACTTTTTAAAGTCATAAACCTATTGTTGTGAGAGACTCTCTAGCAAAGCTTGAACTGGATCTCAGGAGTTTGATGCACTCTGTTTTATGCAGGCAATGTAAAAGAAATTTTAAATGTATTATTTAAAGGCACATTAATCTTGCCACTATAATGGTGTAATAATGCATACCATAGAAGATCAGCTTCTAAAAGTAACATCACAGTATTTTTCTTTTTGTTCTCTGAGTCAATTCTTTGTAGAGATAGCAATTATGCATTCATCTCTGTCTCTTATAGCCTGATTCCATATTCAGCTGTGAGGTAGGTAGTCCTTACTCCTTACTCACACAACAAAAAGAATATTTCTCATTTGGAACAAATGGAGGATAGTCAAAATAAGCAAATTTCTATAATAAATGTTAATAACTAAAATGTGTACCTTTTTCTACTAAATTAAGTAAAATAGTTAAATGCTCATAAAATGCTTTGAATATAGGTTTGTCCCATACTTATTATTCCTGTGTTAATAGGTCTGACTTAGATTTTACATTTTTTAATGAAAAAGTACACTACTAGACAGATTCTAGAAATCTGTAGAAACTCTAGAAAGTCTCTTTTAAGCTTAGCACTTTTAAAACCTCACTCTGTGTAGGTTAGTTTGTGCCCCTACAGCCCAGTGTTTTGCATTTAACTGCACTCATAACATTGGAGCTTTGTTTTGAAGCGTTAGGCATTCATTAGTGTAAGAGTATTCTGTAGCTCCCCTGAGCATATATCATGAAAATAAAGTGAATTTTTACTAAGAACTATGGCCTACAAAATGCAAGGGCTCAATAATACTGTAAGCAACGTGATAACCTTTGTATCTGAACAAAGCTCAGGAAAGAATTAAGCACACAGCAGTTCAGCTAGCCATTTTACTTTAATATGGAAATACAGGTTAATTACAATTTAAAAAAAAGAATTGACATACTCTATTGTTAACCTTCCATCTGAAAGGGCTTGTATTTTAAACATTTTCATGGTAATGTTAGCTAAGGCATGTTTCTACCAAACTCTTTTTTCAGTTTCGACCTGCACATGGTTATAAAGTATAGTGAGAGTTCCCGTTCTCCTTTCTTGTGATTAGATACCTTACTGAATTTGATGCCATTTGTTACCTATAGTACTGTGCCCTTCAGTAAGTTTTCAGCCTTGCCTTTCAATCTCTTCTATTTCCAGCCACTTGTCCTTATACTTTTGCAGATTTGAGTTAAGCATCCACAGCACAAGTTCATTAGAGGAGTTAAAACACAGCTGACTGTCTCAGTGGCTCCTGTGGTAATGGGGCTCAAGATGTGTGCATTGCTGTGGCAGGTGCCTAAACCAGGCAAACCTCCTGCTCAGCACTGTCTGGCACTGTAAATTGGGTTGTACTTGTCTGTGCTAACATTACTGTCTCTATCAGTATAAACAGGGATTAAAAATATATGTGGCCCCTTAAGAGTGGGGTTCCAGCAGTTCTCTGTGTGATTCTGCTTTGGGGGGGATGAAAATTTTTTATTATTTTCTTTTTCTTTTTTCTTTTTTTTTTCTTTTTTCTTTTCACATCTGCAGATGTGAACAGTAAATACAGGAAAAGCATATATCCATCCTAATCTTCTCCCAACCTCAAACTATTTTAATTCATATTAAAATTAATAAAATTAATTTTAATAGTTATATAAATCATTAATTTATGTATTAATTATTAACTATTGTATAAAATAAATTATTTTTTACATCATTTGATGATCTGTAGCTCTTGTACAGAAGGACAAGCATGCACTAAAATCAGTTCTTATCCCTATCCACCCTTTTTATATCATGCATGATTTTGTAAACCTCTGTCAGATCCTCCTTAAGGAGACTGGAGAACATTTTCAGTGTCTATCTTACTGAAGGTGTTGATGAACTGTGAATTACTACAGTGGCATAATGTAGCCCACTATGTTCTCTATCCCTTGGCTAATAATTCGTAATGTTTTACTTGTTTTCTTGACTCCTGTCAGCTGCTGTGACTCTTTATTAACCAGTCCATGAAGACTTTCCAAGATGTTATTAGCATAGTATGGCACTCTTGTCGACGTTTGCCACAATATAGCATCAATCTAGTCTGGTATCACAAAATGGAAGGTAAATAAGAGTCACATTCTCTAAATTGTTTGTCGTATCACATCTTTGTCCTGGGATCTACCACTTCAGAGCATGACAGAATCAGAATCCTGTCATAGTGTGATCTCTGAGACAATACAGTTTGCATCCATTCCTGGAAGAAGGCATTGTTGCAGATCCACATTTTCAGAGGCTGTCTCCTGCACAGCAAAAGGGTGCTACCTGGCTTCCTGCTCCAGCCCTCTTTAAATCAGATCATGTAAAAGCGTAGCACAGAAATAGCATCTGTCTCCATTTTATCTCAGCAGTCAGCTTTTGAGCTCGTACAATCTGGTTATTTTTTTCCAATGACATCCAAATTATTCCTGGTGCAAAGTTACTTTGTGGTATTTGTTTTAGAAAGGATTAAATTTTCTGTGGAAAAGCTAACAAGTGAAAATGGGAATCTTTAACAGGCATACCTTCTCCCATGAATTGAAGATCATTTGAGTCCTGCTAATTCTTAGCTAGGAAATAACTGTTTAAGTGTTTATCTAAATACCTTTAGATAGCAGCTACACTTACAACCTGATGAAATTTGTAAAGATTTGTAAAAGTCAGATCATACATACCTTAAGAAATCTCTGCCTTCAACCATGCTTGGCCCTGTTTTAGCACCCCTCATTAATAAGAATTTCACAGAGGTACCCAAGAATTATTTGTCTCTTCCAAGAATTGCAAGCCAAACTGCTTTTTCTTCTACCTCAATTTATGCTTGCTTTTTTTTTCCAAGACTGAACTCAAAGAAGGTCTAGACCAAAACCTGTGCTCATTTATAGAACAACCTACAGCAGTATCCTTGTGCAAGAACCCTAAAAACACGTTTACCATAGTAAACCATAGTACCGTGGTAAACCATAGTACCATAGTACCGTGGCTGTCTGCCAAAAGTGCTGTATCACTGACGGGAGTGAAGAATCAGTTGTGAAGAGCAACTTAGTAATGAAATAATTCCTCTTTATTTTCACTTTTAATACTAACATATTGTTCCAGCATCATATTTCTTATGATTTCCTATGAATTTCTTTGGAATTTCTTAGCAGAATTCATATATTCATCCCCGTGTACTAGACAGGCTATCATAAAGATATTCAGCTATTTAAGAAAGTTGTAAATTTCTGAAAGACAACTCAAATCCATGTACAACACACGTCAGTGATTTCCTGAAAATAAGTCAGGAGAGGTCATTGTTAGAGGTATTTCTGTATGATTCTGAAGCAGCTGATGAAAGATTTTTAGTCCCCAGTACCTCCATCACTTGTGCTTTGCGCAGACTCTGAAGTTAAAGGTTATGAGTGCTATAGTACTGCACAGCTGCACCGTGAACAGTCTTTCATCTCGTTTGTTAAATTTGGAAATGTACTTTCTCCTGGCCTTAATTTTCCTGTATTTCTTCATATTCTAAATGGCAGCTGAAGGCAAGCAGAAATAGGAAGTAATTGATTTAACAACCTAAGACAAGTACAGGGAAGTAGAAAAGTTTGTCTTAGTGCTTGCTGTGACCTGAGAGAGCTTCTCTAGACTCTTTTTTCTAAACAGTACCTCAGCACCTTCGGCCAGCCAAGTGGCCTTTAAGCCTGAATGAGCATGACTTTTTTTTTTTTTCTCAGTGCAATGCTCCAGTATTTCATCTTTTCAAACTGTTTTACAGCACTCAGAGCAGAATTATATTGACAAGGTTAGAATTCATCTCCTAGAGCAGAATACAGTGCTCCTCCTGTTAAGTGCTAATATAACATTTATGTGTTGGTACCTTAATAACAGCCCCAGATTGCCTAATGAAAGTACTGAAAGCAAACAGTACTCAGTGAGATTTTATTATGACTGAAGTGACTGCAATTTGAGACAAATTATCCCCATTTTTGTTTCCATATCAAAAACAGAAATGCTAAAGCAATTGCTACATGTTCGGTATAGAATTAGACTCCACTGTCATTAATATAGAAGTAAGTGCATTTTTCATGTAAACAGCTCACGAGGGTCAAACATCAGAGAACTCTGTGGAAAATGCTTGTCAATAGCCTCGTGAGTGAATTTTGAAATAAAGTGCCTGTAACCTGTCATTATTTCTTCCTCTCAAAGTTGAGAGCAAGTGGATGAAAATTGAGCTTGTGAATTGAAGGTACTGTGAGTTATATGGCCTTATCGACTTCAGGTAAAATGACAGTTTTGCCTTGTTATTATTTTTCCTTTCAGAGGTCAGGCAATGAACAATATTACCATTATATACTGCAGAGTAAGCAAATTGGTATATAAAAAAAAAGTTATTATCTGTGTACACAAAGATGATGTAAGTCACTAATCTTAAAAATGCTCAGTGTATTCTCTCTCTAAAAAAATGGAGGAATAAGTAAGACAAAAAATATCTGCTGGATGGAATAAATACCTGAAATTGTTCAAATGAAAATGTGTTTGTTCAAAAAGCAGATAAAAATAATGTAAATCAATCCTTTTAGAGAGTATATATATCATAAATCTGAGTTGCTTTCCATAAGCTGACATTGTCATGTAATAGGAGTATGAGAATATGAATTAAGTCTAAGGTAAGAGCAGACCTAAATGTGTGTACAGGGTCAGGCCTGGATGGAGCTGACTTTCTTCATAACAGCCTTTATGATGCTGTATGCTGGATTTGTGACCAAAGCAGTGCTGATGACACACCCATGTTTTAGTTATGGCTGAGCAGTGCCTGCACAGCATCAAGGCCTTCTCTGTTTCTCAGGCTGCTCACACAGCAAGTAGGTTGGGCGTAAAGGGAAGCTGAGAGGGGACTCAGTCGGGACAGCTGACCTAAGCTGTGCATCTCATCTAACATCTTATGCAGCAATAAAAACTGAGGGGAAGGGGGTTTTGGAAAGGTACCCATTCGCAGAGACAAACAGCATCAGTCTGCTTGTGAGAGGTGTTGAGGGATTGCCTTTGCATCTTTTTTGTTTATTTGTTGGTTGGTTGGTTTGTGGTTGTTTTTTAGGGGGGTATTCTTTTTTGTTGTTGTTGTTTTGTTTTTCCTTTCTTCCTCGTCATTACTTCATTTATCAAACTGTCTTGATCTTGATCCATAAGTTTTCTTACTCGCACCACTGGGGCAGGAAAGAGCAGGTGAGCAGCTGTGTGGTGCTTCACTGGCTGGGCAGCTGCGCTTCAGCAGTTTGGTGTTCCTCATCTGAAGTTCTGAGGCCTCTTTGTATTCAGATCAAAAAGGATAAAATACGTAGCAAAAATACAGGGACAAGATAATTATTTTATGAACTCATCTTAGGTTTTCTAAAATTCAGGGATAATACTGTTTAATGTACTTAGGTACAATTAATTTGGGTTGAAATGGCTGCAAATTGACAAATTCTTCCTCTGTCTTATGGAATAACATTTCAGTATTTTGAAACATTATATTCACTTCCAGTACCTGCTAACATGTTCCAAAGTGATTTATACAAAAACTTTTACAAGGAATTAATCAGAAAGCCTCTCCCACTTCTTTAATGCCATTAGAGTAAAAGGAGGTCAGTTACTCAGAGTTAGCTTAACAAATAAGCTAATTAGACGTGCAGGTTGATGTAAAAATAATTTAAAGTACTTTCAAAATGAGTTCTGCTCTTAAGAAAATGCTCTTATCTTTTAAAAGGCTGTGTTTAGACCATTCTGCTCTTCAGAACTGTATCTTTGCTGTATCTAAACTGTATCTTTAATATTTTGACTTCTAAAATAACTCTACGCGTTTTATTAATTCATTGCTGTTGCTTCAGTGGTTCCTGCCATTTCTGTGCTTCAGAGAATAGAACTTCTATCCATTCTGTCCATATTAGTGGATAAAAGTTAGCATATGCAAAAAAAGATATTTTTTCATTGCAAAATACATTAAGAGCAGTATTTCTTTAAATTCTAGAAAGGAAAAAATGAGCAGATATTAACTGTCAGACAAATTCTTAATTGCTCAAAATGACATTTCATTAAGAAGGGAAGTTTAGGGGAAAAAACAGGTTCCATGAAATAACTGTACTGCACATACTTTTTTGAATATATCATCAAAATAAGAGCAACATTAATTTCTACCAGTTGTGTAATATGTACAATATTTTGTTTCTCTTTTAGGTTGAAGATTCGGAGACATATAATAATGTAGCTGCAGAGTGTGGGATGCTCACTGTGGTTGTTGTATCTCACTTACCCAAAGATGCTGCCATTGAATGGCACGTTATTGCTGTAGTTGATGATCCACTTCAAAGAAAACATTTTGCAATGAAGATGTTATCAGAGGGCTTCCAAATTGATTGTGAATCTGTGGAGTCCAGTTCTGCATCTTGTGCTTCAATCTCTGTACGTCTAAGCTTGATTTCACCATCTGCTTCTCAGCTTGATTTAGATGGACCTCTTCATGACTTAGTTTCTGTGTTTAGACAAGCAGTTGAGAAACTTTCAGAAGACTGCAATGCAAGTCCTTTGTCTTTTAGAGCTTTCTTCAAGAAGGATGTCTTTGATGATGGAGTACTACAAACAGGTAAGATAGAAAACATGTCTTAATACTAAACATAAGGTAATTTGTTTTAGTTCTGCAGAAGGTTTGATGGCAGCTGACCCTGACTTTGAGCAGGTTGGACTAGATGATCTTCTTCCAGTCTGAGTTATTCTATGATTCTATAAAAAGAGAAAATGCTGAGAAATCTGGCAGCCTCAGGGTCTAACATAGGGATCGTGAATCTTTTGCTTAAACACGTTTGAACAATAGTCCATTTGGTAGTCCATTTTTGTCCTGATCTAGAACTATGTTCAAATAACCAAATCCCTTGTGCGAATAGGCACTCTTTTAAGACATATTGATGAAATACTAATGCTCTGAAACAAGGAAATGGTGTTCCATCCTCCATATAAGAGGGTGTCTGGTTTTGAAAATGGGCTGGTTTCTTACCAGTTTAGTCAAGTAGACCTTGATAACCAAAAAAATTACTGTTTTTTTTCCAGTACTTAATTTTTCAAAATTTCATTCACTTACCAAGTAAAGAGAGTACAGGACAATAAATATAATGTTGCAACTATAAATTATTTCTTCTGATGTACATCTTTATTTTGGGCTGTAATCAATTTGGGAAAACTAACATTACCCAAGAGCACAAAAGCTTCTTTTATCTGTCAGACATACCACACTGGTAGACCATACTTGTATTGAAATCAGTAAGAGCTTTGCTATCAATTTGAGAAGGAACTAAATCATATCCTTAGTCTATATTTGTCTCAGACATGCATGCACTTTAAAAATCCTTGCAAACCACAACTGATCCATATTAATTAGCTGACATAAATGTTAGCCCTCAAATAGTCTACTGTCCTATTTTTTTTCTTAACCTGCAGCAGTTTTTGAAGAAAATTCAACTTGACATTGTTTAATAGATTTAAAGTACAGGAATTGAAAGCTATAAAAATGTGGCATAGAATAAGCATATTTAATCCAGGAAGCAAAGAATGAACATATAGTCTGACAGAATGTTGTTGTTTTTACTACATCTTGTTTAAGAGCTAAAAGGAAACCTGATAAAACATGTTTCTGGCATGAGCTTAACATTATCATTTTGCCTGCTCTCTTTCTGATATTTCTCAGGCCATAAAATAATTACTTCCAAATAAACTTAATTTGCTTTATTAGATATATTGCTCAATATAATGTGTAAATTGTGTGCATGAAAATGTGATTCAGTTTGATTCTTGTTACACTACTAATGGCATAGATATAGAAAGTTGTTGTGATTTTCATATATTCATTCTGGTTGTGTTCAGTTCTCTCTACTGTCATAATAATTCCTGTCATTATAGTAATTTTATCATTATCTTCACTGGTAAAAGATACATCTTTGCAATCTGTAGAATATATAGAATACATTAAATTTAAAAGTAGCACTAATTCATTGATAAAGAATTTAAAAATAACTTTTGTCTACTAAGGAAACATTTCCATGAAGTTCGTGTTATAGGAAGAAGAAATACGCTATTTGAAAAAAATTTCTCATATTAAAACAGTTGCTGCTGAAGTGTCTTGATAGTTTCAGTTGAATATAAGGCTATTATATATGTACATGGCATGATTTTGAATCAGAAGACTAATTTTTAATATATTGTTAAGACACGGATGTATTTAAGTGTCCTGCTAATACATGTCTTTGGAGATAGTGTCAATTGTCCTCACCTTTCCAAAGGATGCAGACTATTACTGAAATATATCCTTGACTATCTTTTATACTATTTTTAATCATATTTCTTATAATTTAACTCACACATATGTATTAACTGTCACTTAAACAAGCACTTTATATTTATAGTCTCCAAGATGTTCCCATTCATTTCACTATAACCTACACAGCATGCACAAGCAAGGTAAAAATAATCTGTTTTATCTTCATAGTCCTTATTAGCAGTATTTAGTTTTGTCTGTCAGAACAACTGCAGACATGTCCTTTAGAATGCTTCACAGATGTAATATACCAGAACTAATATCACACCTTCTTTTGAATCTTACACTATTTTAATGTGCCCATAACACCAGCCCAAGCTATTGGAGATTATTAAGCTCTGATGTCCACACTTTTTCCAGTTTTATTCCTATGCTCTTATTTAGCTATAAAGTGGTCCTCAAGCTTCATTTATAGTAACCTGTTAACTTTTCAGCCTTCTCCCTAAATTTGGATTCAGTACCATGAGAGGAAAAATGGCATGTTTTATATTACCCAGAAGTTTATTTCATTACCTGAATAGGATCAGAAATGTTTATTATATCTGATTCTAGGTGAGTTCCAATAAGCTTGTTCTGCTTATGGCATGCTTGTGGATGCATGAGTCTGACTGTGGCAAGTCACAAAAGGAAACAGTTCTGGATTCCAAAATAGAACTGTTTTGTGTCTTCTCAGTTCCAGATGTGGCCAGAACTTGCTCATACCTGTCTCTGTAGAGGTACCATAAGATATTCTGAGTGTTTGGATGTCTCTTTGTAATGATTTCTATTACCTCCAAAGGTTAGTTTCTGTTCTAGAGTATGTCCAGTTGGGTATCACAGATTACTTATGCTACTGATCGGATAGTTGATAACACTGTCAACACAGTGTTATCAACTAGTGTAGGACACAGAACAGACCAGAAGTGTTCTGATCTTGAAAATCTGAGGCCAAATACAAGAAGATTTAAAAAATATTCTTTCCTTGATATGGCTGCCAAAACATAAATGTCATTGAGAGAGCAGTTTTTCAGTTGCATTTATTAATTCAGCT
>NC_137699.1:23841959-24040296 GCF_964034855.1 Anser brachyrhynchus | reverse complement strand
AGGTTGTATGAACCCTCCCCCAGTCAGAAACATATGCAGCTGAATGCTGCAATCAGTGCACCACCAAATGTCTATGATTCAGAGCATCTTTCCCATTAGGGTTCACAGATAAATCCACAGCACTCAATAGAACGTACTGGCTTGTAGAAAGCACATTCATCTTTTCAGGACTTGCAGTTTTAGTATGTGAGGAGAAAACAGAGCATGGGATGGGTAACTTCTCGTCTTCTCTGATACCTCTCACAGTCTGAACATAAATGAGATTCGTTGTCTGTTTGCAGAAGGTTTTGCAAACAATCCAATTTGTGAACACAGGATAGCAAGGAAAGAGCAATGGAGGAAATGAAATAAAGACATAATGCTTTTGAATCAGATTTGCTGATTCATGGCTGTGAATAATGTGGTGATAGCACTAAAGCAGATATAAACAATCCAGCCTTAACATTCAGTCATTGAGAATGGTCTCTTATATACAAAATAGCTGCATTTCTCTGCAGCACAGATTATCATAAAATTCAAAATTAAGGAGGAAAGTACCAGATTAAGATGAACTGAATGTCAGTTAAAACTACAGTAAGAATGGTTACAAGTTGTGATTTTTTTTTTAATCTAAGCTTCCACTACTTTAAAGAAAAAAAGCGAATGTAGTGGATACTACCCATTTTATCTCAAAGACTCATCCTGCTTAGTTCAGTACATGCTGCTTTAGTATGAAAAACAGGAGTTATCCAAAAAAGTGATATTCTACATATATACATACTCTGTATACATTCCTTTATTGTTTTATTGGTGATTTTCTAAAAATGATTGTGGGGTCTTTCGACATTAATTTCTATAATGACATCTGTTAAATCCAGCTTTCACACATCCACTCATTTTGCTGACCACATGACAGTTTTTGTGTTGAAGTCGAAAGGCATTGGGGTCCTGGAGGCCTTGCTGGTAGACAAAAAGGAAGTGAGAGTAGGAATAATTTGTCTTGCACAATTAAGAAGGCATTTCATTTTTGTTAATTAGATACCAAGGCAATTAAACTTTAGGGTCTGATAATTTGGGGGATTGAAATGTGCTTAGACTGGGAACCAGGTATATTTTGATAAAATGTCTGTGAGTCTGGGATGTTTTGACACTAAGGAATCTGTTATTGTAAGGTATTTGTAACCCTTGTGATGATATAGATACCCAAATGACGTAGGTACAATTTAATCAATGGAGAAATACCCAAGTGTATTATGGGACAGAAAAGGATATGCAAAAGAGATGTTCTGAGGATAGTATGTTTTTCAAAACTTTTATCCCAATGCAAAATCTTTTCTATCCATGGCAATAACTGGTTTTCTGAGCCAAGAGAATTCTGCATAAGAATACCATGAGCCATGCTTACCAATTTCTGGCACTTCTTTAATTCTAGTAAGAATATTCCAGTGCCTCTGGACTTCTGATGAAAGAAATGCATATCTTTCTCAGGACTGTCCAAAATGGAACCTGCCAAAAGCAGAAAGAATTAATAGGTTTTATCTCATTTTAATTTCATATAACTTATGACAGTTTTTGTGAGGGAGTAATTTTTTTTTCAACATCATTGTAGCAGAATGCCTTTTCTGCCCTGAATAGCACTGAACTGGAGTGTATGTGCACGTGTGCATGTTTGTAGAATATACATTCTACATATATCTATTGTGCATATAACTGAAACAACGGAGAATACCAAATATTTTGGCTTATTTTTTGTTATATTTTTTGTTATAAATCATGCTGAGTCTTCAGTAGTTTCCTCTCTCCACAAAATGGAATCTGCCTTGTAGTGATTGCTGTATCAGTCACCACAGCTTTTGTTTTTGTTTCTGCATTCAACCTCCTATATTTTACAATACCCAGCGTTCTGCAGCTGTAGAAATTCTTTTCTTGGTGGTGGCCAGTGCTTCACAGATGATTTAACTTGTCAGGATTCTACACATGGACAGAAACGAGATCTGAACAATACTTGCCAGAGTTCTGTTTATTAAATTATTTGGGCTAAACATTCTTTTCATTTGTTTGTTGATGTACAGACTAAAGATGGTAGTTTTGCCTTTGCAGAATGCCATGGTGTAACATTGATATTTTCTAGTTGTTCACACAGTAACACAGTGAAAACTCAATAACCAAAGTTATTAAACAGGTATTCTTTATTATGGCACTTGGTGTGAGTGTGGGGGATTGCTCCACCTAACACCAAGGGTTCCTGGCAGTGTGCTTGTATTACTGGGATATATACATCTTCATTTCATTTCCTGTAAGTCTCTTGCATATTCATCAGGTCTCTGAAGAATCATTAACATAGGTTCTCAACCCTATTCACATGCGTACTGGATTACTTAGATGGCGTACTCTGCTGGTCTTTTGATGAAGGCCGGAAGTCTTCCTCGCTACTAAACTTCTGACCTTTCCTTTCTTTTACAGACTTCAGCAGTCAAGCCAGTTCTTGCTGGTTCCATTATCTATGCATAGAGTCTTTTACTCCCTTATCTTTGGGGTTGTCCTGTCTTTGTGGTTAATGTACAATTGTGTTAGCTAAGACCTACAGAATCAACATCCTTTATCTTGTTCCCTGTCTCACCAGAAAATAACTGTTCAGATCTTTTTGTATATACTGAGCAGTTATTTCAAGCTTCACATTTATTCTAATCATCACATGTTTGGTAACCACTTCTCAGAATGAAGGCTGTGATGTACATCAGTTGCTGTGACATATATCTAGTTTCTCATGCATTTGGCCTACTGGAAAGGTAGGCTGAAAGCTCCCCTTAATATAATTTAAATCCCAATTTGTGCTGTGTTTTGTTCAACATCTTTCTTATCAAGAGATTCCTCTGCCTTAACCGTCTTTCTGATTTTGGGGGTTTTAAGCAGAAAGTGTCATAAAAGTGACCATGGAAATATTTGTCTTGTGGTGAACAAGCAAAGGGGTGCTGATTTTTGATCCTTTAGCATTGGTTTCTTTTATCATTGTAAAGTAGAATTTGCCGGTTTTATTGTTCACCCACTAACAAGGAATGGGAGCTGGGATTAGACCATAGTGAGACTGGTTAGTGTTTCCCTACTGATGATGTGCTGTTGCAACAGTCTATTTTTTCCTTAAAACTCAATGACTGATCTTCAATAGCTTCCCTGTCAATAATCCCCAACCACTCCCACAGATGAATCCCATGTAAATAATCCCCTTCATTATTTTTCTAGTAGTAAAACACGAATCATACAACAATGAGGTTTTAAACACATGCAAGTGGCCAGAGCAGATTTATTGAACCCCTGTGGATGGCACCAGAAGCACATTTGTTAAAAAGGTACTACTAAGCAAACAAGTTGTATAATTCTCTATTTAATTTTTTTTTTGTGATAGGAAATGGAATAAAAGCAGATTCATCAACAACAACAAAGGCAGACTATCTAGCAATTAGAAGCTTGCCTGTCTTGTTGATGCTGTGTAACCTGACAAATATTTGAAATCTGTTTTCTTGTCCTGATTTGTTATAACCAAGCATAGAGCATACTATCTGTCTTGGCTTCATTATCTTAACTAACTGTAGCTTCCACTTTGTTATGTATATTTTAAGTTTATTTTAGTTTAGTTTCTAGCCCTAGTCTAGCAAGCAGTTTCTCTCATTCCTAAATGGGAGTAAAAAGCAGGAAAGGAAATTATGTCAGTGCCTCATTGTCGCCGACTTCTTCAAAACTCTCCAGAGCATTTTTTCTCTATAACAACTATATCTTCACTGAGGAAGAAGTGTGAGTCCTGTGGTAAGTGAGGTTCCATTCAGACATGGATCTGCAAATAAGACTGGCAAATAATGATGGAAATCCCAGGCATAAAGAGCTGATCTGCTGCTTTTGTTCTAGGTATTGCTTATATCTAGAGATCTGCAATTCCGGCTGGTGATCATTGCCATAGTTCTCCTGTTTTCTAGTCCTTCTTACAGTACTCTGTTCATAAAGATGGCTAAAATCCAATGTGGTATTCCCTTGCTGGGTGGTTAGTGACTCTTGAAAGAAACAAGAAAAGATTGGATGTTGTATTGCAGGGTACAGGCTTCAGTGCATGCTATAATGTCCAATGACATGCTGAACTGTGGAGACCTTCTGAAGTTCACCCATCACTAATGCAGATGCAGCTTTGTTGTAGGTGGGTAGCACTTTGGTTTCATCTAATTGTATTCAAGTGCTCATCACAATTGAGACACATTCCAGTACTCTACATATCTATAATGGCTTGAACTGAATTTAACTTCCTTGGGGCACCCTGCAAATGGTGGAGCTTGCAGAATTCTATCTCAAACAACCTCTTTTATTTCTTTGAAGTGTTATCATTTATCGGTAAAGTTTTGTCTATTCCCCATTGTGCAGGTCATGCTCTAATTAATCCAGGCACTTTAAAGGTGAAGAACAGACACATTTCAGGAAACACAAGAGAAGCTCATTTAGTAGTTTTCTGGAAAAAAAAAATAATTGAAATTAAAAAATATTGTTTTCAATGATAAGAAAAAATATAAAATTATAAAAATAGTACTGGTCCTTCAATGTTTTTCTTCTTGTGCTCAAAATAGAATTGTATTCATAAAAGAATAATTACGTATCTTCCTTCTCTTTTGAAACAGAAATAATACATATTTATTTATTTATTTATTTATTGCTTGACCTCTCTTCATTATGTCTTTATGAAACTGTAAAAGGAAAGATGAGGAAAACCTTTCAAATTTTCAACATCTTTCACATCAGAGCATTCCAATCAACAGATTCAGAACATAAAATCACAAAAACTTAAGTGACCAATAAATCAGATTTCACTCGCATTCACACTGGGAGTAGAAGGGTTTTCATTTTGTTTATTCAGATATTCAGATTTCCTATTTCCTTCAAGAAAAACCTACATTTTTCCAAAAGAGTTGGGGGGGGGGGGAAGAAAAAGAAGAAGAAGAAGAAGAAGAAGAAGAAGAAGAAGAAGAAAAAGAAAAAGGAAAAGAAAAAAAGAAAAGGAAAAGGAAGAGGAAGAGGAAGAGGAAGAAAGAGGAAGAGGGAGAGGAAGAGGAAGAGGAAGAGGAAGAGGAAGAGGAAGAGGAAGAGGAAGAGGAAGAGGAAGAGGAAGAGGAAGAGGAAGAGGAAGAGGAAGAGGAAGAGGAAGAGGAAGAGGAAGAGGAAAAGAAAGAGGAAGAGAAAGAGAAAGAAAAAGAGAGAGGAAGAGAAAGAGAGAAGGAGAAGGAGAAGGAGAAGGAGAAGGAGAAGGAGAAGGAGAAGGAGAAGGAGAAGGAGAAAGACAAAGACAAAGACAAAGACAAAGACAAAGACAAAGACAAAGACAAAGACAAAGACAAAGACAAAGGAAAAAAAAGAAAAAGAAAAGGAAAAGGAAAAGGAAAAAGAAAAAGAAAAAGAAAAAGAAAGAAAAAGAAAAAGAAAAAGAAAAAGAAAAAGAAAAAGAAAAAGAAAAAGAAAAAGAAAAAGAAAAAGAAAAAGAAAAAGAAAAAGAAAAAGAAAAAGAAAAAGAAAAAAAAAAGAGAAAGAGAAAGAGAAAGAGAAAGAGAAAGAGAAAGAGAAAGAGAAAAAGAAAAAGAAAAAGAAAAAGAAAAAGAAAAAGAAAAAGAAAAAGAAAAAGAAAAAGAAAAAAAAAAGAAAAAGAAAAAGAAAAAGAAAAAGAAAAAGAAAAAGAAAAAGAAAAAGAAAAAGAAAAAGAAAAAGAAAAAGAAAAAGAAAAAGAAAAAGAAAAAGAAAAAGAAAAAGAAAAAGAAAAAGAAAAAGAAAAAGAAAAAGAAAAAGAAAAAGAAAAAGGCAAGACAAACACCAGGATGGGCTTTTGCTTAAGTAACAACAGTTAAGTGCTATTTTTCAAGAGCCTGCTTAAGAAAGAGATTTTATTTGCTTTTCAGGTGGGCGTTAAGTGGCTTTTCAGGTGTGTGTGTCTAGATCATTTCATTTACAATTTCTATATTAATTTTCATTTTATTTAATAACTTAACAAGATAGGAAGAATACATGAGCTTCTCAGTTAACAGAAGGTAAGGGAATTTGGTCACTGCAGGGGGAAGAGAAAAAGTATATTTCTGCTCTTTAAGTACTCAAGTAAGTAATAAATCCATTATGATTTTCATGTTCATGCACAAATCCAAATAAGAAAGATCTTTGATAGATGAGTTCTAGTAGTACAACCAGTGACTGACACAGAAGTAATGGACGTAGTTTTTATGTTTGTCTATCTTGCCATTTTTTTATAACATTCTTAAATTCCCTTATCCCACTCCTGAGGTGAAGACAATCTCTAGTTATAGAACATCTCTAGTCACAGAGTAACTCAAACTTTTATAATAGCTAAATTAGATATAATGTTTTTATGTGACTACCTGTGGGAGAGGGATTAATAGTACTCTCTAAATTACCTCTCACTATATTTTGATTCTGCCACTGAGCAGGAGGGAATTTTGTTAAAATACTGCTTCAATATTTAATATAAACTAAGAAAGCAACATAAAGACTTCAGATTATGTCCAGAGCTACATCTGAAATATATATATATATATTTAAATAATGTGAACTATATTTGCACATATCTTACATCTTTCTTCCGGGCTGTTCAAACATGCTTGCTACCAGACTGCATGCTACATGCACGTTAAGTGGTCTTCAGACTTTATACGGTATATTTGCTCCTCCTTACTAGTGTATACATATTCTTTATTCATCATCAGTTAGTCCAGTGAAGTAAATTTGTAAAATTTCCTAAATAAGAAATAAAAAAAACAATGAAGAAAAACAAAGAAAAACGATGCAATTTAAATTAGTTTAGCCCTTCCTAGTAATTGCTGGAGTGTAATCACTATATAAAACTACACACTGGTAAGTCATTTTAACTCAAGTAGTGAGAATTTACCAGTTGACTACCCTATATGTCCCCAGATCACTGTTTTATTCATATAGACAGCATATAAGAAATAACTCAGTCGTTCTCCTTTTATCTGGCAAATACTTCGTGCATCTGTGGAATTACTGTGGAATATAAAATACAAAGCCTTGTTTAAAAGCAGCTTTCTTTGCCCAAAAGCAACAGTTTCCTTCTGTAGTTACAAAATGCAGTAACAAAAAAAAAAAAGTTTCTGGTTTATGTATACATTTATATACACATTTGCATTGATAATAATTGTATTTTTATTTCTCCTCAGAAGGCGTGCAGTTTATCAGGTCCTTATTCAAACAGGCTGGCACTCAGTGAGTAAAACACTGGCTGTTTGGATGTCTGTTAACCACTATGCTGTTATGAAGTGTAAATCTCAAAGGCAAATCACAAGATAAGGAAATGCCAGGCTCCCACTGAACTATTCTGAAGTTTCTGGGTTAAATGTTATATCACTTTGCAATTTCACTCATTTTTAACTGTTTTATTTTCATAATAAGTATCTGATAAAATATTTCTTCTTTAAAAGGAATAAACTTACTTCTTTCTAGTGTTAAGTTATTAACTTTTCTAATATAAGACAATAGTTCTATAAGATAAAAGCAAATCAAATTTAGCTGTCATCTTAGATGTCAGTTCAGGCTAGTAAGGTATATTCAGCTCAGATTTGAGGAAAAAAATAATATTATACTTAAGCTTGCTACATGTATTTCAACAGATGATGAATGGAATAAAGGGTGTATTCAGCTATGTCTGTCTGTCTATGTCTGCTTTACTGGATCTTGAAGGTCTGTAAACATAACTATGATCTAGCGTAGAAGATCCACATTGCACACCATACAGAATACATTTACTAAATATATATTGTGCTAGCCTAGTTGTGCTCTTATAAAAGATTCTCTCCATGTTTTCCCTCATGCCTCATGTCTGTTCCATATATAATTTCATGACCTACACAAGACCTATATAAAAAAATTTGCCTGTTGATGCCTGCCGTTGGTTTCAGTTTGTTGAACATTCTCACACTTTATATATAGTACATTTCAGGCAGGAAATGAATAGGAAATGGAGGATCCAATGACATATAGTCAGGGAGACTATATAGTCAGGAAGACTATATGTCAGGAAGACTATATAGTCAGGAAGACTATTAATGTCACTAAATCAGAAAAATGACATCTAAAATACAGACAAACCATATTTTGGGCATACAAGAAATACTAAGTTGCTGGAATACCTGAAATCAAGTTCATATCAGTCACCCCTGACATTAGTCCAGGGTGCACCATGTCTGTCTCCTCCAAAAATGAGCAAGGATGTTTCTGAATCCCTGAGGTGGGTCAGTTTTCCAAGCAGCAGCACACCAATCTCTCCTGACAGGACTACTACTGCTGTAGACAAAATGTAAGTAATCATACTGAGAGAAAGCACTTGCTTGCACAGGGGTCTTCTTAACATGAAGGTCAGGGGGTTTTGACCACGGTGGTGAGGTGTCTGACCGTAGTTATGGCAACAGCAAAAAGAATCTGCTTTCTGCCTCATGTAGAAAATCAAGCCAATTGAAACAGAAGTGTGTGAGTGGAAGTAAGAGGGCCTATAGGCCACAGTTTCCACTGAAAAACACATCAGTCATATTTTGGCACAACTCTCTGCTTTGCATGTAAGTCTGCCAAAGGTGCAAAAGAAATTCAAGCATTGGGCTGTTGTCGGACATTTTCTGTGCTCGCTTCTGGCAGATTCTTCGTGCAACAATGAAACATCTTTTTGGCAGAGCAAACAAGTTAAATTCTACGTTCACATGTCAGGAAGCAGACTCATCTGGTTGCCACAGTCACTACCTATAAACAGCAAAGATTGTGTCACTGGCAATACAGATAGGTATTCTTATGTTGTGGTTATCTGTATCATCTACTAACAATAGGATCTACAGTCTCATAGAGGTCTAGGGCAACTACGCTTAAATATGATGTTATGAGCTGCTCTGACACAGAAAGATAAAAAACTAGTGTTTTCAGCTCCCCTTGCTAAGTCTTCACAATGGCAGATGAGCATCTGGTATGACTAAAAGTATTAGCAATGACTTCCTCTGTCCCCTCCTCTGCTATCCCCTACTCTGCAAGTAGAAGATTGCAGATTCCTATCATCATCAACTCCAGAGGTTCCTGCTGTGGTTCTGGTGAGGCAACGGTAGCAGTTAGGGAGGCAGCCTGACTATAATGAGAAAATACTCACATAAAGTGGCTGCTAAACACCCCAGTGAAAATGTCTGCCAGCCTGGGAACTCAGACTGGGAACTAGGCCAGGGAACTTGGCCTCCAGCCTAGGAGTTTGGCCTGGGAACCAGGGACATCCTTGATGGCCGCAGGTGGCATCCTGAGAACCACAAACGTCCTGAAGATGACATCAATATGGGCAAAAGGCGAAACTGAGGAAAAACTTACTATTTGAGAAAGTGAAAACTGCTGTGAGAAAATTTTGTATAAAAGAAAATAAGAAACATCATCATGTATTGACTGTCTCAGGAGGAAGGTAGAAATTAAAAGCATCTATTGGTTACCTGAAGTCGTGGTGTCTATGCCCTCTATGTCTCTATGTTATAAAAATGGCCTGCTTTCTACACTAAATGGAGCCTCTCTCTGAGAACTTCTGGTGCTGCATGAACTTTTCTTTCCTACATGATTTCCTAATCAAAACCAAACCTTTGATGGGGACACTTTGCTGACTCTGGACTCTGTGTTTTGGATTGTCTTTAAAGTAAGACTTTTTTTTTTGTTATTTATTTGGTCCCACTCATGAACCCACTTCTAGTGATCAGTGTCTTTTGAGATTTTCCTTAATTGATCCATTTTGAAGTTTGACACCATCCCCAGCTCTCCACCATTCACCCTTCCAACACCCATCCCCTCCTGCACTTCTGGTATTTGTTTGATACATTTTGCACTAGTAATTTCATGTAATATATATACATAAATAATGTCATAAGTGTAGTCATTGCTATAACATTGATAAATTCATAATCCATAAGTATACTCACTGCCATAGTTTTGATGTTTGATGAACATATAATACTAATCTATATTTGCTCCTATATTACTGATTTTTACTACATCCAATTGCCTTCCTAGTTCTGCTAATTGCTCTTACTATTAATTAGTGCTATCCTGTTAATATCTACTACATATGTATATATTTGCTTCCTGGTAATATCTGTAATAGCTTTTTATCTATATACATTCTTGCCTTTTTAATCATAGTATATTTGTTAGTAGTGACTTGTGGTAATATGTACTAAACATTTTTTAAAAAATAAAGACTGTGTCCTTCTGTATGAAGGACAACAGAATTCTACAAACCCACTGTTGTGATTTCTATACACCTGCAGGGAGGGTAACCCTTTAGATCGTAACATGAGTTAAGGAGGGTCTTGTGACTAAGATAATTCTGGTGCACCCTTCTTATTGCCAGTAGTTGACATCTTGTCATTTGTCTGTTAAAGGCTGTACAATCTTTCCTTTTCTACTCTGCTGCTACAGAGAATGTGCATTCAAAATGTTAAATGATCAGGCAAATAAATTTTAAATTAAAGCAGGGACAGTGCCAGTCAAACTCGAAGCACAATAACAATAATCATCATTCTATGTATTTCTAGGAAAAAAAAAAAAAAGCAAAAACAAACAAACAAAAAACCCCCACCAACTTCAGTAAGATGGTGGAGTCTTGTAACTTCAGAAATACACCCCAATGTATGCGGGGAATTCTGGTTAATCTGTCACTCTGTGTTGCATTGCTTTTGAAAGTAAAATGTACAATGGGGTTTAACTTTTACTGTTTGTAAGTATGAACAGATAGCAGTAGACAGCATTTGGAAATTATCTGTGTTTGCCTTTTTGCTTAGTTTAGTGTATCCACATGGTGATATTCTTATACAGGAAAGAAAGCACTTTAGCTAGCAGCTGAAACATTTCTGGTCTGTGATTATAAGCATAGTGCATAGGCATATTTCTGTGATAATAAAAATCTTGAGGAAATAAAACCCAAGACATTTTGTTAGTCTTCAATTTTTTAAAAATTCAAATCACAGTAGCATTATTCTTCTGCATAAGTAAATGAAAGCAAAATTGATTAACAAAGAGTGACTGACCAGAGATGAAACAAAACTTAATATTTAATACTTAATTACCTTGCAAAAGCTATAATGAATCTCCTAATGAAAGCTATTTTAATTTCTTTGTAGATTTTTTAGTGCCATTGGGAATAGAAAGGAAGACTTAAAAAGTTAACCCTTCCCTTAGCAGTAGTCCTTTTGCCTGTAGGAGTCACTTCTTCATTGCTAATTGTGTATACCAAAAGTTTTATTTGGATTTGCTTCTATATGAGTGAATATTGATTTAATTATGCATGTAAATAGAAATGCTTTCTAAAGCAATTTACAGTACTTATGTAAGATTTACTATATGACTTAAAACAAACAAACAAAAAAAAACCACAAAAGCACAAAAAGTCCAAGATGATCTGAACTAATTAAGATGCTCCTGATTTTCTAACATGACTTGCACTGATACTTCTGTTGCTCTGCTAATTTACTTCACATGTTAATTATAAATGTCTAAAAACTATTCCAGAAGAAACAGCAATATATGCAGAAATATTATTCTCTTTAATATTCTAGGTTTGGAATACAGAACCATCAGATACCAAGGCTATTCATGAATCTTTGTTTACATAGAAGAGAAGGAAAGACAAAATACGTACAGTGTCACTTCTGTGGGTTTTTGTGAATAAGTAGGATGGCAGGCATCTCACCCTTTCCAAGCACTCATTATTCCCCAGATCTCTTTCTTTCTTACCCCACAATGTTCATTTTATTCAGTCCAGACTCTTAATTGGGCATACAATAGAACAGGGACAGCACAACTGTTACAATGATATTTCGCTGTTTTTTTTTTTATTATTATTATTTTTATTTTTAATATATACCTCTGTGGAAAACGAAACCCCAAAAGTCAGTTGTTCAGCTTTTAGAGTGAGAATTTGTTAAAGTTAATAACAGTAAGTTTGGTCTCCTTTCTGCTGCTGATGCTTCATCAGTGCTCTACCTTCAAACTGACTTTACCTCCTGTCTCCTTCATGTTCTGTAGACAGCTACGTGACACTCCCAGCATTTGTGCTATTTGTTTACCTTCATTGATATTTTGTCTTACGTGTGAACAAATGAAAGTTTTAACACTAAATTCAAAATAAAAATAGTTGAGCATACTTTTCTGAACACACCAAAACAGAAATATGATGGCTAGAAATTAATATGTAGATCCTAGAACTTAGAAAAACAGAGTGAGTCAAATCACTCTTTAATCATTTTCTGGACTGTACAGGAAGGTTGAACTATAATGACATTTTGCCAGGGTCTATATTGAGCTCCATCTCATTAAGGCTGCATTATTACTAATAAATGGCTTTGATAATTATAGTAACAATTGTGTGAAGGCCATTCCTGCAGTTTGGGATGTTTTTGTTACTATAATTATTTTGTTATATATATATATATATGCATATATAATAAAGTATATAAAGTAATAAAGCAAAGAGAAAGTCAGGGATCTTAAGAGTCTTTGTAAATTCAGCCTTGATTTGACTTAATGTTTGTAATTTTGTATCAGAAGCCAGAATCTATATCTGGCACTGCTGTACTACTCTATGAAGCTGGCCTATATTCTACAGTTGAATTATCAAGTCTTTCTATTTCTTTCTTATAAAATTGAAGATCATGCTTTGCTTCTCTATGGCAGTTATACTAGAGAGTACTACTGGGAGAGATTGAAACAGTAATAATGGCAATCTAGGCAGAACATTCCTTCTAATAGGAGTAATTTTCTCTGCCTACAGGATTGCATATTTGTTCCAGATGTCTTAAACTTTTTTAATTTGCTGCATCAGTGGGTCAAAATTAAAGTAATACACTTTTTTTCCAAGACCTATGAGATCTCTACACCTTATTAAGAGTGCACATTCACCACATAAAGCAAGACTTTATTTACATGCCTGCTCATATTCATGTTCAACTACATTTAATAGCATCACTTCTAACTTATCATGTTCAAGATTCATTATTTATTTCAATCTTTTCTTGACTACCAGCAGAAGCTGTATTGCCACAGAATTTCTTGATTTATTGTATGACATGCAAGTTATTTATTTTCCTTGAATATGTATCTCCATAATTTGGACAAAAATGGTAACAGAAAAGCAGACACAATAGTTTTATTTTAGTTTCCTCAGGTTTTGATTTGTGTAAAAAGCCTTTGTCTTGATGTAGGAAAACAATAAGCATATCCCACTCTTTTGGGGCAGTTCTTGTCATATATTTTGTCAATATATTTTTTTCTGTTAAAAAAAAATCTTAGGCTGTTTCTAGAAAGAGCAAACAGCACAGTTTAGGAATCATTCCAATAATATCTTTTGACATTTTTCATTTATTGATAAGTCATAAATGCTTTAGATATATTTGAATAAGCAGTGGGATATTAACATTCTTGTCAATATTTTAGCACTTTTTGGTTCACCAGCAGAACAATATAAATATAAATATAAATATAAAAAAATTAAAATAGATGAGATTTTAATTTCTTAAGACGTATCATTTTTAAGTATTATATTTGCCTATTATAAATAAAATAAAAATAATACAATGACTAGCAACCTAACACTGAAGATATCGCATAGGATATGAGTTAGAGTATTGCTTGAATATCTTAACTGAATTGGTTATGTGTGAAATCTTTCTACTTCTCATTGCCATTTACGATGTTAGAATTAGCTTTTCATTCCCTGAGTGAATCCCTATGACCAGTTCACAGATTGTTCTGTTGATGGAGATAAAGAAAATCTTGTGTTGTAACTGGTAGCTAGAATCTGCAGCAGGTAATTGAGAAGTTTTATCTGGTTTGCTTAGAATACCTGTTTTTTACTTCGTATATTGACTGTTTTGTATTCTCTTAGATTTTTTACCTTCAATACTGATTTTTATAAAATATTTATTCTTCTGAATGCAGATCTCTTTCAGATCTGAGATGATCTAAGATGCTTTGTTTGTGGTTGTATTTCTATAAAATTATAGTTTTTTAAGATTTTTTTTTTTTCTGCACTGGATGAACTGTAATTGCAAACCTGGAGGCAGAAGAAAGGGAAAGACTAATTTATTCTTACTCTTTTATTTCTCTTTCTTCAACTATGTTCTGCTGTTTCTTAATCACACATTCTCAAAATACTGCTTTCAATGTTGTTTCCATAATTCATGTGGAAGTGCTATTAAGTAATGTCCTAAGAAACTGGTATGTTTTACTCAGAAATCTGTAAAAATGGACATAAAGTTAACCTCTCTCTCTCTTTTTTTTTTTTTTTTTCCCCACAAATGTATCTACAGGACAGGATCAGATCAGATATTTCACATTATTAGATCTCTGTACAGATCTTCATGTGAAAAATACATGTAATAAGGTGTAACTCATGTATTAGAATCAAATGAAAAGCAACAACATGTAGTATTTGAGTCAGATTAATATCAAGAAGCCTGTGCTCCTTTGTATCTCAACAAAATGCAGGATTACAGTTATGAACGCCTACAAATGATACTCCACTTTCCTGTTCAATTTACTGGAGAAGGATTACTACCAGCTCACCTTTAACTTCAGTTGGAAGTATATTTCAGTCCATATTTAAGCATCTTCCCTTAATTATTTATTAAAAATAACATACAGTCACTTTCTTGGAACTGATTTATACTTAAAATGGTGCCATTTAACTTACTGTGTTTTCCTCCTTCCTTTTGTAAACAAGAATAATTTGAATAACATTTACATTTTTATGCCAATTTCTTGATCCCTCACAATAACAGGATATAACTTTTATTTAAGCAATTTGAACACATTCTTGAGTTCTTTAAAGACTCTCAGTATTTTTGTATAGGAATAGACTTCAAATTCCTCAGTAGGACTTGGTCCACTTTACAAAATTTTTATCAGATCCGATTAATTTTCCTTGCTTCACAGAAATCCAAACATGTCAGCTGAAGTAAAGCTGACATATGAGAAAAAAAAAAAAAAGAGGAAAAAAAGAATGTGTTCTTTTATATAATAATAATAATAATAAAATAACAACAACAACAACAACAAAACAACAACAACAACAATAATAATAGTAATAATAAACTATAATATGTCCTTATATCAGGGTTTCTAGTAATTTCTCTTATCTCTTTATGTAGTTTCAGAGTTAAAGTAGATAAAGCAGAGTTAAAGCAGAGTCTGTAATATCTTATTTCTCTGTTTTTGTTTAGCAGATCCCTTTGATCGCCTGGTTTCCTTAAAAAATATTTGCTTCTGCTGAAACTAAGGCAGCTTAGTTATTATGACAACCTTGGATTGCTACCTGAAATTTAAGAAGAGAAACATATCTATGCACTCTCTGTGTGACATGCTAGTGATTGATCACAACGGTTTTTGAGTATGTTCTAAACAGTTACATAAAGCTCCTTTCACACTGTCTGGCACTGCTGTACTGCATATATATCTCATTTCCCTGGTCTCTGCACAATCAAACTTATTTTCTGCATCTCTCTCTTCCTCCTTCTGTCCAGATGCTCTACTTACATGTATAATTAAGTAACATGACATGACTAATCACAAGCCCATTCTCAATGTTCCTGCTATTCCTCTGTGAACTTACTTTTAGATTTCTCTTTTCTTGTTGCACGTTGTTATATCACTGAAAAAATACTTTAATTCCCTTGCCACTTGCCACTGTAATAAGTGAAGTTAAAGAGCTTAGAGAATTCCTTTCTCAAAGAAAATAGAAAGGAATTGCAAAAACTGCAGAGGATTTAGGACATGGAACTGCTTCCTTAAGAGGAAAACTAAATAAAACTAGGACACAGTTAATCTACCTGTACTGTTTCCAGGATAAGAGCTAACTCATTTAAAATATAAACAAACTCTGAGGATATCATGGTTATCAATTCTGCGGGCTTTATTCTCCACTAAATTTCACAAAGATACGTTAAATAAATCTAAAGATAGTATTGTGTCTTTCTGTTCTATAAAATTGAGGCAGACAATCTGATATTTGTCTTTTTCAAGCGTACAGAATGCTAACCACTTGTACATGCTATGTACAGAATGGGCTTGGTTTCCATATATTTTGAAGCCCAAGAATATGAAACTATGAACTCTGCAGAATCTCTTCTAAAACCTCTCTCTTGTACTAGTTTTTTTACTTAATATTCTGCTTCAATACTTCTATAGTCTGTGGCTCTAAACAGTAATATAAGTAGCTAACAGAGTCACCAAATAAAAAGGAATTTCAAGCTGATGCTTGTAGGTGATATGCAGCTCTAACTTGTTATATTTTCTGGCTACATTGATGAGAATGTTATTTTGCCCTTGGCTTCAACAAAGAGTTTCAGTCATAGTATCTTTTGTTATGTTACCACTGTATTGATTAGCCCCTTGCTGTTTTGCTTCCCTTACGTGGTTTCTATGCACGTATTCATTCTCTGGTGGAATAGCAGGTTCAGATAGGGCCAATAAAAAGACAAAAATTAACCACCACCACCATGCCTCCACTCCCCCCCCCAAAAAAATAAAAAAATAAATAAACAAACCCACAAACAAACAAACCCCAAATTTCTACTCCCTTCTTATCTCCTAAAACAGCTACTTAAATACAGTTAGTGACTACAAACCAGCCTAGAAAAAATTGCTCTGGCCTGTTTAACAGAAGGTCACAGTAATTTTTTATGGTTCTTTGCACTGTATGCTTTGTGGTTTTGAAAGATTTTGGTGTTAATCAAAGACAAATCTGTTCCTTTGCTTAGAAATTATATTTATACTTTTTAATTTTTTTTTCTTAAAGCAGAATTCAATTAATTTCATAATACATTGAAGAGGAAAAAATTAGGCAATGGATTTGAGTTCCACATGCCTAAATAAAAAATTATGAAGCTGTATGTTTATGACACACTCAAACCATTAAATTGTTAACTATTTGTTGATGGTATCCTTTCATGCTCCCTAGTAGATAATAATTGGCTTCAGGAATGAAAGTAGGACAGGAATAAGAAACGGAATCTGTGATAAGGATTATTACTTCATCTTTTCTTTTTTTGGTTTAAATCATTTATTTTTCTCTCTCCATCCAAACCCAGAAATTTAAGTTGCAGAATAAAATTGTATTGACTTCTGGATTCGAGCATATAATAGTTATTTTATATTCTAATTAAAGGTAAATTTGCAGGGGCATTTAGAGCAATTCAGGGAGCATGGTCTATGAATTAGCCTGTTTACATCTTCTGACCCATATTAAAAACCTTTTCAGTCATATGGTCTGTTTTAGGGCTGATGGTCACTAGAATGCATTTAATGAATTAAGAATGTTTCTTCATATCTGTAGGTAAAATACAGAATTTGTAGACCTTTTTTTTTTACTGAGGAAGAACTAAAAATGTCCTGGATGCTAGACCAGATTCTACTTTGCTAGCAATGAATGCAATGGTAAGCAGCCCTTTCTTTCCCTACTAAGTGGGTAGCTCAGCTGTGTTCTAAAATTCTTCTCTAGAGTGTTTCTGTAAGAGATCTGAGTTCTGTGGGCTTTTCTAACAACTCAGACCACTATAGTCTAACCTCCTGAAAACATATACCTTGTTCTTTATTTCCACTATTCAAACTACAAATCCATCTATGTTTTAGTTTAATCTTTTCTCACAGTGTTACTCTCCATGAGTAAAAGTACAAAGGCAGCTACTTGTATAAAAGGAGAGGTTTGGTACAAAGATCATAACAAATAACTATTCCTCTGCCCTTTTTTTTTTCAAAATCAATAACCAAGCAATGAGCTGGTGTTCATACAAAGGAAATGGAAATAAGGCAGAGAAAATCATGTAGGAAATGAGCTCTGAAAAGTCACTGCAATACCTGTGGCTCAGAATGATTAGTGTTCTAACAAACAACTAGAAAAGTTGGCAGATAGAAAGTAAGAGGGAGATCTGACTATCATTTAATATTTTCTTTTGTTTCTAACATTGCTCAGTAGAAAAAGTCAATTAAGAATAATTTATTATAAGACTTTGATTTTATTATTGTTTAATTGTTTTGTAAATAAAGCTACATTTTACTTTTCACATAAAAGCTACATTAGGGGTTTTAGCTGTTTTGGGGTGTGCAAAGAATGGAAATATTTGGTTTTGAATTTGCTTAGCTTTGCTAGTGGGAAGTAGTCATTAATACAAAGGAGATAATGATAGAAAATGTTAATAATAACAATTATATGCAAATGCAGATGCCCACTTTGACATGCTAAGCCTCTATATACGTGACTACTATGTACTGCATCAAATACTAATGATGGAAAAACAGGAAAGGTTCAGAGTTTAGTTTTCTGAATAACTCAGATTTGCAAAACTGATGTCTTTTGTCCATGAATTTAGTAGTTTGCGACTGACATTGCCCTAATTCTTCTCCAAGTCTATAAAGCTGTGATCAAAAGGACTAGCTATCAGCCTTGTAATTCTGGCTGTGGAATTTCTACAACTTGTGGATCATGATAAGATCATGTCCACACCAAACATGATTTAAGAAGGGCACGTAAAATTAGCTATGCTCTCAAATTCCTGACTGAATACCACCGTTGACTTCTCCAGTCTTTAAAACACTCCCTCGAAAATATTTTCATGACAGCGAAAGGGCACAGTGTCACTTCACAGTAGCTGAAATGATTCTTAGTACTATTCACTTTTCTTGTTGTACAGAATAGCTATGTGTGTTAAGTATGACTGATTTCAATGTTCCTTTTTTTTTTTTTTCCCCTGTATTAAGATGTAATGGATTATTTTCTCAGCCTAATGGTAATAAAGAAACACATTTGCTGATGCCTGTGTATTCTCAGCATAATTATTTTGGTTTTATTCCATATTTTTTTCAGGTCTTCACTGACTTCCCATAACTGCTGATTCTTTGAAGTGATGTCAGGGAATTCCTTCATTGGGCAGACAGACTGTTCCTTAAGATTGCCCTGGGGCTTCACACAGTAAGTATCAATATTAACAATACTTCCAGTCCCCTATTTTTAGGGGGGATCTTTATTGGAAACTGGTTTTTACACGAAGACTGAGGCACATTTGGAAAGTCACATTGTTTACGAATGACCCTGCTCTGAATTGTGCTTCTGACATGTCATCATGGACCAAGCTCAGAACATGGTCTAGGAGTGAAGCATCTATGTATGAGTTATGTGAGAGAGTGTTCCTGCTTTATTCTTCAGAGTTATTTTGCCAGCTGAGTTGAAAAAAATAAAAAAGTTCTGGGCAGACTGGGACCAATGCAGAATTGTGAGATGCATGCATAAAGGAGTATATTTTGTATGCAAACAAAAGCTAAAGGGATAATCCCCTTTTTGATTGCTTTTATTTGTGCACCAGTGCTGTCCTTCATATTGGCTATGAGCAGCACTGTTACTTGTTCCAAAATAAACAGTAAGAATGAAGACTAGGAGGAAAAGAACAGAACAGGATGTTGTGGCTCAGCAGCCATCAAGGGGTGTATTGGAATAGGCAGCCCAGGGAAGTGGTTGAGTCACCATCCCTGGAGGTCTTTAAAAGACATTTAGATTTAGAGCTTAGTGATATGGTTTAGTGGAGGACTAGTTAGTGTTAAGTCAGAGGTTGGACTAGATGATCTTGGAGATCTCTTCCAACCTAGATGATTCTGTGATTCTGTATTTCTGCAAGATTTTATATGCAGGCATGTCATGATTTACAAGTTTATCTAAAGCTTGAAATAGAGACCTGAGTCACAGCCATCTTCTTGTCTCTTGGCCAACAATATTAGAGCAGGAACTCCAAGAGCAAAAGTACACGTTAAAAAACAAACTAGCTCTTTTGGTCCTTGTGAACAGTTCTGCACTTTGCCACTGTAGCAGGGAGACAAAATGGAAGCTGCAGCCATGTTTAAAGATGTAGTGAGATGCACAAGTGCACTGACTGCAGCTCAGCTTCAGGGTATAATGGTGGATGTTCTCTGCGAGGTGTGTTAACATACGTATAGGTTGAGACTTCCTGAACTACAGCGGAGGATATTGACTAGACTAGACATTCTCCCCAGATGAGCACTCCCATGATGTCCAATTACATTTTAAGACTCCAAGCCAGAGGGGAAGATAAGGGAATTTGACCTTGAGAATGACTTTGAGGCAGCTTGAGTCAATGAGTGTTAAGCATACTAATACTAAAACCAGATTCATACTTTTCATACTTTTTTTTTTAATTCCTTAAATTTAAAAAACAAAACAAAACAAAAAAAAACGAATGAGTTACATGATATATTATAGAACATAGTTCTAGAAACAACAACAAAACAAAAAAATACAAAAGCTAGAAATAAATATCATGCAATTTAATACATTCAAATTCAAACATGAATTCTGTATGACACTATCATATGAAGTTATGCTGTTAGAGCTGAAATATAGTGTAAAATGAAAGAAGAATGTTAAGAACAGAGCTTAAGTTTGCCTCTTCTGGTAGCATGAATTAAGTCACTGGCACTGCTGAAGATTGCTTACTATAGAGTTTGATTCCTGTATAGAAAAGCCATTATTTTAAATTGTAAATTGATGTTGTAGAGTTAGAGGAAGTTAAAATCAGGTGAGAGCATTGTTCTATCTGTATGCTAATCTGTTTTAAAGATATTTTTTTCCGCTTTTTTTTTTTTTTAATATTTTATTTATTTATTTATTTTTAACATCTTGACTTGATGAACAAAATGGGTTTGGGTTTGCAGGAGACACAGTGTGGAAATATAGACCACTGAATATTTTATAAGCCCACAGTAAAAACTTAATTATATGGAGTAAATGTAAATCAAGACTATAGAGCAACTGGATGCTATGAAAATGTAAATACAATTTGTAGAAGTAAAATAAAGCTTACAGTCTGCAAATCAAAATATCAATTGGGAAAAAAAGTACTGACATCAGCCACCTTGATATTTTTGCAAAATATTTGCAGAATATGGCTGGACTTCAGTTCATATAAACAGATGAAAAAATATTGTAATTCTCAGTTTAGAAAATGTAGCCATATTAAAATATTCTTGTGCCTTATGATTTCTATAACTGTCTTTTTCCTAAAATGGGTGCCCAGTTTAGGTTTATACAGACACTATGTTGTTTTTCCAACTTAATACTTTTGATGTTACATAACCGAAAATTTCTGTGTGGAGATTAGCATGGCCTATAATTTTTCATGGAGGAAGAAAAGTCAGAATAGTGTGTGTTTTTGAAAAGGTCCCTGTACTTTGTGTATTACATAACTATTATTAATTCAAAAGCACAGAAATTCCTAGGTTCTTCCTCTGCAAGAATAGCTTTTTTTTTTAATGCATAGACTTGATGAAACTTAGTACAGTTTCTTAACATCATATCTAAATTAAAACTTTTATCATTACCACGCTTTTTCTAAGTTGGGAATTCAATTAATTGTAATTATAATTACTCTTTATTATTCTGTCCACCTTCTAGCTGTGGCATATGAAGTGGGTGGATATTTTCAGAAGTGCTCAAGTATTTAGTTTTCCATCTTATTGACCCATCAGTGGAACTGGTGGTCTTAGGTGACTCCTTTCTATGTTTAACACGGCAGACAATATCCTGTTTTAGATGTT
The DNA here is from genome assembly GCF_964034855.1 of Anser brachyrhynchus. Classification (NCBI taxonomy): domain Eukaryota; kingdom Metazoa; phylum Chordata; class Aves; order Anseriformes; family Anatidae; genus Anser; species Anser brachyrhynchus. Next base: position 24,018,669 of record NC_137699.1, on the reverse strand, counting down.
TAGAGAGATTGATTGATTGATACATAGATAGATAGATTTAGTAAATATTTCATGGTTAAATGTTTATGACTCCATTAAAAAAAAAAAAAAGCTATATAAAAGTCTTCCAACAAGTATAAGTTCTCTCTTCCATACGCTTCTCTCCACCTTTTGCATGAGCAAATTGTCACTGTTTGGAGTTGTGATCTTAAGCTGAATATCCCACATCTGATCTGATGTGGCAATTTTTGTGTGACTATTTTTTAAAGGAAAAAGAATGAATGAAGAAGAATAACTTCCTATTAAGTTTGGAATATAAAACACTGCAATTCGGTAAGGATAGCACTATATTCTACAGGCTCAATGTTTAAAAAGAATAGAGACAGAAGACAATCAAAGCAGAAAAGTACTACCTATCAGAGTTCTGTTTGGTTCAGAAGATTAATTAGTAGATTATATGAAGAATAGGAAAGAGAGAGAATATAGAAACAACAATGTAGATATTATGTCTAGAGATTAAAACTAAAACTGGATCATAGAGATGAAAAAATAAGTTTGATTGCTAGGCCAATTTTGTGTTGCTTATTCTACCTGAAACCAAAAGAATAAACATGTCCAAAGTTGAGGTTTAACCAGCATAGCTGCATGTTGCTCAACAAGGCAATGACACATAAACACTCATATGAAAAATCTGTCTCTTATTTGGTATTAACATAAGTTTTTTTATTTATTTATTTGGTACAGTGAAAACTAAAGCACACTTTGGGACTAATGACTGGTGGTTACTAAGGATCTCTTTTTTCCCTTCAAAACAGTATAAAATCATGAAAATAACCATTTCAGAGTGAACAAATGTGTCTACTCATCTTGATGATTGCTAATGCTCATAGAACTAATCATTGTGTATATAGTATATATGGATGTGAGGAGGTATGGTAAAGATATGCTAAACTAATTTAACAGTAAGAGATTTACTTTGTAGCAACACGTCAATGCAAATGCATGAATGTAAATCTGATTCAAAGCCAAGTAATCATGTGGGAAGGGGGCTTCCTTCTGTGATCTTAAAGTCTGGCTTCATTCCAGTGATTATAGGTCCTAATTCTGATGTTCATGTTAACACAGATGTGGATAAACTAGAGGAAATCCTGACCTTTGGTGGAAAGACACCAAAAAAGTAAATTGTTTTCCAGAAATACCTGTCTCTTACAAATACAGATTAGATTTCTTACAAATACACTACCAGTAACTTTGAGATTTTAGTCAGGTTTCAAAACTGCAAAAAGCTAATTAAGATACTTCTGTATCTATTTTTTGTTATACTAAAATGTGTTATACTAAATAAGGTTTATCATATTAGCTTTCTGAAAGTTGAAGATGGTACTTTGGTCAACTTTACTAGTTATATAACATTGCCAAAAAAGGAAAATAACTACACTTTTTTTTTTTTGGGGGGGGGGGGGGAATACTAAAAAACAACAAAACAAAAACAGAAAACGAAACAATCCACATATCAGTTAACTTTCTACACATAGCTGTTCAGTTTGGGGCTGATACTGCTATTCCTTATTAATCTCTCTTCTCTTATTCATGCAAATAGCCTAAGAGTTTTGAGATACAGGTCTTTCATTTGATCATTCATTCCACAAAGCTTTGAGTGTGTTTACTTTGCTGAAGACAGACAGAATTGATTCTGTGCCTGATCAGATGTTGCATCAGTCATAAGAAAAGCGCATACTAGATCAGAAGAATAGAAAGAGTGAACTGCAATGGAAGCCCTGATATGTTCTGTTTCATATTCTTGTCCTGGGCGAGGGTTATCTGTGGGTAGTTTGTAAAGTCAAAGAAATTGATAGATACTATTTCCTTCTCAAACTTTTGCTAGGTATATTGTCGCTTTTGGCAGTTTAGAGTTTGTTTAAGTTATTTAGAATTGGTCAGTGCCTCTGTGATTCAAGATGCTTTGAATTGCTCCATTTTAATCTTACCCTGAAATTTTTGAAGATGCATTATTATATGCATACACAAACACAAAGACACATTTCTTCCTTTACTGAACATATAAATGAAGAAACTATAAAAAGTGAAAAGGAAGATTTTGGGAAAAGAACGTTAAAAATAACAGTAATGTTAAGAAATAAATCTGACTCATGCATTCACTTTCTTTCTCTCTTCAGCTGTGTACTAATGAACAGTTACAGAGCCTGTATATAAGAGCCTGGATTTTAAAATATTCACCAAAGCTCCCCAACAAGCACAAAATTGTAAATCCATGCAAAAACTATCTGATCACAAAGATGTTGAACTTTAAACGTCCAAGAGCACATCCAATACCTATGAAAATTGCCCATTTATAGGAAATGCATTTAAATTGTCTTTGTCCAGGTCGAATACAGTGGAAATGCTAGCTGAAGGAGCATAATTATGTTAAAATGATTCAAGAAGGGTGACAGTCTTTCATGAAGCCTAATCAGTACCTTGGCTGTATCTATGGGCATAGAATGGTCAGGAGCAATCTACTGAACTGCTAGTCCTCAATTATCATCATCTTTGACTTGTTGCCTAAGTACATGCAGTATTCCAGCCTCAGTGCTTATGCATTCTGGATTGCTGTGTAAGTAACCATCTCTGAGGACATTCAACTGCCATTTTTACTGTCTTTTCACCTCCTTTTATATGATGCTCCCTTTTAATTGTTAAGCAATACAAAAAAATATTGCCACGGGATGATCTGATCCAACCTTCTTCACTACTGTTTTAGATTGCTAGCTTATACCATGCCACTATTTTATTTTATTTGTGATTTGTAGTGTTAGGTCAAAAACTATGCTGTTTTTCAGTTGTCTTGGAATCATGTGGTCACTTTCTGAAATGTATTTTTAGGCAAATCCAGTTTACATTTGTCAGTCTTACCATGTTGACTGATGCGGTTAGTGTATCATAGATGGTCATCAGGTTGGCCAGGTATGATTTGCCCTTGGTGAAGCTGTGCTGGCTGTCTTGGATCACATCTTGTCTTGCATGTGCCTTGACGTTGCTTCCAGGAGGATCTGTTCCATGATCTTCTTAGGCACAGAGGTGAGGCACAACGGTCTGTAGTTCTCCAGGTCTTAATTTCTACTCTTTTTAAAAATTAGAGTGATGTTTCTCTTTTTCCAGTCACTGGACACATGGCCTGACTGCCATGACTTTTCAAATTTGATGGAGAATGGCTTGACAACTCCACCAGCCAGTTACCTCAGGACCCTGGGATGCATGTCACCAAGACCCAAAAAATAGTACCTGTTCAAGTTTCATCAGGTGTTCTCAAATGTGCTCTTTACTTAGTGGGAGCCCTTGCCTAGAGGTTCAGGGACTTGAGAGATGTGGGAAGCCTGATTGCAAGTGAAGACTGAGGTAAAGAACTTTTACCACAGACTTCTCCAAGTCTGTTGTTGCCAGTTCTCCATTCTCAGTTATCAGAGGGGGTACGCTCTATCTCTCTCTCTTTTTTTTTTTTTTTTCTTCTTTCTCTCTTTCTTTAATCTTTTCAGCATCATGTCTCTATTAGCAGCGTAAACCATTTACAGCTGCCAATCTCCCTTATTTCCATGTTTCCACTTTGCAGTATTCAGTTTCACATCTGACACTGTAAATTCAAATTTCTCATTTAATTGGTCAAGTTTTTGACATTTTATCATACAGATATTTATGAAGCTTCTTACAGATTGGACTGGCTCCTATGCATTAAGCATAGTCAGAAACATCTTCCTGACTACTGTTCTCATGAATACTAGTACTTCTTCTGTTCTTAGTATCCTTCCTTCTTATCTATTGGTATTGAATAGCTGTTGTTATATTTTTGTTTACCTCCCTCGGTGTATTAAAAATATATTGGAATAATTTCATTCTCTTTCCCAGTCTTCTTCATTCTTCTGCCTTACAATTCCTTTTCTCAGCTGCACCATCTGCAATCCCAAAGAGGTGCCAACTGCTCTCGGAGAGTACATCCATTAGTTCCATTTCTCAATAGCTATACATGTAATTTGAATAACACCTGTCCTTGATGCAACTGTTGATTTCATTATCTCGTTCCATTTATTCTCTTCCATGAAGGATAAAAAGAATGCGACTGAAAACCATCTGAGCCATGATTTTGGTGAGGTGTTCAATCATACTTCATCTGCTGCATTGGGAAATTCTCAGGTGCTATTTGCTCTGGTTTGAAGAAAGATTAGTGATTTTTTTTTTTTTCATTTTGTCCTCAAAATCATTTCTCACCTAAGTTCTGTAGCTCATATCTTTATTTCTGTTATGCATCACAATCTTGTAATCTCTAGCTCTTGTGTAATAACAGGTGGTTTATATTTGTTGGCAAAGCGCATTGAGTCACATAGATTCCTCTTAGTGTTGGTATGACTTTGAGTCATCTACTGTTCTCACATGCCCCAGACTCTTGAGATACCTCTGAATAAACTAGTGAGACTGTCAAGAGAAATATTTTTCAAAAAGAGTAATTTTATTCTAGTAAATTGCAATTATTCATCTGTGAGAGATGGTTAAGTGTAAAAGTGACTGCAAATACTTCTTACATTCCACTCACATGAACTATAAAATTGTTTACAAGAAAAATTGTTTGCCTCAATGTAAAAGATTCTCTAGTAGAAAAAAAAAAGTATCTATTTTTTTTCTGAGAATGCTGTTCAGACCATCACAGAAGGACATGGTTTAACACAATACCAAGCCTAAATGTATAAAGCCTTATTTTTGTTGTTGTTGTTGTTTTTGTTTGTTTGTGACTTGTTAAAAAAAATAAAAACAAAACTAATTTACAGTGAAATCTGAATTTTTGAATCTGACATACAGAGTGCCTGACAATTTAAACCAGAGGTTCTGAGGACACACAGAGATAAACATAGCACAAAATAGAGCTTGAAAAAAAGGCAGAAGAGACAGAAACAACTCCTTCCTATGGTGTCTTCTTATTCAGAAAGCATGTATATCCCACGCAGATATCAATGTATGTTCTTGAGGCCAGCATTAACTTTAATGTCTTGACTAAACTTTCATTGTGGGAGAAATAGTGTATGAAGTATGCAAGTTGACAAGAAGGGTAAGTATAGAGAGCTCAATACCTTTATGGTGGAAGAAAAGCACTGAAATGAAGATGGGTGGGTTCTGGAGAGGTCGTTGGCCTGTTGGCCACATCATCTACAAAGCTGAAGGAAGCATTTCTCAAACAAAACTATAAGAGTTTTTTTTTTTTAACTTTTGTTGTTGTTGTTGTTCTCTCTGTAAAGATAGCTTATAGGTGTCATGAGAAAATATCGATGCAAGAATAATTTGGAAATAATGTGGAAAATTAGATAGAATTTAAGAAAAGCCCTTCACACCCTAAATCATGACCAAATAGTGTATTTATGCAATGGTGATGGTTTTATTTCAAATTGTAAAATTACTTATTAAATAAGATTTGGATAGGAAAGTATTCTCTGTCTAATTATTCATTTGTCTGAAAACGAAAATTCTTCACTACATTAATCAGACTGCTTTGTCTATCTAAAAAAACAGAGGAGGGATCATAAAAATAATATTTTAAAAATCCAGCAAAACCAGAAGGAAATAGTAAAAGGGGGTGGAGGGAATGTAGAGGAGGAACTGACAAACAGCACAAAACATCTACAAAAGTCATATTGCTTTCAAATAGCCTTAAATAACTGAGAAGATACAGAGACCTGATAGTTGTTCAAAATGTATGGAAACAAAAACAAACAAACAAAAACACAAATAATAACAAAACAAACAAGCAAACAAACCACCAAAAGAAAACACAAAAACACCTAGAATAGTTTCAAAATCTAAAAAGTGAAGAAAATTTTAAACTGAAGAAAACCAGAGTTGGAAAAAAAAAATACAAAGATACAGAAAACAAATTAGTCTTTAAAACAGAAATCTCTTTTCATGTTATCATAAGTCTGATTACCTGCCTTCATAAAGGTTAAAAAAAAATATAAAACTTTAAAATAAGAAAGTACTCAGAAGCAGAGATTCATAAAATTTCTTGTAAGTTTTTCATCCCATAAAGATGCCTAGAGCCTTGAGTGATTTGCAAATTACCTTGCAAGAGTTTCTTTCTCCTTTCCCAAAGCCTTTTTTTGCCAATCCTTTTGTACTGAGTCATGACTGGCATAGAATTAGCTTTTTTTCACAGCACCTTGTGTAGTTCTGTGTTTTGGATTTTTGACTTAAATAATGTTAATAACACATTACAGTTTTGACTATTGCTGAACAGCATTGATGTTTTCTCTTTTTTCCACTCTGCCCCTCTCTTTGGTAAGTAGGCAGGTAGTGGGCAAGAATATGGGAGGGGACACACCCAAGGCAGCTGGCCTGAACTGGCCAAAGGGATATTCTATGCCATATAACATCATGTTCAATAATAAAAGCTGCGCTAGGGGAAGAAGTGATGGGGGCTTTTGTCTTTCAAGGTGGACATTAGTCAGAGACTGGTTGTGCATTGTTCTGCTTGTAGTAAAAAATGATAACAAGAAGTGGTATTGTACCGCTGACAAGGAGTGTGTATGTGTATCTGAGCACATGCTGAAGCTGTTGAAATTGAGATTATTATTTCAGAAAGTATAATTTACTCTATATTTTTCACAACTTTAGTTCTAGCACTGCTATTGCTTTCCCCACTGAATTTCTGTTTGTTGTGGAGTATATTTTTAAGGAAATTCTCGTCTAAATGTCAGATAACCATACTTACACATGGAATATGTAAGGGTATACTGAAGATTTCATGCCAGTCAAGTCTTGTATCTCTAACAATAAAAGGTTACTTCGCTTGTTAGTCAATTGAAGATTCTATTATATGATGAAAGGCATGTTTAATACTTGCTGTTTTTTTCGTTGTATAATATTACATTTTGTTCTCTCTGTACAGAAATATGATACTTATTAATGTAAGTAGGACACTAAATCTGTACTGAAAAGGAATTGGATGCAGGGAGATAGAAAGTTTGATGTAAATTAGACCTTAGTCTATGGCCTATGGGCAAAACAATAACTGGTCTTTCTGTGAGTTTTCTGTGAAGAGAATATTGTGGCTCCACACTCCTTTCTAATATGTCTTCCCTAGAAGATGGTTTAACCTAAATGTGTTCATTGGAAATATAGAACCAGAAGTTCATGGATGCAAGTCAAATCAGAATTTGGCCTTAAAATGTTCAGTCAGTATGAATATCCTGGCATCTATGAAAGTGTTCTACCAAAATGTTGATGTTCTTACTTCTTAACTGAGCAGAATATAGAGCTGAAATTCTGTCAGCATCTCTAAGGATTTTCTTTTCTCCTTTTCATGTTCTCAGGTTGTAATTCTTTCACTCTTTTACTAGCTACACCTTCAAAATACTACAAGTACAGTGGAAGTCAAGGACAAGAGAAGACTGATTTTGTTTCAATACTACATTCAATGGAATTACTGAATAGTACTTTGATAGAAGGTTATAATTTATGTGAAAAATAGATATATTTGTTTTCATCTTACTCGTTAATTTTGCATGACTTTCTTCAAATGTGCAATGAATTAAAGATTGATTTTTAATTGAAGAATATAAGATATAAAAAGAGACTTTTTTTGGCAACTGGAGAAAATGGATAAACTGGAGAAAGAGGATAAAGCTTTTACTATGTTTGCAGAATCACGCATTAGCAAATCAAGTATGTGTGATTCAGTCTTCTGAATGTGTGGCTACCCCAGGATCCTGAGCAAAAATTGACAGAATTTAGGGCATCTTTAAGGGGAAGAACATGTTCCTAACTAAACTTTCACAATAATAGCATGTGACTCTCAGAGCAATTTTTGTTTGTAGACTTGCTCTGATAATTGATTTCTAAATCAGAGCTTGAATGGAGAGGAATATAATCATATGGGATTCTACTGACTTGATTGATAATAGGAAAAATTCATGTTTATCACAGAGCAGTGCACTATGGTGTCCACACATTTGCATTCACTGTCTTCAACAAAATCTTTCACATAATAAGAGGAAAACAGGTAGTATTTACTGTTTTCAGACCTCCTTCCCTTTGCATAGTTCCTTTCAAAAGTCTACCTTTTTTCCTCTTTGGCTATATATGAGGCCAGGTATTGAAAAATCTCCTGCTACCATGTGACTGTAGGTTCGGACAAAGCCAAGACACATAGAAGAGGAGACTAAATTTTCCCCTCTCCCTCTTTATGCACACAGCCTGCTTTCAGTGTGAGGGAATGGCTGAGAGCCACAGAGTACTCTGATAAATCCTGTTATTTTGACAATGGGCTGGTGTTACAGGTATAAAGAGACTCTGTAACTGTAGCTCTGCATGAGTCACTAAAAAAATCTGTTGATGTGTGACCCGCACACAATGCCTGTAAATGTGAGGTTTTGACCAACAGAGGAAATAAGGTCTGGTATTTCTCACAGTGATGTGTGGGAGGTCTAGGAAGATAAAATCCAATATACTGATTGAAAATAATTTTCTATTTCTTGTCTTTTTTTTTTCTCTTCCCCACCAGCGTATGAAATAATAGCTACAGTGAGAAAAAATATCAAAAGGAAAAAAAAAAGTTTTGTTTGGCAATTTTTTTCTTATGGCCAAATTTATGATAATAATCAATGCATAGAATTAATTTTTGGTAAGTATATAGTCCATGTACTTGTAGCTCATCAATCCATTTTAGCAGATTTTTTTTTATGCTACATATAAATTTATCAGCAGGAGTATAGTGTTTTTTTCAAACCAGTATATTAAATATAGGGAGAGAACACAAATATCAAGTTGTTAAATTAGAACAAAAAGTTTTATATTTACTGTATTAAATTATATTTAACAAACACATATATGTGGTTAAAAGCTTGTGTTTTTCAGATTTAGATTTTTGTATACAAAACTAAACCTGCTCCATGCACAGCAGCTTGACGGTCTGTATCAATGGGAGCAAGTAGTATGAAGGGCCAACACAGAGAAAATCGGATGATTAAAAAAGGATAGGAAGTTGAATTATTAAAATATCCAGATTTTCCAAGATTTGGGGTCAGAAGAGATAAAATAACCATGGGGGAAAAAAGAGGTACTGGGGAAGACAAGGTTGCATTCAGACTTTGTTTTGATTGCTGTGCTTTATTGATTTTTCTGATCTAAAAACTTTCTGAATGTGATGGTTTCAAGATATTGAATGCACTTGAGGCAGGATAATAAGGGGCCAGACTTCAGACTATTCATCATACGGATTTTTTATTGTGGTACCGTCTCAGCTACACTCAGAATCTTAGTGTACAACATGTGATAGAAGCACTAAGACATGAGAAAATTAATAAGCTGATAAAATTTAAGAGGTTCCACATGTCTCCAGTAGCAGATGAAGGAAGAGAAATATGGCTAGTACCTTGCTCTATTTTTTGCAAGGAACATTGCGAATCTATCTTGAGACCGACAGCAAACATCATTGTATAACAACCAAGGAAAAAAGACATTTATTCCTTTCTGTTTCATATGATTTTTAACACAGCTTTTTTTTTTTTTTTTCATTAATAAGAAAAAAGATAGCAATGAAAATATTTCACAATTTCCCTATAGACATAAATTCATAAAGATAGAATGTTTAGTTCATGTATGTCATTTTGAAGGAGCTGATTCCTCACAAGGGAGATCAGATTCTGATATTTCTGGAATAGCTAAATGATTACCAAAATTTAATTAAACTAAAAATCAATAAAAAAAAATAAGAAGTATAAAACTGGATGCTGGACTACAGTATTTTTGCATTTCTTGCTAATGCACTTTAGCTCTTATAAAGGTACTTTAGTTGTAAGGAGAGATGGCTGAAAAGAAATCTTGTAAAGGTCTTTTTGTTGTTGTCGTAGTACCTCCAATAACCTATACTGGCATTTATGCCCAATTGAAATAACTATATAGCAGGGTACTGCTACCAGCAAATTCTACGTGTTTATTAAATATTTTCTTTTTAAAATGTAAATGTTATTCATTTTACTGCTAGCACAGGGATTTGCTGTGATCTATGACTGACCTTTCATTGGTACCATAAATGATGTATTAATCATTCTCATGATATACATCTTCTTGAGTTAATGCACATATGAATGACTACAGTCCTTGTTACTGTGCCAAGTAAGTCCTAGAGGCTATTGAGCTGTTCGGCTTTATCCAGCCTAATGTATGACTGAGGAAATTCGGTGGGAAGAAATGTTTGTAAACACCTCAGCCTATTACTATTAAAAGGTCTGAAGAGAGCACTAGATTAGACATTCTCAAGACTAGGGTGTTTTATTTTTTTATTTATTATTTTTTTTCTATTAAAATTGTAACTCATTTGTTAGATGACTTGAAAGGCACTGCCATTTCCATGTAGTTCTAACAAATCAGGTACCCCAGCTGTTGGATGCAATCAGGCCATAGACAGGGTCTCACTGAATATCTTGCTCCTGGAATATTTTACAGACATTCTAATCTAGCAACCAATTTTTGACCATGTCTTGTCTTCATCATGTTTGCATCCCTTTTACTCTGATGACTTTCAAGTTCTTATTGATCTAATAAGCTTATCAGCATAAAAAAAAGCAAATAAAATGTATATATATAATACGTGTGTATTTTTGGTAGAAATCATAGACTTGGAAATGATGTAGAAAGAGCAAGTGGAATAGCTCTCTACCTCTGAATCACATCACACTATTAGTTATTATTACAGGCTGGAGACATAAGCATAGAATTCCTCTTTGTGACAGATTTTAGTAGCCAGTTTTTGGACAAGATTATCAAAAAGACTCTGGTTATGGAGTCCTGTTGCAGCATGTTTTGAAAGTTTTTTTTTTATATATATATATGAAAGTAGTTCTATTATGTAAAAAAGATCACATCCTTTTGTCAATATAACCTGTGAGAGATATATAAATTCTCTTGTCTTCAGAAAAATCTCTTAACTGTGACAGAGTCACAGAACAGTGGAAGCTGAAGAGAATATCTCCAGGCCATGTAGTTCAAATTGCTACTCCGGCAGGATCAGAAGTGGTTAGACATCTAACTTCTTGAAAAATAGTGGAAACAGTGCCTATTGATTAAATCCTATCTGTGCTTTTGATAATCTATTTTATTTTTCTTCCATGCAAATAAATCTATGGAGAGTTATCCATAGAGTTAATGGCTCTAGAGTTATCAATAGAGTTAATTTAGCTCACTACTTGTACTGGTAGTACAATTTTTATTTTTATTTTTATTTTTATTTTTATTTTTATTTTTATTTTATTTTTATTTTTATTTTTATTTTTATTTTTATTTTTATTTTTATTTTTATTTTTATTTTTATTTTTATTTTTATTTTTATTTTTATTTATTCTTATTTTTATTTTTATTTATTCTTATTTTTATTTTTATTTATTTCATTTAGCTTATAATTCTAAGAACAGACCTTATCTGGAGGAGGCAAAATGTTCTTTAGATGAATGTGAAGTACTCACTGAAACAGTTTTAACCTAATATTAGAGTGTAGTTTTATTTTTACTTCACAAGTTTTTCTTAATTAACATAGCTGGCAGTTGCTCAGGATGAAAGTTGTCTCTTTGCAAAGGACTCCTGAAACAAAGGAAAAGCTCTCAACTAACATATTTTTCCTTAAATATTCCTGGACAGAGTTAATTATCCTTAATATCGTGTTTATAAACTTCTAGGAAATTCTTTAAAATGTGAAGGCTGAAAAAAAAAATCAGAATATTTTAATATTTTTTAGATATCCACACTCCAACTTTTATCTCACTGACCCTGAGTTTTATGACTGTGAACCAGTAAAACAGACCTAAGAGAGAAACATGTCAGGGTTTCACATTTTCCATGTTTAAAAATAAATAAACAAACAAATAAATGTTATAATTGGGTTTTACTGGTATTTGAGGCTGTTATTAGCCTTTAGGAACTATCCTTTCTGCAAGTTACATATTCTGCATCTGATAGGTAGGCCTTAAGGTATTATATCTGATGACTGTAAAGCTTTTGTGCTGCTTAAGACAGTGTTTTCATCTTCTAAGTGACTTACGAATATTTCTATTCCTAAATATTATTGCACACTTCAGTTTATCATTGGGTGCTTTTTCTTCATCTATGTTTTGCTTGGATTATGAATTTGTGTAATGTTTTTGCAGCTATTTCTTAAAATTAATAAGTTGCATAAATTAACTAGTTCAATAATATGTCATAGGGCTTCAGCAAGGTAATTATCAATTAGTCTAAATGTATATAAATTCTACAGCAGAATTTGAATATGAAATCAGAGCTTCCAAATGCTCATATAAATGCTCAGAACAAACAAACAAATAAATAAATAAATCATGAGCAATACAGAGACTTAGATTTATTTTCTCAGAATACTATCCCAATAACAACTGATGTTATTTGGAATTAACAGAAGATTGACATAAGTCTATTGATAACAAAATTAGAGATTCATAAAATTAGAGCTTTAATTAAAGAAAATCAAAGGAAAATGTTCATGTGCATTCATAAACAGCAAAAAAATTACTCATTTTGCAGTAAAATATTCTCTAAATTCGTGGCAGCAGAAAGGTTTTGGCTTTGCTTATTAAGAATCAAGCTTATGTAAGCAGATTTTTTTGGTCAAAAATGAGATGAGGTGACTTCACACTGATATAGTTTATTAACTAATACTATCAAAATAGTATGTGAGCACAGCACTCAGAAGTATACTGGCTAAAACTGATCAAACAGTTTATGTGATAAAGCTTAACATTTTTTTATCCAGTAAGTTAAATTTGTTCTAGGATTTTCTTCTTGCTTGCAAATGTACATGTATTTCCTCTTAAAATATTTAGTCTGCAATAATGAAATTTCCTTGACAACTTAGCTGACATATAAAATTCTGCTAAAGTTTGCAGATGACAAAAAATATCTTTATTAATCTAACAGCTGGCTGAATGAGCTGCAGTATTGCAGTGATTCTTAAAGACGTTGTGGAGAAGAGTCATGTCTGTATTTTTCTTCCTGACATCTTGTAGTGATATCTACCAAAAAAGAATTACATTATGTTCTTCCTCTTGTGAAAACTAAAGCTGTTCTCTTTCAAAAGAAACATGAACATAAAATTTGCCATAACTCTTTATACTTAACTGTATTATGTATTATCGAAGTGCTGAGGCCTCAGCTTTCCTTTTTTTTGAAATATTATCATTTTTTTGAATACATACTTAGAATAACTGATAAAATATGCAAAATTATTTTATACATTTGGACTTACAATATCCAGCTAAAAAATAATGACTACAATCCAGAAAGAATGTATAAAAATAATGGGAGAAAGGACACCAGCTTCAAAAATAACATCAAAATTGTCATTTCCTCTGTCTGTAACATGGAGTTAGCTTAAATGGTTCTATTTCATATTGTTGCATAAAAACAGCTTATGTGCTACATATGTAGAAAGGCAGAAAATGCACCTGGAATTTTCTTAAAGCCATTTGGTATTTGAGACATGCATGTAGCTTTGTAGCTTTTTAGCTAAAAGGAGAAGCTGTATATATTATGAGAAATGAGAAAAGCTAAATTTATAGTGGTATTGACAACACTACACTAACAGTAGTAACTACGCTAGTAATAACTACAACACTAATATATTTGTAATAGAGCAATAGGGAGATCTTGGAAATGTTTAGGGAGGCATTGTCTTAGTTTAGGCAGTACACACATGTGAACAAGGACAGGGAGGTAAATGTAGTGTTTATAAGAGAGTGTAGGCAAGGACAGAAGAAAGAGTGGGAGTCTATATAAGAATACTATATTTTCTCCCAGACTTGTAACAGTAGCTACAGCTCTTTGTAGCTCAGAAACCTCACCAGTAATATGAGTAGATCTTGAGTTCTCTACTGAGAAAGAGGTTGTAAGGAGCAAAAGATGTATGTGTGGAGACTGATTAATATACTTTATCTGTATAAAACATTAAATACTTTCAAGTAATGATCGCAGAGTATTTGGTTGAAGAAATTGAGATTTTCTAAGGTCCATGTATGGCAAAGGAGCAGGAAGAAACTTTTATTAAAAATATCTTTTATTAAACTTGTGATTGGTTTGTGTCATGATTTTTGGAGAAAAGCTAAAAAGTGTTAAATTTCCCTGATCTACTTATACTTGCACTTAGACAATCAGACAGTACAAACCCATTGTATGCAACATTGTTAATTCTGAATGTCTACTAAATCTTTGTCACTTATTTTTCAGTGCAGGAATGCGATTACACACCTCAAACATGAAATTGTATTGGAAATTGTAGGAACTATGACTGAATCAGTCAGTTTTCTACATTTTTATAATTGGCTATATGTAATCATAATTTTTTATTCTGACCATTTTCTGTCCTTCTAATTCCCCGTTTCTTCTGTTTATTGAATAGGAGTTATACAAAGAATTTTAAAAGCAAATCAATAAATCCTATCAGATAAAATTAGGTACAATTCATCCTAGTAAAATATTTTTTCAGCATGGCTTTGATAATTTATATTCCAAAATACTTTTTTTTCCAAATTATATTATAAATACATGGTATACAAATATTACCGTATTATGAAATTACCAATATTGTTTTTATAACAACCAAGTTATATCTACTTATCAAAGCTGTTTCAGACCTACCAAATATTTCTAGTATGTTAAGTGAAGGTCTAAGGAACCACTGAAATCATATATTAAGATTGTTTATACTCAAATGGCTGATGGGCAGTCTATATTGGATGAACATAAATTAGAGCGTATTTTCACATTTAGCATTAGACTGCAAAAACCAGTGGCTTTGGCCTGGATTTTCTCCCAGCTTAATTGGACTCACAACAATTCTATCTAAAGAAAAAAAGCTTTGAAGTCAAATATTTGGTAAATAAATATTTTATCCATTGATTTCCTTTTCTAAAAATTATGTTTTTCTGTCATATTTCTGTAATCTAAAATGAATGTTCCCAAAATTTAGGATTGATTCACATACTTTCCTTGCCACAGATTAATCCATTTCACAAGGAAAAGTCAAAATTTACTTTATTCTCAGAACTTTTTTGTGCTCATGGCTCACGGTGAGGAGAGGTATATCCTATTCTATCACTGGGACCTAAAAAAAAAACCTTTTTATTTATTTACTTATTTAATAGACAACACTTACTATTTATGTAAAACTCATTATTTATTATCTTTTTAAAAATATATATATTTTTTAATTTTAATTTTTTTTTTACAGGTTTATCTGTGCTTAATTCTTTAACATGAGATTTTGGATTTTGACAGTTCCCCTATTGTTTTTAAAGTATGACCATAACTACTGCAATCTCTAATATGACATTTCAGGCAGCACTTAATACTGAAATGATCAATTCCAAAGTCAGCTGACAAAACCCTATAGTAGATATGTATACTGGGTCTCAATTTCTGTATTACTTTAAAGCAAAATAAATAAATAAATAAATAAATAAAGGCACACTAATCACAGTTGGAAAACATGCCAGGTATAAATCCAGAAGACAGTTGTAACCAATTGAATAGATACCTTAAAAATGCTGTGAGATGACAATGCTATGGAAGTATTTTTTTCCTGTAGAGATGATTATTATGTGTTTTGCATGGAATATGATTCTCATGATTTTGTCTGTTTCAATCTTAGATTGTGCCTATCACTGGAGCACCTGGAAACCTGATTACTTATGTGGCATGTTTTGTTTTGTTAATGATTCAGTCATTTATGTGATTATAATTTTCATTAATAAGAAAGGGGTCGGTGGAGAAACATGAAAAATGCAGTCAGTACAAGGAATAAGTTGTACATAATATGCCCTCCAAATATACAAATAAACCACATATAAAATGGCTGCCTTTCTTTACTGAATTCAGAGCCATTAACAACATAAAAGTTCAAAGGCATAACATAGTGACATACTTGCTACACTCACATCTAATAAAATCACTCTCTGCTAACAATCACATCAGACCTAACTATAATCAGCTTTGGTCTAACACTAACTCTTTATAACTCAGTGTTCATCTCCTACAGGATAAAACACATTTTACTGTGCCTTTTTTTTTTCTGATTAAGATGGTAAATTTTCAACTACCTTCAGGGCTGCTATAAATTCTGCATTACAAATGAAAAGATTGGAAAGGAGTAGCTTGAATATCTCCTAAACAGAGGCAAAATCACCACTAAAAATTCATACTACCCAGAAACAGATTAAAAAATAAATAAAATTAAAAAGGGGAAATTCTGTTTTAGACCCAAATGTACATATTTAAGGTGGCAGCAAAATTTTCTTGCTCTATTCATGTAACCTGACAGCTAGCATCAATGTTAACCAGAACATTTTCTACTAAGCTCACTCTCTGCATCAATACTATGGGACTGCTTGAGGATTCTTTTTTTTTCTTTCTTTCTTTCTTTTTTTTTTTTTTTTAATAGATGAGTATTTGTTCCTATGATTTATGTTATTTCTCCTGTGAGTTTTCAAGAACCTCATCTGTCCCAATAAGCTTTCCATGCCTCTCATCAATCAGTAAGGATGAAAGAAAAAGAAAATAACAAAAGAATAGTTTCTAAATCCTATAGTCCTATCATCTCTTCACTGTAATCAACTCCATACACACTATGGCTTTGAAGTAGCTGTTTCTTACTAAATGTGAAACAACATTCATCATATATATAAAGGGACTGCATGATTATCTGGGGATTTTATGGTAGAAAATCTTTTCTTCTGTGCAGAAGTTAAAAACATAAATAAACTACAATCAGTGGCCCACCAATTCTTTCAAAGTAATGATACCCTGATAGTCTGAATGCCAGTGATATTCACAGAACCACAGAATGGTTGATGCTGGAAGGAACCTCTGGAGATCACCTAGTCCAACCCCCCTGCCGAGCAGGGTCACCTAGAGCATGTTGCACAGGATGGCATCCAGGTGGATTTTGACTGTCTCCAGAGAAGGTGACTCACAGACTCTCTGGGCAACCTGTTCCAATGCTCTGTCACTCTCACAGTAAAGAAGTGTTTTCTCATATTCATCTGGAACTTCCTGTGCTTCAGTTTGTGCCTGTTGTTTCTTGTTCTGTCACTTGGCACCACTGAAAAGAGTCTGGCCTCATCCCCTTGACACCCTCCCTGCAGATATTTATACACACTGTTGAGATCCCCTCTCAGTCTTCTCTTCTCCAAACTAAACAGGCCTAGATCTCTTAGACTCTCCTTGTATGCAAAATGCTCCAGTCCCCTAATCAGCCTCATAGCCCTCTGCTGGACTCACTCCAGTAGTTCCATGTCCCTCTTGTACTGGGGAAACCAGAACTGGACACAATACTCCAGGTACAGCCTCACTAAGGCTGAGTAGAGGAGGAGGATCACTTCCCTTGACCTGCTGGCTCCTAATGCACCCCAGGATCCCATTGGCCTTCTTGGCCACAAAGGCCCACTGCTGACTCATGGTTAACCTGCTGTCCACCAAGACTCCCGGGTCCTTCTCCATAGATCTGCTTTCCAGCAGGTCAGCTCCCTACCTGTACTGGTTTGTGGAGTTATTCCTTCCTAGGTTCAGGGCCCTGCACTTGTCTTTGTTGAACTTCATGATGTTTCTCTATGCCCAGCTCTCCAGACTGTCCAGGTCCGTATGAATGGCAGCACAGCCCTGTGGTGTATTAGCCACTCCTTCGAGTTTTGTGTCGTCAGGAAATCTGATGAGAGCGGACTCTGTTCCATCATCTGGGTCATTGATGGATAAGCTGAACAAGACTGCACCTAGTGCTGACCCCTGAGGGACACTGCTCGCTACAGGACTCCAGCTAGCCTGCACCACTGAGCACAACCCTCTGAGCTCTGCCATCCATCCAGTTCTCAATCCACATCACTGTCCACTCATCTATCCCACACTTCCCGAGATTGCCTATGATATGTTATGGGAGACAGTGTTGAAAGCGTTGCTGAAGTAAAGGTAGACAACATCCACTGCTCTCCCTCCATCTACCCAGCCAGTCATCCCATCATAGAAGGCTATCAGATAGGTTAAGCATGGTTTCCCCATGGTGAATCCATGCTGACTATTCCTGATCACCTTATCTTCCACGTGCTTGCAGATCAACTCCAGAATGAGCTGTTCCATCACCTTTCCAGGGATGAAGGTGGGGCTGACCTGTAGTTTCCTGGGCCCTCTTTTTTGACCTTTTTGAAGACTGGAGTGACACTAGATTTCTTCCAGTCCTCAGGCACCTCTGCTGTTTCCGTGACCTTTCAAAGATGACAGAGAGTGGCCTAGCAAATAACATCCATCAGCTCCCTCAGCACTCATGGGTGCATCCCATCAGGCCCCATGGATTTTTGGTTGTCAGTTTTGCCTAAATGACCTCTAAACCAATCTTTTTTGACAAAGGGAAAGTCCTCCTTTCTCCAGACTTCCTCTCTTGTCTCTAGGGTCTGAGATTCCTGAGGGATGATCTTAGCAGAGAAGGCGGAAGCAAAGAAGGCATTCAGAAACTCTGCCTTCTCTGTAACCTTTGCCACCAGGGCACCCACACCATTCAGCAGTGGGCCCACGTTTTCCTAGTCTTCCTTTTGCTAATTATGTACTGATGTATGAAGCCCTTCTCATTGTCCTTGACATTCCTTGCCAAATTTAATTCCAAATGGGCCTTGGCCTTCCTCATCACATTCCTGCATACTCTGACAATATCCCTGTAACCCTCCCAAGTGGCCAATCCCTTTTTCCACATGCTGTATACTTCCTTTTTCTGTTTGAGTTTTGCCAGGAGCTCCTTGCTCATCCATGCAGGTCTCCCGTCCCCTTTGATTGTCTTCTTACTCATATTCCTACCAGTAGAGTCAAAAAGAAAAACAAAACAAAACAAGCAAAAAAACAAAAAACACTACCAACTTAATTAGAGAGTATCTAGTTACTTCAAATTACCACAGAAAATAGAATTCAGTATGGGTACATGGATAAGTCTTTTGAAAACAAAATAATCTAAATACAGCTACTTTTCAAAAAATCTTCAGTAAAATATCTCAGAAAATAAATGGTTTTATGTTACATCAGAAAATCACTACATTGCTTATGTGCTTCCAAGAGATTTCATGAAATTTAACATTCTTTCATTGCTTACAATAAAAATGTTTGTGATGCTAATATATTCATTTTGTCAAATTAGCATTTTGAAAACTTGTCTAACTTCACTCTTGCTGAGAGATTAGTTTCAAACCTTCAACAAACACCAGGCCAGCACTTACAACGGCCTCTTTGAGTGGCTACATGGCTTCTATCATGAGCACATATTTATCTTCACAATGCAGATGTCAGAGAAGAAAGTATTAACATCTCATTTTAATAATGGGAGACTAACACAGAGAGAAGTTGTTCATACAGAGCTGAACCTTTCCGTCATATAGCGGTGTTATAGACCAAGAAACATTCCTCACATAGCAGTTATTAACAACTAGTAAAATAGCTCTCTGGTCATTGACTAGATAATTCATGCTGATATTGCAGAGTTGTTTAATCTCATTTTCTCATGAGTGATCTTACTCTAAGGTCCTCATATATAGCTATTTACTACAGTCTTCAATTTACATTGACCTTCAAGGAGCAAAAACATAGCGCCTTGGAAATGAATTATTTTTCTTTAATGTTACATAAACATTTTGTGGTAAATATTTAATTATTTTTTACTTTTTTTTTTCTGTAGTCAGTCAACATGCATGTGCATATTTTTAATAAGAATTCATGTAACCATTATGCATAGAGGTGGACTGTGCTTTTAACATGGAAACATTTCATCTGTCTATTGATGTTGTAATACATTGCATTCGCTGTAAATGGCAAGTTTTTGGTAGTGGGAGGACTGCAGGGATGGCTTCTGTAGAAAGACATCAAAGTGCAACCATACTTAGTGAGCGATTTCCCCAACTTTATTTCTACCCACAAGTTTTCTCACTCCTGATTTTCTTCCCTATCCTGCTAAGCAGGGAGTCAGTGAGCAGCTGCAGGGATACTTGACTGCTAACCAGGGCCAACCCACCACATATGTAGAAGTAAAAATCATTCATAGACAAGCCAGTATTAACCAGTAGCCAAGTATTAACCAATTAACCAAGTATTAACCAATAGCCAGTATTAACCAGGATTTATTTTTTTTTTTGCACTAATGGCTAGGTAGGCAATCCTTCATTGATATTGTTTCTGTGTGAATGCAGTGCGCTTTTACATGTATTTTTCAGAAATATAAAAAGGGTTTTAATGGAACTATATTGCCACTTTAATTTAAAATTAACATGTAACATATGATGTGGCATAAATAAAATATTAGACCTAAAATATATATTATTTGTTTGTTAAAGCTAATAAAGTTTTTAAGGTGACATCATCCACAATTATGTGCCCTCCAAGCTTTTCTACACTTCTCCATCTTCATACCTAATGCCGTACATCATACATGAAATATGTTCACTCATTCAGCAAATCCTTTCCACGAACTTCCTAATTGCTGAGGATGGATAGCAGAGTAAATACTTAACAGATGAGTGAAGTTAATAAAATCATTCAACTTGCTTTCAGTGGTGTATATGGCATTTTTGCTGATACCTTGCGATGTCTGACCTTTTAAACTGACAGGATGTTCACCACTGAAACTGTTTAAGGACAGCTATCTCATCTCAGAAAAATGGAAGCCAAATATCCAAGATGGACGTGCATTTGCCTCTGAATCAAACTGTCGTTTTTGGTCTGTTAGTGTCTATTATCAAGTCTGGCAAAACAGTTATTCTGTAGGTTAGTTCATACAACCTTGAATTTTTAAGAAAGACCTTGAGAGTTAATGCAGCCAGTTTGTAAAACCACAATTCATGTATATAAGTGAAGTGAATTATACAGAATCTTGGCAGCTAGCACTGCTGATAAACATTCAATTTACAACCCATACAATCCTTTTAAATTTGCAAAGTTCTTCATGTATCCATGATTGATTATAATCCCTGTTTAGATTCACTTACATCTATGAGAAACCCTCCATGGTGTAAAAATCAGGACTAAGGTATGAACTGTTCATGATCCAGCAGGAATCATGTTAGGATTTCAAGTTGATTTAGTAAATGGATCAAAACAAACAAATAAACACTATTTGACTGAGACCAAGGAACTCATTACATCACTGCAAAAAGAAATTTGATCCTATATGCTGATATAATATGGCCAAATGACAAAACATTTCTGAATAGCAGAAGTCTCATGTATTGCAATTTACATTTGCATAACTCACAACAAAGGGTATCTTTCCAACCAGATAAATAGCGAAATCAATCCAGAAAGCTATATTTCTAGGGAAATACCTTAGATCAGACATCAGAAATTAGTCACTGAACCACCTAAATAAATTTACAAGAGAAACTACTATATTGTACTTTATTTCAACTTTTTTTTTTTTTATTTCCAGACTTTAGTGCTCTTTGTCTTTCGTGAAAGGGTAATGCAATAATGACTTCATGTAATTTCAGCACTGATCTACTCTGCATATTATGGTACGCAATGTGTTCCTAAATAATTTGGGCATGTGGCAGTAGGCTTCTGAAGCTACATTATGTAAGAGTACAAACACATGAAAATTATTTTTGGCATATATGTAGGATACTTTCATATAAAAAAAAAAATCAAAATGCATATGACCTACAAGGATTTGAGTTCAGAATACTGTACTTTTCTCAGGAAAATGTTAATTAACAAATACAAGATATCTTCATTGTTACAATTGTCACTATTACACATAGCTTCACACACACCAAAAAAAAAAAAAAGTTTTAAAATGCCCATGTCTGTGCAATGAAATCTTTTGAGTTTGATAATCAAGACCAGGCAGGAAACACTAAATTAGTTTTTGCTGCTGCCTTTTTGAACTTTGCTGCTATCTTTGAATATCTGGTTGTACTTTTTTTCTTTTTTTTTTTTTTTTGGCCTCTATCCTAATTTTGCTCACTTTTTCCCTCTTCCCTAGTGCTTATTTCAGCGCACAATTATGGAATACTGTTATAATGATGATATTCTCATATATTCTATGGTTTCACAACACTAGCAAATACTGTGGAATATAAATAAATTTTGAGCTTTATATGCAGAATGGCCTAAATCCAAGACAAACATCAAGAACAATGGACAGCACATTTTCAGGAACATCTGCTTTTGTTAGAAAAATATTTTTTTGAGAGCTTTATAAGCTGACTTTTTGAAATTGTCTTCCACACAAATATATTCTATGTGTTATTCCTGTTTTATTTTCACTAGAAATGTAATTGGATATTGTAACTGTAGGATTCAAGGATGTTTTGTTGAGGTTTTGCTGAAAATTCCTACTGTATCAAAAAGTAGGTCAGATAGGTAAAGTGACAGTCACTACTGTAAATAAATATTTAAATGAAGGGCAAAAATATTTTCAAATCTATATAGAAATGTACTTTCAGTATGTACTGTAAAATGCTGTCAAGGGAAGTGTCACCATACTTATAGCCAAATAGTAATGAACAGCTTCCATGATCATGTCTGTCCAAAATAAATCTAGCTATCTTCTAGGCTGTCCATCCTTATTCTTGCTTACAGGTAATGTCTGGCTGTGACAGTCAGACTGTCTCAAGTGCTACGGATACTTTATTACTAATTCATTTCCAGATTTCATGGTGTTTTAACTTTTCAGGCTTTCATTGGGCTCAAAATCCAGAAGATCCCCTTAGCATAGTCTCATCAAACTCCCTCACAGAATCTGCTTCCTTACATCTGTTTTTTCAGATACTACACAGTGATACCAACCAAAAAGACCTCTGTGTATAGTAGTATACCTCTGGGAAGATACAGGTCAAATAGAAAAGCTCTCATTAAAGAGGTGCATATAAGTGAGCAAAAGACAAGACCAGATCCCAGGTGTTTCTAAATTTGCTGCTGACATTTTTCAGATGTATTAATGAAGTAAAGGGACTATCCTATGAATACACATATCTGATGAATTTAATGATTACTGGTGGTAACAAGTCTAACAATAAGACCATTTCAGAGCAGTTTGGTGTCATAGATGATGTGAAACAAAGTTTTGCCTTAGGTTTAATATTTTTATATTCATATATGTTAACAGTCTGCACCTTACAAACTTATCAGTCTTCACTTTAACAGTCCAGATCATGCTGCATTTCCCTTTCCTCCTATAAAGTTCACTTTTTTTTGTTCTCTCAGGGGTATGAAGTTTCAACAGAAATTAATTCTTTCTTTGCAAGGAATAATAATAATAATAAATATATATACCACCTGTCAGGCTTTCTAGATGAATCATTGAATATCTTGATCTCCTGGTGTTATTCAAATTCTGAATGCTTGCATCTCTCAATGACCCAGCAGTCACAGCTCTGCTGGCTTGAGACATTAACATTCCCATTGATATTCATATTTTGTCAAACTTATCTCAGATCTGTATTTAAACATTTCAAGACATTGGGGAAATCCACAAGAAGAGTAAGAGACAAGGGATGTGGGCTAAGAGTTTTCACAAGGATGTTGATGATATAGTGTACTGGAGAGGACATTTTCAGCAAACGTTGAACTGTTTGTTCATTAAGAGAAGTTTTATTAAGAAAGGACTTGAAGTAAAGAAAGTTAATATATCAGTGTGAATACTATTTTTTTTTTCCAGATATACTCATCTTGGTGATTTCTAAGTTTCCCAGATAAGAAATTTAAAATATATATTTTAAATATTTCTGTAGTTTTTCTGAGGTAAAATTAGGTACAGTCATAAAATCTTTTTCCCCCATGATTGCTTATGAAAAGTAAAAAGAAAAATTCCAATACAATATAAAGTACATAAAGCAGAGAAAGCTTGGAAGCACTTTGCTTTGCTAATTAGAGCTGGCTACATAATTTTAATGAATAATAGTAATAGTTGGATAATTTTTTCCCCATTCACTTTTCAAAAAGTGAATTACCCAGATTACATATTCTTTGAACTTATTTAATATATAGAATTATTCTTATGCTGTTTTGTCGTATTATTCATCTCTTGCAAGTACACTATAAATGGAAAATATCTGAATCCATTAGTTACAAGGATTTCGCCTTTCTTCACTGATTGACTCACATAAATAACTAATGAAGTTCACAAGTTATAAAACCAGATTTTACACAGTTCTTGGTTAATCAGCTACTGTGGTTATTACTTTTAGTGAGCACTCAATTTCTATTGTCCTATTCAATGCTGTATAGACAGAAATTAGACAGATTTAGACAGATTTGACTCTATCCTAACTGCATGTTTAGTAGTAGAAACTTTCTTTGTTACCGGGTTATTTAATTATTATTCTTATTTTCTCTATAAACATAAAAGGTACCTAACAGGGTCAAATCTACTGAAGCTAACTGAAGATCCTGATGAAAGAATAATAGGCCATGACTATATATAGATTCAAAACCAGAAGCTTTCTTGCCTCTTTCAGGAACCTCTTTTCTTTCTTTTTTTTTTTTTAATACTTTTTAAAATTTTTTATTTTATTTTATTGTCAAGAGGTGAGGTTCCTGAATGGCCTCAAAATCCAAAAAAATGGTCCCACTCATTCCATGACAGAACTTGGTAAATGTATGAGTAAATGGGGCTTGCCTGTAATAATAAGGGTGTATATGTGATAACCCAAGAATTGGGCAGCTGTACTTTAACTCTCTAACTAATTCAGTTTTTTAAATTTTTATTTTATTTATTTTATTTTATTTTATTTTATTTTATTTTATTTTAATGAGTGTATAATTTTTTTGGTATGCAATAGTAAAAAGCTACTACTTGTCATTCATATTTCATTCCAGCTGATCTTACCCATAATCATCTTTTACTTTTAAAACCTGGCTCGAAATGCCTAGATCTTCTAGTATAATATGACTGACAGAAGTCCATACTTCATTTTATACTTGATTCCACTGCAGCTTTTTGATTCTCTGAAATCTGATGCCGGAGACACTTGATGTCAATGACTTACAAAGAAATAATTAAGGTTGTCTAATATAGACAGCTGGGGAAATACTTAATTAGTCAGTGTTTCTCTATAGGCTGACTGGCTATAGAAACTTACCTTTGGACTGTGGAGCTTTCTCTCTGCACATTATCTCTTTCCCCCTCTAAATCTCTTCTAACTAGATTATAATCAGTGATTTGAACATCAGCCAAAACAGTCATCATATTTTAGCAATGAAATGTGTATTTAGATGAAATTTAATTTCATTTAGATGAAATGTGTATTCATTGAAAATGTAAATGTGTATTCGTAATTTAGCAATTTATAGCTGCTATAATTTATTACTTGGGGATGTTCTTATGAGTTCTTGTTTGAATGAGTTCTTATTTGAATATGGTTCTTCCAACCAGTGTCTTGTACTTTTTGTAGGGAAAAAAAAAAAAAAGAAAGAAAGCTGCAATATTTAACTCCTCTGCTTTCATTGAAGAATTAGTAACTGATGAACTTCAAACTCATAATTGATCAAGGGCCCAAGATGCCTAGGCACGTAGCTATGCAAATTACCAAATGTCCTGGTTTTGGCTAGGATAGAGTTAATTTCCCTCCTAGTAGATGGCAGGGTGCTGTGTTTGGGATTTAGGATGAGAATAATGTTGATACCACGTCGACGTTTTAATTGTTGCAGAGCAGTGCTTACACCAAGCCAAGGACTTTTCGGCTTCTCACTCTGTCCTGCCAGCGAGCAGGCTGGGGTTGCATCAGGAGCTAGGAAGGAACAGAACCGAGACAGCTGACCCAATCTCGCCAAAGGGGTATTCCATACCATCTGACATCATGCTGAACAATTATTATGGGGGGGCTGGCCAGAGTGGGGGAACTGGCTGCTCAGGTATATGCTGGGCATCGGTCAGTAGGTGAGCAATTGCATTGCGCATCGTTTGTTTTGTACACATTATTAGTAGTAGTACTATTATCATTATTATTACTATTTTCCTTTCTTTTCTGTCCTAATAAGCTGTCTTTATCTCAACCTCCAAGCTTTCACTTTTTTTCAATTCTCTCTCCCATCCCATTGGGGGTTGGGGGGGAGCAGTGAGCAAACGTCTGTGTGGTGCTTAGCTGCCAGCTGGGTTAAACCACAACATCAAAAAAGAGAAAAATAAACAACAAACAAACAAAACCCCACTAGTTTGCATAGCTATTGAAACTGATTTACAAAAAAGAAAGATCATAGGGTGATTTTCATGAACTGCTTTTAGGGTTCCCTCTTCTCTCAGCTCTGATAAAGGTCAGCTATAAGAACACTTCAGCACAGAGTCTGGGGTATCAGGAACCCTCTCCAAACCACCCATACAGAGTATAAAATTGAAACAGTGCTGGGAGATATAAATTAATTACAAAGACCAGACAGTATTTCTGCACACATCCACTGATGAAAGAAATGTTGCCAAGATAATTTTTTAGATCAGCTTTCACAAAATTTCCTTTATACTTTCAAAAAATTTCATTTTATTAAGGAGTTCTTCAGTAGTGGGCAACAAAAACAGTGAAGAGATATACCCACTAACGTTTGAACTACTTATTACAATATCTTATACTTTCTCACTAATGAAGTTAACATGAAAGTCTTTCCAAATTCATGGCACAAACTATCATAGTGCTTTGTCTCTCCTACTCAAATTCTGTAACATACTATCCATTCCAAATTCTCATACTATTATATATTTTCTTACTTTTTGTCTGCAATTTTCAGAGCCAACTTTCTACTTAATCTGAGTTTCTTGACCTGTGTTTTAAAACTTTGTCAAAAATGTCTTCTGATTTTTTTTCCATTAAAAAAAAAAAATCAGTTGTGTTCAGCAAGATGTCCTAATTTAATCTTCAAGGTTATGCTATCTTCAACATCAACCAATTAAACAAAAATTTGACTCCTGAGTGAAGTTTAAAATTATTTTATCACCCTGCCAGCCCTGTCAAAAATAACCTGTTCTTTCAACACTTCTGTTACCTAAAATCAAACTGGATTTTTATTAATAATTAGTCAGCAGGTAGCTTGCCAGGAGTGGGCCATTCTTTACTAACTGAATAGTGAAATTTCATTACCACTATTTGGCCATAGATATTAGGGGATCTGTATTTCCTATGTATCTATAAATTGCCTCTACATAAAAATCAAAACAATAGCCCAAATTCTCAGATTACATTAGTTGTTGCACCATCTGAAAATGTGGATCATTTTTGTCTGTGATAGTATGGATAGTATGCTAGCTGAGAGTCCAAAACAGACTTTTGTCACCTCTGTACTGTTATGGAGGACAAACAGGGACATGTGTCTCAATAAACCATTATTGATATATTATGTAATCTTTGAATTTGTGTAATAGTGAAAATATAAATTACCTTTAGGTGTAAAAATTATACCTGCCCCTACTCATTCCAAATTTTAAAGGAAAACGAGTGAAGCTACCAAGGCTGCAGTTTCTTACAACTATCAAACTTGTTGTGACCAAAAGATTGAGATGAGTTTTGTATTCTCAGTATTAATCCTAGGTTCCAAAAGGAATAGGAAAAAGACATTTTATATCCTGAAATTGAAATTTTGAAAACTTAACTTGAGCTTAAAATTAGGTTAAAATATCACCGCTCTCATATCTTTTTGAATATAAGAAATGTAAATTTGAATCTGAATTACAGACAATGAAAACTAAGGTTGGACACATGATAGACAAGCAATTGCATCCTAGCAAATAATTTAGGAGAATTACTGTGGTAATTTAGCAAAGCAAACAAACAAACAATCAAAAATACCCGCCAAGTTCGTAAGTTGCAGTACGGAGGAATTAGGGCAAAAGTCAATAATAAACTTTGAGATTTTGATCTCATGTCTTTAAGGAAAGTATGTCTGGTAATCCCCAAATGACATTTCATTAAGAGAAATTGCTCACCGGGGACATCTGCTAGAAAATCCATGAATAGTTAGATCTTGATGCCAGCTGACTCATAACTGACCTCCACTGAAATTCATTCACTTTTTTTTTTTTTTTTAATAAAAGGGAAATGTTACTTGCATTGACATTAGGTTGAAAAATCTGTATAATTTCCACAGTCTGTGTATGCTACTTGTTGAAGAGCTTCCACATGCTTCTCTTTGGGCTTCTCCTGCAGTACTTAAGCCAGGTGCTTTGCTGCCAGTCTAGCTAACTGGCTATCACTACGTGCAACATGAAACCTATTCAGATGGGAGCACAAAGATCAATTGTGTATAATATTCAGTGTCAGGACTGCACCTTAAAATTTTGTAAAACAGAAAGAAGACTAGAACTGAGCATTCATGATCATACCAATGTACAAGTATGAACCTACCCATTGAAGACATGTTGGCATACAAAGACATATATCTGTAAAAATATATATACCTCTATAATTTGCAATATTGTTGCAATATGACAAGCAGATACTTTCACAGAAACAGCTGTAATAAAGAATAGGAATTTCAGCAGTGCATGTAGTTCTAGAACAAGCAATGCATATAATGTATTTTTCTCTCCAGTTTTAATTTCCTTTTCCATCGGCAAAACTGAATTGCACATACCACTTGACAGGTACAGCTTTTGATTTGCCTGTTAAGCCATCATGCTTTCCCAAAAGTCTTCTTGCCTTCTGTTTTCTCCCCAGCCACAGGAAAAGGGAATGGCGAGTGGTTGGGTCAGTGTTTGGCTGTCAGCCGGGGTCAACCCACCACCCTGCTTTTTGAAGGGCAACCTTCTCTTTAAAGTCAGATTACTTGGAATTGAAATAAGACATTATTTCATTAATAAGACGTTACTTCATTAATTAACTTTCTTTTTCAGAATCAACTAGTCTATTTAAAGTCTCCTACATTGTGGGAGTTTGGTACATAACAGTGATTCAATATCTAAAATCCTTACTTTACATTTAAGGATGTCCCAAATTTCATGTGAATTTCATGTTTTACCAGAAGTGTAAGATATGTCATGATTAGTGTTGAAACCTCAACATCAGGGAATCCCAGGAAATTTGTCTGTACAGAATTATATGTATAAAGAGGAAACTTCTTACCTTGATCTTTGCAAACCTAATTAGATGTTTATACCCATTTTTCAGTTTATTCTTTTTCTTTTTTTCCTAAGTGACTGTACTCTCATCTCCATGTAATAAGTAGACTAGAAAGTTAAATTAAGGTGGATAAATGAAAATCAGTCTTTAGAAAGATAATTGTTCATCTTTCAACCCAGTAAGTTAAAGAGAGTCAAAATTTAAGTGTATGGAACATTATATAATGGATGATGAATGCAGAAATAAACGTAAGGACACAGTGCTTTCTTTCAGAGCATTCCTTATGATAAGGTAGTAATACCAGCCATTGGAAAGAGGGCTGGCATATGCTAGTAATATGAAAAAAAATCACAAAGTTTGAAGATTAATGCATTATGTGCTAAATACCATTAATTTAAAACCTCTTGCAAAGAGAAAGGACAGATAATAAGACTTTTGATTTAAAACTTCTAAAAGTATTTGAACAGATGTTTTTTTTTTCTATTTGGGAGGGTCCAAAAACACTAGGGTAGAGATTAAGCCTACCAGAAAAGAAGAGATGATGTATAATAAGTCTATAGACAGAAAAAGAGTTTAAACATTTTAACAGATGAAAGAGTTCAATGTTGATAAATGTAGAATAATGATGACTTTGATGGGGCTTTATCACACAAGGCCATGTTCATCATAAATTATAAGCTATGAGAAAGGAATTCTACAGTCAAAAGAGAAGCCTGTTTGTATCATTAATGAATGATGAACAGACAAAAACAAACAAACAAACAACAACAACCAAATCTCGATATGAAGAATAATGACAACTTTGATAAGTCTATTATGCAGGCATCTTCATGCTTCATAAAATAAGCGGAATTAAAGACAAAGATTTTGATTTTTAAATCCCACAAGGGAAGCTTTTGTATGATTAAAATTTAGTGGCTCACTGTAATAATTTTTAAATGAAAGAATGAAACTACTTAAAACTCAGAAACATGTAGATTACAGGATTAATTAAAACAAATCAGAGTGAAAAGGAATTCAACATTAATTTATTTTAGAGTGCACTTATCGACACTTTATGAATTATGTATGATTATTGCAGTGAATGGCATCATATACAAATAGTAGACATAGTATATCTTCCTATTATATGTTAACACAAGACAGGATTCCTCCAACATTTCCTGCCCCAGTATACATTTCAACGGACATGAAGAACTATTAGGAGCAACTATAAAACAGCAGCTTTATATTTGGTAAAAGGTCTCTTTCTCCAATAAGTTTTTTTCTCTGAATCAGATATTAGTATGAAAGTTGATTTACAAGGGACAAACAATACTGTGAACAGTTTGTGTTGCATCTGAGGGACCCACAAAAGAGCAAACAGTTATAGTTCGCCATTAGTTTGTTGGAAGGAAATATAGGAGGATCCTCTAAATAGACAATGTTGAATTTGGTTCCTAATCTGTAGAAGACAATAACAATAAGGTATAATGCAAAATTAATAGGGATGATAACCATATATCTAATTTTCAGTATCAGTTTAAGCTACTGGGAACAAGTGAGGGTGACATACATGTGGATTCTGCAGACTCACCCTTTCAGTCTGCTCCTGCCTTAGGGTCATTTTTTCCTTTACTTCCACAGCAGACCAAAATTCTAAGACAAAGTGACTCTTCCTGGACCTGACAGTTTTCGGTGCAGTATTGTTGCACTATTTACTTCACAAGGTAACTAGTCCTTTTCCAACTGCAAAGGGGTAAAATGTTGGATTGTTTTATCCTGATAGAAAACATGTCTGAATTTATGTGATTTTAGGATGGTTTGGGCTGGAAGAGACTATAAAGACCATCTAGATCATCCAGCCCTTCTACCATGGGCAGGGTGACCTCCCACTAGACCAGGTTTCTCAAAGCTCCATCCAACCTGGCCTAGGTCACCTCCAGGCATGGGGCATCCACAGTTTCACTGGGCAACCTGTGCCAGTGCCTCACCACCCTCATAGCAAATAATTTCTTCTGAATATCTAGTCTAAATCAACCCTCTTTTAGTTTTAAGCCATTACCCTTTGTCCTATCACTACACTACACTTCAGCCATTGTCCTTTTAAGAAACTGCAGAGGGTGAACAAGTTATGAACAACAAATATGGTGTTCACTAGTTCAGACCTATGTACTTGTACATCTGCTGTCTAAGTCTAAGCTAGCCACCCCAGACTCACTCAATATTCAAAGCAGAGAAATAAGGATAGTTCCCTTCACCTTGAAATGCTTATTTCTCCCCAGACACCATATCTGTTGTAGTATGCTGGTTGTACCACAGGCAACAATGATTAAAATTTCTGCTGCATCCAAATTAGCTGCTTCACGTAGGAGAATCCAGAGTTTTTAATGAAATATTATGTAGATAACAATATTGTATTGTTACATGAAAAAAATCCACTTATTTTGACAAAACAAACAAAAAATAAACCCAAGATTGGCGCATATGAGTTGCAGATCCCTAGGAAATTGCCTTAGTCTTAATTTAAAAGTTTAGTTTATTTTTGATTATTATTTATAGATGACAGGCGTAATAATAGTGAGTTAGTATACTGTGGTTTTTTTTCCTTCATTCAAATACATTTTGCCTAAAGATTTTTTTTTTCCATACATTTATTTACTGCTAGGCAAAGGGCAAGATACTCCCAAGGACAAGTTATTCAGGGATTGGGAGTACAAAAATTCCTAGAAGCAAATCTAAGAAGTAGATTTGACAATGAGTTGTCTGTGAAGGTGTCCAGAAGGATGCCTGTTTCTGGAGATGCAAATACCATTTTTGTCTCTCAGTTACTTGAAGATGATCTGACAGGTTTGTGTGGCTTCTGGTCCTGTGAGCTGGACAACCACATCTCATTACATTCCTTAACCCTGAGGATGAATTCCGTTGTAATAGCTAAGCTCCAAAGTATATACTTATAAATATAAAATTGCAGCCATTGATACCAATTTTGAAGTTCTGAAGAGGGCCTGGTAAGTAGTTTGGGAGCTAAGGGGGACACACAATACATGGGACCACAGTGCTCAAATGCTTGTAGTGTCAACCCTGGATTGTAGGTCTAGGAGTTTCTCAAGTGTTTCCGTTGTTTTCTCAGTCCCAGTTTTACATTCTCTGTGGTGTTCTTGAGGCTTCTTGAGGAACTACTGACTATGAGTCTTTGAAGACAGTGGAGTGAATTCACAGATTGCTTGAACTTTGCTTGGAGAGGGTGTATCTCAGCTAGTAAATGAGTCAGAAATCTGCCAAACTGAGATTTGTCAGGTGTTGCTGAAAAGATGAGTAAAGACTAAAGAATCAAATAACCAAAGTCAAACTCCGGAAAACTTTTTATAGAGGAGTTCTGAAACCTCTATTCAAACGATTTCTATCTGAATGCTTTTAAGAAAAGTTTTGACATATGCCTTTGGGGGATAATTTTGATAAAGCCCTGGGGGAGAAATTGCCCTAGATAAATTTGTGAAGTTCCTTCTAGCCTTACTGTCTGTGATTCCATGGGGATGAAAATGCAAGCAGTGATAATGCAAGTCATTATGTGGGATATCATCTCTCTCTCTCTCTCCCTCTCTCTCTCTCTCTCTCTTTCAAAAAAATATTATGGTGTTTATTGCTTTCAACTTTTGTAATATTTCTGATGATACATGCAATTTTGTGAAATTTTAACAATAACCTCTCACCTGGATAATTTTATACCTGGGTATGTGAAAGTGTGAAGGGTTGTTAAGATTTTTTTGTATCTGCCCATTAAAAAAATAATAAAAATATCCTTTTCTATATTGGACAAATAGGTTTGCTTTCTTCATAAGCAAAGACAAAACTACAAGCATCCTGAGCAGCAGAAGGTGGTGATTTTAGCAAGAATTCTATTGGAAACACAAAGATTCTTCTTCTTTCTTTTTTTTTTTTGGGGTGGGGAATGTAAAATCAGATATGAAGTCAGACATTGCAGCCTCTTTTGACAGCTCTGTTTTTTAACAACAATCCCTCTCTTTCTCTCTCTCTCTCTCTCTCTCTTTAATGAATGTTTTTGTCCCTCATGAAAAGCAGAAAGAGGAGATGGTCAGTCTATTTTAGCATGTTAGCACGCTTTGATGTATGTTATTATAAATGTGCTTATAATTTATTTCTAGTTAGAAATTAAATAGGAATCACTTGGAACTGCATATGCTTTCTGATCATTAAGTAGTATTGTTCAAATGGACTCTGGCCTGACTAATGTTTGCAAATGTCTTCAATTAATTTTAGGCAATCAATGTTTGATATTTAAATTTGACTAGCTATCTGAGTCAGGTGGTATTGCCAGCTCTTTGTCTATTTTTTTTTCTTTTTATTTATTCACTGGTGCCATTTTTTTTCTAGCTTTAATATCCCTTTCAGGACTTCTTCCTTTGTACAGTACATCTTTCATTCAAGTGAACTGTTGTTTGGAAATAAAAGTACAAATATTAAATATATTCACTTTTTCTGAGACACTCTGTTCCAGATTACTTTACCTTCTGTATGAGGAGGGCTAGGCTGCTTCAAGAGATGCTTCATTTTTCAAAAGCACCAGTAAGGCAAACATATTTTGAATGATGACAGTACACTTTGTTCTTCAGCCCTGTTCAGAAATTTTGCTTGTTTGAAAGGGAAAGAGTGTAGAGAGAGAATCCAGGCTGATGCTGATCTGCTCTTACACCTGCTAGAGACTTGTAATCTCCTTTGAGAAGCATCACAGAAAGTGAATGGATCTGACTTGGATCAGATCCTCTTAGAAATATTTTGTATTTTGCCTGGCTTTAAATAACCAGGTGCCTTGCATTTATAATTATGTTTCCAAGGTTACTGTGGGATGCTGACATACCTAGCTTCTTCAATATAACCCCAGGACATGTTGCTTCTCTGCTCTAGTATGTTATATTGTCACCAAAGAAGAAGGTTCTAGGAGAAATGTAGTCTTGCATGCCTGTGTATTTGTTAATGTTGTAAACCTGTCTCAAAATCTCAGACAAATTGAAACCTGCAACAGACTCATCTGCACTCTCAAAAAGTCCAATATGACAAGCTTTATCAAGCTCTAATTTCAGTAAAGTAAAATGCGCAACAAGCATTTTGGCTTTGTCTTCCTTGAACAGAAAGGAGCTCATAGTTGTATAGGTAATAAATATTTGTTTCAAACTCTCTTTATTTTCATGTTGGGCCAGTGACATTTTGATAGATAATGATGACACAGTGAGGTGAAAGTCAATCAGAAGGCCCCTTTTCTCTTACTTGCTTTATGCTAATATGCTTGGCTTATGATGATAAGGTGATAACTGCTGATGATGTGCTGCAGACAGATAATTATGAGGATGACATCCTGGTCTTTTATCATAGATTTAGTTTTCCTGGGTCCTATGCTGTCTGACTTTTGACAGTGTTCTTCCTCGGTTGACTTTTGAGTTGTCTCCTGACTTTTGCATTCTTTGTTTCCACTGTTGAGCACAGATTTGCAAGAAGTCATATTTCTTGGTCTATAACTCTTATTTTATGTCAAACAAAAATGCCTGGGTTTGAAGATCAAAGATATTAAGTACTTGCTCAATTAAGTCATAAGTGTTTTGTGAGTTTTGATGAGAGATCAGCTTTTCAGATAGTAGAGCATTGAAAATGTACTTTTGCTACTGTAATTGTACAAGTTTTTCTTCTATTTTTTCATGATTTTTGTTTTTTCAAGGTGCTTTGTGTGTAATAACTTTTATTTATTTATTTATTTTAATAAGATCAATTTTACTGAAATTTTCTTTGACTTTTTTTCTTATATTTTGTTATTATCTTTTATCTCTTGTGGACTGTTCTCTGAGTTTTTTGTTTTGAGTTTTTTCCTTATTCTGGAAAAAGAAAATCAACCATGCTATGAATACAGATATGTAGTACACTAATGATACTATTGTGTGTTAAAAGTGCATGTTAGGCAACTGAATCACAAATACATGGTTTTGAAAAAGAGTTTGTGTGTTTGTGGAACAAGCCTAAATAGGTCTAAAAAAAAGATTTTTTGTCATGGTCATTTTTAAAAAAATAATAAATATATACACTTTCTGGTAACTACGTTTGTTTGTTGTTTGTTTTGACAGAGAATGCTGACTGTCAAAAAAAATCAGGTGAAGATTAGTTTAAGAAATGTAACGAATTCACAGCATTAATCATTTTTTTACAAATACATATTTTTAAGATATAAATGTTTGCTTTTTTTTTTTTTTTTTCTCTGATTTGGAATAGAAACATATTTGGTAGTATAATTTTTGTGAGACCAGAAATTCACAGCTGATAAACTATATAACTTAACTGAGTGAAAGCATAAAGAATAATACAGAATAGAGAATACATAAGAATTGTCCCTTTTATAGCCACAATAAAAGTCTATGGAAAAGATTCTAAAGTTTAAAAAAGTCTAAAAGTCTATGGAAACATTTAGAATATACTTTTTATCTGCGTTCATAATATGAAGTATAACATCATACTTACCATTTTATAGCCTTCCTTCCAAGAGCTCATTTGTAACAGTTAAACAGAAAAGCAAGATTAAAATAAATAAATAAATAAAAAGAAGCTTATACAAATCTAATTGAGACTTTTAATTAGTCTTATGTTATTTTTAGGCTATCTTAAGGCTTCATAATTGAGCCTTTATAGTTGTACAAACAAATAGAAGACTGGTAAGAACCTGAAATTCATGATGTTTACTAATGAAGTCAGCCTGGAAACCTCTTCATTGAATATTGCAACTTGATTGCCATCATGTTCCGATTGGACCCTTGATTTGCATTTTAATGAGCACATAGTATTTGAAATGCTAAACAGGGTGTTATCAGGGGTATTTCACTAGAACTGACAAGATTAAAATGAAAAACTTCTTATGTTCTGTTTTACAAAAATATTAAAAAAGGAAGTGCAAGGCAGACACATTTTAATTTATTAGAAGCAGCAACTGACATTAATTATTTTTAAATTGCAAGAAATTCTTGTAGAAGAATATATTTTAATCTCCTTACCAAGAAGTGGATTCATTATAATTACTGTTTTTACAGTGGACACCCGGATTGCTACCTAGACTTTTTCATTCTTCAAATGCTCATTTATTAAGACAAAGAAGAAATAGAAGAGGAAGAGAAAGAAATTTCTTCAAATATTTTGTCTCTAAGTACAAATGAACTATTTACTCTAGGTTCAGGAATTCATCAGTTTAATAATTTTTTCTAATGAGGTTATTATTTATTTTATTATTTTTTAAAAAATATTCTGATCTTTGTCAAAGTGTTACTTAGTAGTAGTGAACTTTATAGTAGAAAGATAATTTGCTTCCATATTTCTAAATTCAATGATCATCACATTGAAGCATGGAATAATTACTTTCTGTCCTCTTGTCTATTCTTAATTCTACCACTGGCTAGACTAGCTATAAGGAAAGGTTGGCAGATAAATATTCTGCTGGAATAAACAAGCAAAACTTTGTTGAATTCAATGATGTTTTCTTATAATGAAGTAAATAAAACAAGTACACAAAACCTAAGATGAACATACACAAATCCAGCAGAAGTGAGAGTTTTTAACAAGGCTGTAGGACATTGGCATGGGACATAGTCATTAATCCAAACACTCTTCTGTTGTAAATGAACAAATTATCTCCTCTTATAAATGGCTGAAATTCCACTACCGTTAACAAAGCTGCCTTACACTAGACCTGTCCCAATTTACGACAACAAAAAATGAGCTATGAAGTGTTCATGCATTATCTTCTGAGAATGACAGAGGAAAGGTAAAGATGACAAGGGGAAAAGGCTATTTGCATGCAATAATTTATTATTTTGTTATGTTGATTCTATTTCAGATCTTCTTAGAGCTTGTTTTAAACACAAAACATGCAAGTGAATGCAACTTCTCAAGCAGTTGTAGAAACATCTGTTTTGACTAATCAGTTATATTTTTCTCTATGCATATTTTGCAGGGGGTTAACTTTATTGCTTATTGGACAATACTGCCTGTCCTTCTGTATGAAATACCTTGTGTAACTCTGTCCAGACTGTTGATCCTACTGATAGAGTAACCACTACAAAAGAATCACTGTGCGAATCAGAATTTTATGGAACATGCTTCACATTTTAGTTCCTTAAAAGAATCCAATATTATAGTCAACCATTCTTCTCTGTCAACAACCTTTTCCTTTCAGTAATCTCATTTGCACTCTTTTCGTCATGCATATTTTATGGATATCTAAATAATACTACTTAATGTGTGGTCCACTTTGTGTAAAGCGGACTCCCATGCTTTTTTCTTGACTTTTTTTCTTGTCCTTTTCTAATGTGTCATTCACTTGAGATATTTCTTTTTTCATTTCTTTTTTAAAATTTATGATAGATTTAGTTACTTCTTTTAAGAATATAATTAAAAGCAAGTTGGAAAGATTTGATAGGTGGCATTTCTTTTCAGGATTTGAGAACAATTGAACTTTTCTTTCTCTCTGCATGTTAAAGCATTGATGATATGTTCATAAATGCACCCAATCAATAGCTGATCTAAGGATCTGAAGAAAGACTAAGAATGTGAATATACTGATATCTGAATCATACATATATTCATATATGAGCAGCTGAATTTAGCTTTGTTTTCATTTTATTATTCTGGAAAGAGAATCTCTGGTGATAAGGTACTGTAATTCACCAAGCTGGTCAATGACCTTTTCTTCTTTCCAGCATGCTTCAATTGCAGCTCTTCTTAAAAATAATAAAAGCAAATTGGCAAAAATTGTAAAAGGTTCCAGGTCCATTTATGTTGTTATGTCAGGTCTGGTGATCTTGCTTTCAGCTCATTCCACATCAGAAATCGTACATGAAGCAGTAGTCAGTCCTTGCGAATGGGAGCACTCAAATGAAACTTCAGACTATGAGCAGAGAATCTGAGGCAACTTTGACTTTTTTTTACAAACAAGTGGTAATGATCACAGCATAAGTTTCTATTGTTAACACAATTTCAGTAAATATAAGCAGGAAATTTTGTTGGAAAACAAACAGTAAAAACAAATGTTAGAGAAAAATTGGCATACAACAAACTAGAAACATTTGCAAATATCTCTTGCTTGTCTGCTGCGTCCTTGCACAAAAGGCTTTTTCAAGTTCGGCCCTACATCTGCAATCTTTCAGTCACAGTCTGCAATAGTTTGGCACAGTCCTCTGTAGGTCCCAGAAAAAAAAATAAAAAATAAAAATCCGTCAGACATTTTTCAAAGGAAAATATTTTTTTAAATTGTTCTTCAGAATTATTCAGATTATTTAGATTCAAAATTATTCAGATTGTCATTAAATGTAACACTGCCTGATATACGATGAGATAACCAAAATTTTTGGTTAGCCGTAATGATGGTTCTTTAGCTATTATGCATCCTCTTCAGGTAAGGAGTATAAAAGAATATCTTGTTCTCAACTATTTTGCTGTTTCTGAGAGACACTGCATTCCAACAGGCAGAAAAATGGAAATTTGTGAGATGGTGGTGCTCCATAACAATGTGGGTTTAGTTTAATTACACTAAAATATGTGACTTAAAATATGAATGAACTGTTTTAAATTGTTTACTTATCCCTTAGTGCAACAACCTAGAAAACAAACAAAAATATGATGAAATATAGGGAGTTGCAAACAATGAATGGGACTGTTGAGCTGAAATGCAATGAGGATGGTGATGAACAGTTTAGAAGCTTCTATGTGATCAGCAGTGTTACTGAAACAAAAGATAGCCCCTTAAAGCTTTTCTGTATAGTAACTCTAAAATAATCCTTACGAAGTCACTCCCGATTATTCTGTGTCTTTTATGTATGTAGTATTTAAGTTAAAGTCTACTTTAGGATTTTCAGCTCCTTGTTTAAAGACATTACTTTTTTGCCAGTCATATTATCCTCTAATTTTCCTGCTTGAAGCTGTTTCCTCCATAATTACATATTGTCCTGGTTTCAGTTAGGACAGAGTTAATTTTCCTCCTAGTAGCTGGTAGGGTGCTATATTTTGGATTAGGATGAGAAGAGCGCTGATAACATGCTGATGTTTTAATTGTTGCAGAGCAGTGCTTACACCAAGCCAAGGACTTTTCGGCTTCTCGCTCTGTCCTGCCAGCGAGCAGGCTAGGGGTGCAGCAGGAGCTGGGAGGGGACAGACACAGGACAGCTGACCCAAACTGGCCGAAGGGGTATTCCATACCATCTGACGTCATGCTAAACAATATATAGGGGTGGCTGGCCGGGGTGGGGGGCCGGGCTGCTCGGGGATAGGCTGGGCATCGGTCAGCGGGTGGTGAGCAATTGCATTGTGCATCACTTGTTTTGTACACATTATTATTAGTAATACTATTATTATTATTATTATTATTATTATTATTATTTTCCTGTCTTAATAAACTGTCTTTATCTCAACTCACAGGCTTCACTTTCCCGTTTCTCTCCCCCATCCCAGAGAGGGAGGGGGGGAGGGTGAGCGAACGGCTGTGTGGTGTTTAGCTGCCAGCTGGGTTAAACCACAACACATATTTATTGATTACACTTTTACAAACAATAATGGCATGCCAATAAGAAATCTCAGCACCACTCACAAGTTCTTTTCATGTCAGATTGTCATGTTTTATAAAAGAAACTCTGTTTATACAATGGAGGTGATTATTTTATTCATGTGTCCAGCAGTGTTCAACATGGAGACCATTTTTTGCAATTTTTTTGTCTTTTCCTGGCTACAGAATTTGCCAAGAACTTTAACACATTTTTATGTTAGCCACATTCTGTACTTGCAATTATTTATCAAATGATTTTGATTAAAATGTTAAAAGAATAATTTTATTCAGTTTTCTCCTTTAAAATGAAGTGTTTAGTGTTTAAAATGATTGTTTACTTAGGGGTTTAAAACGCGTTATATTTTTTCTGATTATTTTCAGGATGATGTAAACACCTACCATATATAACGCAAAAAGAATGTCAGGAGACCTACTAATACAAAAAATTCTGGATGAACAATACCATATGCTTAAACTAAGATTTTTAATGGCATTCATAAAAAAGTTTCTTAAGTACCCAGCTGTTGTCTGACTTCTTGCAATTAGTTGGACCCTTAGTAACACAAGCCCAATATTTTAACTGGAAAAATATGTGTTCTTAAAATTAAACAGACCAGTCCCTATTGATCTAGCATTTTTTCAATAGGTATGGTATAATCATTACATAATTTAATAAAAGTATGTATACTAAGTCCTGACACAAAGGGAAGTCTTTCAAAAGAGATGACATTTTCAGTGCTATATTTATTGCTTATCTAACACAATCACAGCCTAATTCCTATGCCCAAGGGAGACATCTTCACTTATGACTTGGCACAGTGTGAATTTAACAGATGGACAGAAGTGTAAGTAGCCAAAAGCCAGTACTCTATGTACATTTAGGGTGTTTGCTGATGACAGGATTCTCAGACATGAATTTCCAAGCAGCCATCAGTCCTAGAGCTATAACTCTACGTTTAAAACAATACAGCACTACTAATTCAGCTTTGAGATATTTCCATGAAAACAAAACAAAACAAAACAAAAAACAACTTCCAAGCTATGTAAGGGAAGCTTTTAGTTTGGGTTTTTATTCCTTGGTGCATGTGAGCTGCAACAAGGAAAAGTACGTAAAAAAAAAGTACGTCTTTGAGTACTGCGTCCTGTTTGCCCCTGTGAAAAGAAGCAATATCCCTTACAAAACACAGTTGAAAGCTGAAGCTGATGGGACATGTTTGGAAACCAGATCAAGTAGAATGGTGTCATTTCACCACTAATAGTTGTATTCATGCTGCAAACAAAGACAGTTTAAATCCCTGGCTGCTGAGGTCAATGGGACGCTTTTGAACCGTCCCACTCAGGCAGGGTAAAGCCAGGCAAAATGAACTGATTACTTCAGATTTCTTGAAGACATTGCAGTAAGTCCAGTTACTCCTCCCAGATCGTTTTGTCTTTGGAGTCAAAGGATAACATACTGGGTCTGAAAGGTTTTGTCAAAAGAGCAGGAGTTTTGTATTATCTTTAAAAATCTGTGATAAATATTTGATCTGTGACATTCTGTTTCTAGGGAATACTGCCAACAGGGATGTTAACCAGAAAATCTTTTGATTGTAATCAGAATGCTAAGCATTTTTGGAAGCTGTAGAAAATGCTTATGCATTTCAGAGCAGCACACTATCTCTATGGAAAGGAATAAAATCACTTGGACAGAGAATATTGTGGCTTTTGTGTCCTATATCATAATCATGTCTTTGCTTCTAGTACTTTGTAACACTGTCTAATGCACCTATCCTTTCTCTACTCTGATATAGCAACTTACAAAATATTGCAATAAATATTGTTGGCCATTTAATGGAGATTTTAATAATTAACTGATACTTATACATGCTTTGAGATTCTATCAGTAAAATGTTACTTGATTAGTGTAAAATGCTACTTGATTAGTGTAAAAAGTTAAGTAACTTCAAATTGAAATTTCTATGGCATTTCTATTTCTATTTTGAATGTATGTCAACACATATTTTTTATCCACAAGGCGACACAGAAGTAAATGTGGGCCACCATCAATAACAGAATACAGTAGAATTAAATCTTGATTAGTGATACTAAGCTTTCAACGTGAAGTATGTTAATGAAAATTTAAGAAGCTTTGAAAATCTGAAAATACTACATATATATGTTATCATTTATTCATAGTTCTGAGTGAGTATTCTTCTACAAATGCCTTTTTATATTACTTTAAATGTATCTGAAAATCTTGTCTGAAATGTCAGGTTTCTGCTTGTGATATAGATGAACGTAACCAAGTTATTTGAGACAAAAATTAAACCACTAGCTGTTTTTATTTTCTTGGTGGCATACCTTGGTTGGCATATCTTGGTTTAATACACAATGACTACCTGCAAATACAGTCAGCCATAGGATTTAACTTATTCTATATTCTATTTTCTAGGTTAAAGGTTGGACCAGATGATCTTAGAGGTCTTTTCAAACCTAAATGGTTCTATGATTCTGTAACAAGACCTACATGGGAGCCCTAGTATTTTTCAGACCTTTACACATATCCAAACTTACTTTCATATGGTCTGGACAAAGAGGAGACAGGGACTGCTGAAAATCACCTCACTAGTCTACCAGCATACTCTGCATGCTGCTCTGCATGCTGCTCTGCTGTGTGATCCCAGATTGGGTCTGCTGTTCCTAAATTTACTGTGAATGCTTTGAGCTTGATCTGTTGCTTGG
The DNA here is from genome assembly GCF_964034855.1 of Anser brachyrhynchus. Classification (NCBI taxonomy): domain Eukaryota; kingdom Metazoa; phylum Chordata; class Aves; order Anseriformes; family Anatidae; genus Anser; species Anser brachyrhynchus. The sequence goes on along the minus strand of NC_137699.1, from coordinate 23,976,312 downwards.
CTATTAGAAAACAGTACGCTTGGAAAAAAGCAGATCATGGGACCTGGCAGGCATAAGCCCACTCATCAGCTTGCTCTTACCTCTGTTGCTTGGATCTACATTGAAGAAAATGGGGGGGGAGGGGGGGGGGGAGAAAGAGAAATGAGCATCTGACCTTGAAATCTGACCTTGTACACAAGCTTCACTGAGAAAGTTTAATAAGAAGGAAAGAGCCTTAATTTCTCCTATCTATAGAAAATAGTGTCTGATAAAAATAGGGGTAGCAGAACTAGTAAATGAAGAATGCAGGTAATAAAGAATATCTTAACACAGTTTTAAAAGAGAAATATAATATCTCTAAAAATCTCATTAGGATAAATAATACCTTGTCTCACTTGAGATCATTTTGAGCACATTATATTGAAAATGACTTATTTTTCACTCACTTAAAGGTGTCTATTTCATGCTTCATGATGGAAAGCGGCTTCCTTTTCCAGGAGTCTCCTGAGCATGTGAAGAAAGGGTACAGGATGTTCTAGCTTATGTTTTTGGCAAGTTGTTTAACTGCTTTTGCTGAATCACATTTTAAAACCTTGACAGTGACTTAAATGACCATGGATTTAAGCTTTGCTACTGACATACCATAATGCCACAACTCTGTTCAACAAGGCAGTGATGAGCTAGTTTAAGCAGTGCAATGCACTCTCTGTGTGCATGTAGTCCCTCATCCCTCCTTAATAAGCATGCAGAGTTATATATTGTACAAGACACAGCAAGCTAGGGAAAAAGCACCCCATTAATCTCTCCAGCAACTGAAGTGGTTTGTTTTGTAATGAAATTTTGTTCTCTCCTCCTAGTACAAACTGGTGCCTGTTTCCTATTAGTTTTTAGGTTCAATAGAAGAGATCTTTGATAGAAAATTGCCCTTTCACTCTCTGCAGGTCACGCATTCTGCACACAAACACAACCCTGAAATACTTTTCCTGCAGAAAAATACTCAAGAAAGAAACAGTCTTCTTTAAGTATGTACTTGGCACTTCATTCTCTGTTGGTGTTTTTTTCTGTATTTGTCTTGATCGTTATAGGACAAAAAAATTATTCATGCAGTATATGCATGAAACCATTTGGTTCATTATTCACCCTGTTCCTTATTCAAATCAAAAGAGACAGAATAGCCCAAGAGTACTATTCTGCATTGCTTTTCATTCTTTCTTACCACAGTAACATTATTGATTGAAACGCCTGGTCCTCAAAAACAGTAATATTCGTAATTATGGATCTGCTTTGATTTTCAGTGCTTAGATAGGTGCATTTTGTGCGTACTCTAGGCCAGTACAGTGGTCTTTTCCTTTACCTGCATATCAATCTGAGTCATGTCACTGTTACCTTGGATGATGGTTAAGCAAATATATTCGTTTAATAATTGAAGTACTGGCATGAATTATATATGTTGTTCAGTTTGGGTTCCAGCTACTTTAACATAAAGAAAATCCTATTTAGTTCATTAATTTGTGATCTCTCACTGGGAACCAGTTACCTGCAGAAGACTTTTGTACAGGAAGACAGAATTATTGCCTTTCCACCAGCTCCAGCAGGCCATGGCTCAATATGTATATCTAAATATTTCTTTGATCCTGGTTATGGACCCCACACAGATTGCCTTTAGGCCATTACAAACCAGAACTTTGCAAAAACTTTCTGCCAAAAACAATGCTTATTAATGTATACAAAGTGTATAATAATGTATAATAATTACTATATAATAAATGTTTAAGGAGACACTGTTGTTTTGTAAGGAGCTGGCCTTGAATGGACTGTTTATTGGAAGAAATGTTTCTGGAGCAAGATGTAGAACAAAGATGTGAAAACTGTAGCTGATATCATGTTTTGGATGGTCTTGAGCTAGAAGCGTATAATATTGTTTAAAAAAGGAAAATAACACAGTGCAACCTTTTCTGCTAAAGTACAAGCAACAGCAGAAATATTCAAGATTGGCAGGGAGTGCTTAAAGTGTCAGGCCTTTATTACTGGACAACACTGCTCCATAAATAATAGAATTCATTCTTAAATAAAGGATAATTTGATTTGACTCTAAGCCTGTGCCACTGTATTTATTGCTTGAGAGAATGCTGGTGCTATGGAGAATTTGTGCAGAGGTCAGAACTTTACAAAATATATAAAATTTACAAATACTTGTTTGAATATTTCTTGACAAAAGACATCCACTTTTACTGTTCATTTTTCTCCTCTTGGAAACGGTTTGCATGTTCAAGGTATACAAACAGTAAGATGTAATTCAGTTTGTCAACGTTACAGCATGTATAATATACTCTGAGCAACTTGCAAATAATCCAGGCTCAGAAACCTTTTCTACTAAACAGTTCAGGTGTAGCATTTCAAAGAAATTTCAAGGAAGTCAGGATCAGTTGTAGCTCATCATCTGACGAAAAGCACAACTCTGTTTATAATTATTATTGTTCTTTTGGATAATTAAGCACATTGAAAATGGACAGAGTTGACAAGATAAACATACCTCTTAATACATCAAAAGTAACCAAAATCAGGATATTAATCATTAATACAATTCTACATCATTTATAGTATTTATTTATTTATTTATTTATTTCTGTGAAGGTAAAATATGGCATTATTTCATACTTAGAAGGATTGATTTAAAAATTATCCTTCAATTTTTAAAGGCTTACAGATAGCGGTTTTTGGCGTGAAATGTAATGGAATTACATTTACTTCGTAGTGATAATTCTGGATTAATGTTTTCATTTTTGCAGTGCATAAATGCCTCTGAATTCAAGTTAACTGAAGCTTTGCAGATGATTTACAATGGAACATTAAGAAAGCGGACTCAACTGTCATTCTGGATTAATTAAACCCTAATATAAAGAGAATTAATTTTGTGGATATCCACAATCCTCCTTTTTCTTGGAACTAAAAACAAGAAAAAAATCATGAATATAAGATAATTTTTTTTTTTCTCTCAAATGTTCTCCTCTAATCCTGTTTAGTTGCATTAGAATCCCATTAATTCCAACAGAGTCCTCAGCTGTGTAGGCATTTACAGAAAAAATAGTGGTCAACTCACATTTTGACATGTTAACAACAGATTCCATATGCCTTCAGAGGTTTGAGCTAATAAGATTAAATCTTACTGTTTTTAACGTATTTCTGTCATTTTCTAACTTCCCATTAGGTTTTTGAAATCTTTTTTTTTTTAAAAAAAAAAGGAGTGTAAAACAGTGTTCCTAAAAATGTGAAAAATACTTCTTTTGTCCAAAACTTTTTAACCAAATCCTATGAAAGACTCTGTCCTCTCATCCACATTGCAATAATGTATAGAATGTAATGTGTTTTGTAGAAATAACTGGTGTGTTAGAATCTTTTTGTGTTGTTCTTATAGTAGTTGGATTCTAAAGTAAGTGAATACCCTCACTCCAGCAAGAAACTTTGGAAAAAAAGGCCTAGAATATCCAAGAGAAGAAACTCTTAAAAACCTTGATATGCTGAAAACAAACAAACAACAACAACAATAGTAAGAAAGAATTTAGAAGAAAAGTGAAAAAGGCACAGATTTTGAGGTTGCTGAATGTTACCCAAGACTTGAGCCCATCAGGAGTGCTGGGCATCTGAATGGCTCTCTGCAAACTGGGATTTTTATTTTTTTATTTTTTCCTAAATATGCAAAACTACATTCTCTCTTAAGCAATCTGACTGATGATAGTTGGACACAATTTTGAGCAGTCTTTACTATTCTTTTGGAGATGTATCATTGCTCAGACCTAGATAATTTCAGGTTTATGGAGAATCTTTCCAGATTACATAGGAAATAACTACTGTTGGTACATGGAAGTAAAGTTGATCCTGAACAAGATTAGTCTTTATGACAGTTTAGACATATATGCTGCAAGGTAAAATTCAGGCAAGTTTCCCTTTGCCTTGACCCTTGTAACTGCATAACTTTAAAAGCCTTATTTTGTTGAATGTCTTGCACAATGGTTGCTGGTAGAGCAGAAATTATACCTGGAGGCACTACAGCTAGAGATGATGATTGGGCTTAAGTAAAGTCATTGGCACTACACAATGATATAAAAGTTTTCATGCACTGGTCTGAGAACTACCTCTGCAGTATTTGTTTTTAATTGCCATGTAGGCTGTGCAGAAAACCACAGAATCACAGAATCACAGAATCATCTAGGTTGGAAGAGACCTCCAAGATCACCTAGTCCAACCTCTGACCTAACACTAACAAGTCCTCCACTAAACCATATCACTAAGCTCTAAATCTAAACGTCTTTTAAAGACCTCCAGGGATGGTGACTCAACCACTTCCCTGGGCAGCCTATTCCAACGCCTAACAACACCTTTCAGTAAAGAAGTTCTTCCTAATATCCCATCTAAACCTCCCCTGGCACAACTTTAGCCCATTCCCCCTCGTCCTGTCACCAGGCACGTGGGAGAATAGACCAACCCCCACCTCGCTATAGCCTCCTTTAAGGTACCTGTAGAGCATGATAAGGTCACCCCTGAGCCTCCTCTTCTCCAGACTGAACAACCCCAGCTCCCTCAGCCAAAAACAAACAAACAAAAACAAACAAACAAACAAACAAAAACCAAGCCAGGATTATTTAAAATGCTGTAAGCCTCAGGTCAATAGAAGGAGAAAAATAATGCAAAATATGTTTTGCTTTCCTTGAGAACTCCCTTAGGAATTCTTTGAGAAGCCTTTTCAGCTTAGCTGGCCATCCAGTACAGAATCCTTGAGTTTGGTTTCCATCATCACCCTGACAAGACGCTGGCTCTAGCTGAGAACTTACTGACTTGAAATAACAGTAGAAATCAAACCAGCCTAAAAGCATTACAGATTTGTAAAACAATAACTTTGCCAAACACTTACAATGTAGTCATGGTATTTGCAAATTCCTTCATGCAACTAGATGATTAAAAGGAAACCATTTGTTCATACTTCATTTACATTTATTAAAGTGCTAGTGTACTTACTCATCCAAGCAATGGATATATTCAGGATAAATAAGTTAAATTTCAGAAATTAATTACTGAAGTAATTATGATTATTCTTGTAAGTTAATGAACTTCAAGCAAATCTGCACCCAAACTGTATACTTATTTGTGTCTAAAATTACCTATTTTGAGAAAATTAATAAATTATGATTTTGAGGCGGTAGGGCAAATTCAAATGGATTTATTGTGAATACAGGAAAAGTGAACTTTTGAATGCAGCTTATTTGTTAGCTATTAATATCCCAGAAAGGTATTTAAGGTCATATTTAAGGTAGTGAAACATCACCTGGAATGTCACGTAGAAATGTGGTCCTTCATGTTTAAATGTCTTTGCCCCATAGGAGCTATGGCTGCTTTTTATAAACATGCTGGTTGTGTAATCACCATGGAGTGTTAAGAAATACATAAGCAAAGCAACAAAGCAGTGACAAAATAAATGCATATAAATTACTTAAAAAGAAGAAAAAATTGGTCTTGATCTATACCTGTGCAATGTGTCTTATGCTTACTGTAAACTGGGACTTAAGTTCACTGATTCCTTTGACTTCCATGTATTTCCCCTCCATATTATAGATTTTAAGCCTGACAGTACAGCTGAACTCTGATATCTTGTACTGATCTAAACTCTTTCTATGTTCAGTTTATATAAATCTCATCATGGGGAATGTAGGTACATCCTTGGGCTCTCTCCTTTTAGTATTCCCTGGTGCTTATAACAGTCACCACTTTCGTGAATAAACATTATGATGGAAGATATGAGCCCAGGAACCACCACATTTCCATCCCCAGAGGAACATACAGAAGCAGTGCTTTACAAGGAAGGCACTTGAAGGCTTAGTACTTTACTGTATTGTTGACAAAGAGTAACAGATCAATGAGCCTTCCTCCTGAAATACAACACAAGTTTCTCATATATGCAATACTTTCAATATCACAAATCACCTGATTCTACAGTGGTATTGTTGTGGTTAACCTAGCAGGCAGCTAAGCACCACACAGCTGTTCCCTCATCCTCCCCCAGGCACCTCTCTCCAGTGGGATGAGGGAGAGAATTGAGCAGGAAAAAAAAGTAAAAGCTTGTGGGTTGAGATAAAGACAGTTTAATAGGACAGAAAAGGAAGGGAAATAATAATAATGATAAGAATAATAATATGTACAAAACAAGTGATGCACAATGCAAATGCTCACCACTCACTAACCGATGCTCAGCCTGTCCCCGAGCAGCACTCCCGCCACCCCTCCCACCCCCAGCCAGCCACCCCATATTAATTGTTCAGCATGATGCCCTATGGTATGGGACATCCCTCTGGCCAGTCTGGGTCAGCTGCCCTGGTGCTGTCCCCTCCCAGCTCCTTGTGCACCCTCAGCCTGGCAGGGTGGTGTGAGAAGCTGGAAAGTCTTTGACTTTTATATATAAGATATATAATATATAATATACAATACATAAGAGTACATTGTTCTGTCAGATAAGAAGTGACAATCTGAGTTAGCAAGTAGCTTGTACTTTGCTGGGGGTGAACAACAGAGGGGTTCTACAAAATTTGCTATTACACAAAGTCTCCAATTGCCATATGTAAGACAAAGACTTGTTTACAATATCTGTATCTTTTGACATCTCATATAGGTCAGGTGGTCAGCCTGTAGCTCACTGCTCTTGCATCAGCTAGATTTGACAGCCATTCACAATCTAATGATATATTTGCCTGCAGAAGATTGTTCAGCTGTTACATGGCACAGCTGCATGAAACAGCAACCAGTGGTGGTGAGTTTTGGTAAACAAGGTAGATGAAGCCTAAAGTTGAAGCTCTATGGAAATTTTATAGCTTTGCTTAGAATTGAAGTAGTTAAGTGAATTACATTAAATAAGATGAAAGAATGATGGAAATAATGTAGACCAAGGGTCACATCACCCCTGTATTATGTCTGCAACAATGACTTCTGACAGTTCTCATAATGTGACCACAATAGGGACCAAGTTCTCCCACCTTATAAGCAGTTCCCTATTCATTACCATAAAGAAGCCAGATGATACATCTCTCTGGATTGAAAATTTCAGCCAAAAGAACTAATCACTCTTGCAGCATAAATATCATGACAGTTATCAATACCATGTGTTGGTGTTAGTTTTATGCTTGATCCCTTTGTAATTGTGCAGCACTGCAGCAGAATAAGAATGAAAGATTTGCAGAATAACTTCACCTTGCATTCTAGCAGGCTGGGCCAACTTTCTGTTACTATTTTAGAGATGAGTCTTTTCTGCAAATTCTTTGCAAGTAGATTTAACTAGAGACAGCTTTTGAAAAAAAAATAACTAAATTAAAACACAATTCTTTCAGATTGCTGAAAAGACTAAGAATTCCAAAAAGTGCTTTCAGTCTTTCAGTTTTAGTTACACAGTGAACCTGGCAAATTACAACATGACTGACTCAGCACTGAATTTATACTGTCTAACTTTTGGTGTAACAAGCAAAAGATACCAGATGACTACAATGGTTAGTATTGATATAGACACATAATAAGTACCATAAACCTAAAGCAGCTTCTATCTTAAAGGTAGGTTAGTGGTTTATTGCAATGGGTTGCCCAGGGAGGGGATGGAGTCACCATCCCTGAAGGTATTTAAGGAAAGGTTGGACGTGGTGCTTAGAGACATGGTTTAGTGGTAGGTTTTTAGGTAGAAATTGGTGGTAGGGGGATGTTTGGACCAGATGATCTTGCAGGTCTTTTCCAACCTTAATTATTCTATGATTCTATGATTTTATTTTTATTTTTTTTTTTTTCTTAAAGCTTGGATCAAACAACAGATCTGAGTGTGACCACATTGTTTGCACAAAGGGAGATTATGGCTCATCACTTCTTCCTTCCTGATCTGTAATAACAAAGACGGGTTTGTGTGAAAAGCCAAACATTTCTGGGTGTTTACTGTATGCTTACCAGAGACACCCAACAAGAGTGAGGGAAGAAGGGGAATGAACGAAAGAAAGAAGGAAGGAAGGAAGGAAATAATTTGGTTACTTCTGCAAAACAAACAAACAAATGAACAAACAACAACAACAAAAACACAACAGCATTCAAAGAGAGAATAAGCTTACCTGATAAGCTCTATATCTTATAATTCCAATTTTGAGACTACTTGAGCCTTTTTCATTAAGCTACAGTTGAATAACCATTTTAAAAATTTGTATACATTTCTACATGCTATTTATAGCATTTGATAAAAGCAATCACTTACCATTAATGTAAAATCATAGTTTCCACTAAGCACCTTAAAGTGTATATGTGCATATGTACATAGGTATGCTTTCACCTATATGAATCATTCCATAATACCTCATGATTACATTTTTCTAAAATAAATAAAGACGCACAAATGTCATTCCGTGGCCTAGTTCATATGTTTTATCTGTTTTAGAAAAATCTCTCAAAATGTAGAATCCCTGAGGGCTTTTTTAAGCCAAGTTTCTTGGAATAAAAGCAAGACATGTAACTTTCTAACTAGCTCATTTTGGCTCAGTTTTTCTGAGACAGATGTTACAAATGACGGGACTTGTCTGTTCTGGGCCTCAGTGTAGAAATTATTCACCACAGCAGACACAGTCTTTCTATTTTACTGCCAGTTATGAGCTTGTGAGTAACACACCACAGTGCCCTGATTAGTTTTTGTTTTCACTCCCTCATGATTATTGGTAGGACTGGAACAGAATGATAAGGATATTCTTCCTGATAAATCTGATTTTGAGAGACAGCTCTCTTTCAATTTCTTTGTTCACTTGGTTTTGTTAAATTAATCTAGCTATTAGCTCTATCAGTCCTTTAAAAATAGTTAAAGAACTTAACTGTCTCTCCCCTTGTACTCTTCAGGATAGCATATTTCTTACAGACCTGCTGTAACACTATCTTGACTGAGGTCTGAAATACATGGGACAAATTTAGGGTTACCGAAGGAGCTATTAATATGTATAATTAGATATCACTTCCCTTTCTGTTCACCTTGTGAGTATGGAATATTTTTTGTGAGTATGGGTTCACTCTTTTGACTATAGGATATTTTCTAAGTTTTTTTTTCTTCCCTTTTTAATGGGATTGCCAAAGATTTGTTGTTGTTTGGTTTTGTTTGTTTTGTATGTTTGTTTTGTTGTTATTATATTTTTTGTTTGTTTGTTTGCTTGTTTGTTTGGTGTCATGTTTCTACTGAAGCCTGTGTCATATTTTCAATAAGAATATACTGTATATATACAACCACTTTCCTCTGAGGCCGTCATAATTCTTCATAGTCTATTTGTGATTATATACAAATGCATAAGAGTTTAAAAGTCATTAATAAATATGACCTTGAAAATGTCCTTTTGACAATGGGCAGAAGGGTGGAGAGGGGTGGGAAAGAGAAATTATTTTTCCCCTTTAATGATAGTGATTTTAATTTGCCTAAGATTATACAGAAAATGTGTGACAGAGCCAATGGCTGAGCTTGTGGTTACAATTCTCGTCCCATCTAAGTCATCTAATTTTAATTCATTTAATTTACTGCAATAGGACTTCAGCCCAAGTTTCCTGACTGCTGGTATCATGGCTTAATTACAAAGCAACTCAGTGAACTACTCTGTGATGATGTTCTAATATTTTTGCTAAATTAGAAGAATTCCCTATTATGTGCTAATAACATTAAAAAAACACCAACCAAACAAAAAAACAACCCAACAACACAGCGACCCCCCTGATGCTTATTATAATAAACCAGATTGCCAGGTTGGTGTTCTACCACCTGCACAAACAAGATATTCAGGATGAGGTTCCTACAAGCACTGAGTTTTTTTCTGAAATCTGTACCAGTTCAACTCAAAATGAACTTTCTTCAAAAATGATTCCATATATCAGTGATGCCTAGATGATTTAGACTATCAAATACTTAGACGATCCTACTACTACTACAGTAACACAGAAATGAAAATGCTGCATGGTTCATGGTAAGCATTTTTATTTGTATCCACTATGAGCTTCCAGGCCTGCAAAGATGTAAATATGAGTAATCAGTTAACTGCAAAAACAAATACTATATATATCACTACTAGCAAAACCAAAAAGTAAAAATTGTTCCAATTGTTCTAATTTTCTATAGCTCAGTCTTCCTTTTAAATGGCCAAAGCAGATAAAATTGTGTTAGTAGCAATTCTGACATCTCTGCTTATATTGTAAGACATTTATTTTCATGTCATTTTGATGCAGCGCAGGGAGCCTATCAGTAGTGGGTCTATAGCATTTGGTCTTGAATCCATCAAATTACGTCCTGTAGAAGCACAGCTAAGCACACTATTAAATAACTTATTATTATCTTTAAAATCACAGGCTTGTTTGTGATATTGGAAAGTGTGGGTGGAAAAGAGAAAGATAAAGGTTATATGCCAAAACATTTAAAGTTAAAAAAAAAATAAAAAATGACACAATTTCATTAGCCTCTCCTGCCCCCACCCACAAAAAATCCTTTTTGAGTGACAATCATTTTTTTTTGTTTTCCAAACTGAGCTGAGCTGTGATACATTCTGAGAAGACGAGTTTTATACTGGTTATAATTGTTCATCATGCTCTGCTGTAAGACAGGAAGTTGGTATTCTTGTGTAACTTTCTTGGTTCATTTAGCTAGATCATTAAAATCTGATAAAAAGACTTCTTTCTGGAGTCCTTACTCTGGGGAATATCAGCATGCCCTGACGACCTACAGTAGAATGGACACTGTTAGCATCTATGAAAACTGATCATTCAAATAAGTCTCTTGTTGTTCAGAAAATATCCAGATATTGTGTAGCAGCAGCTCCACCTTTTCATTTAACACAGAATATATATATATATATATGTATAAATGATTTTGTTATTGTATTTTTCAGAAAACACAGATTGTTTTTTTCATTCTTCTTATAACATTCTCAGGTGGCTGAGAACACATTAGTAAGTATCAAATGTAATATATAAAAGATGCTTTTCATCAGTGTTTCTGTCTTTGAATGTCTGTGCTGCAATTTGCTTTATTTTAAGCATGGAAAAAGCTGCAGTGTTTGCAAGCTCTCTTTATGTTTATTTCCATTCTGGTTTGATCAACACTGATTAAGAACAAAAATTAGCTCTAAAATCCCAACTATTTATAAGACTGGTAGGAAATAGGCTAAACAAATAGGTGCATTATTTTCCCTAGCAGCAGTCATGCACAGTAATAAATGTCACAATGGTTTTAAAAAAGGATGGCTCGTGTTTAGGTTTAGTTATCAAAATCCACAGCATATAGGCTGACAGCTTTTGAAATACATAAACTGTTTCTGTCCTTTTTGTTTCCATAGCAACTGAGTGCTCAAAGCTTTAGTTTTGCACATGAGGAAGAAAAAAAAAAACAACACCCTCTCAGAGCAGGATCTGGAATTGTCTGGAACAAAAGAAGAATGGAATGGGGGGAATGGAAAATGAAGCAACTGTAATACAAAACCTAGCACAAAGCTTTTCTTTCTTTCTTTTGATTTTATAGATTTTTTTCCTCGAGTTGCTGGGTGCATTGCCTTGGACATTTACGTAATCATAGGCTAGACTCTCTCATTGTGCAGTACTTTAAGAAAGTAAACCCCTCACAGTGACATTTATTTAGATGATCACCCTGTTCACCTTGAAATGGCATTTCATTACAAACACAATCATACTAGATACTCTTTTCTTCTTGCATTACAGCATTTTGCTATTCATGAGTATATCATTAAGAGCCTGTCACTGTTTCTAGGTTTGCTTTGTTTTGCTGAAAAACCTGTTTTAAAGAGGAATGTTGTTTGTTTCAAAATATTTTGGTAAGATTTGCCACGAGGGAGAATATTTTACCAAACTGAAAAAGATATTCATGCATATGTGGAAGTATATTTATTTAAGTTGCAAAATATTCAGTGGAAACAAAATTAAAACAGAAACAAGAATGCACTGAGAGTTACAGAAGGTACCCCCTGGCTAATATACATTAGAGTAGAAATATGATGTTGTTTTAGAAGAGGACTAGGGTTTCCAAACATATTCAGTTTTGCCATTTTTTTCCATGGAAAAACGAAAGATAAAGATAAGAGAATAACCCAATTCATCCCCAACAAACAGAACTATCAATGCACATTCAACAAATGGAAAGACTTTGTTGCTTTCAGATATTGAGGGAAATAGGCTTCATGTTTTCCTGGTTTGAAAATAAGCAGATTTAGTCATAGTTATACTTGCTGATACTACTGCTATATGAAATGGACTAACAGTAAATGCAGAATAGGACTAGTTTGGGCATGCTATTCTGTATCATTTCTATTACAAAATGAACTTGGCATGTAATAATCTTTCTCTCTTCTCTGACAAGAAGGGCAACGGTTTACAGTTCATTGTGAAATGACATTATACTTATTTCCAACTGAGCTGTTCTAGATTTCCATTAGACAAAACGAAAGGCCTTAAAGACAAGTAAAAAGTGATTTTTAGTTCTAAAGATTTTACTTGTCCAAAACATAGTCTCGAGATCAACAATTAAATTTTAAATGGGTGCATATAACATTGCATGTGATATTAATATCTAAAAAGTAAATTAAAATAAGCTATAGTTAGAGTAAGTTCTCCAAATTTTAACACAGTTTTATCAAGAAGCGGTTGTATCTTTAATGCATAATGACCTGATTAACCAAAATAGCTTCTAAAGATCCATTCCAGTCTACTAAATAAATAATAAACCATATAAAACAGTGTATGAATGAATACAACCTGGAATGGCTTCTTCATGTCTGTTTTGTTTTAGTGGATAAATACATAAAACATTTATTTATTTCTTTATTTAATAGTTGAAATATATACCGTTTCGGTAGACAATGAAGAATTCCTGTAGGATACATAGTATGTGCTCTTAAAGAACACAGAGCTTGCTGAAGTTCCCACTGCTCTGTCTTTGAATGCACCACTCATGCTTTTGAGTATGAGTAACCATTATATATATATATACACATATATATATATACATATATATATATATAGTAACCATTTACAGGTATGCCTTAGTGATAAATTTCATTCTTCAGTCCAACTTATTCTAGTGTTATGATCAGTACATGTAATATTTGGTTTAGCTCCTCATGTAAGGTGCAACCACTTGCATTATAAGTCTTATTTTTATCCCTTCACAGGACTTCTGTTCCAGGCCCTTCACCAACTTCCCAGACCTTCTTTGTACAGGCTCAAGGGCCTTGATGTCTTTCTTGTAGTGAGGGGCCCCAAACTGAACACTGTACTTGAGGTGTAGCCTTACCGGAGCCAAGTACAGAGAGACGATCACCTCCCTGGTCCTGCTGGCTACACCATTCCTGATACAAGCCAGGATGACATTGGCCTGCTTGGCCAGCTGGGCACATGGCCGGCTCATGTTCAGAATGTATATCTGTGTTTTCTTTGTTGTTGTTTTCTGTTGCTGTTGTTTGTTTGAATCACTAGCAAAATGGAATTATGTTCTTATTCTTTTCCAATCGGAGAAGATAGTTAGATCAACTTTATTCTTTTTTGGATCCACAAATTCTTCCAGAACTTCACAGTGATACATAAGTTGAAGGGTCTGGGAGGAGTTCAAGACAGAGATTCTTCCACACATTTTCTAGGCTAGGATTAACCCCACAGCTGAAGTACTTTAAGAACAACATGGAAAACATTGAGGTAGCTTAGTTTTGAAGAAGTAAACTGATCAAACCACACTTAACAATCTTGCTGCTCTGCATGCCCTCACTACAGGAAAGACGTTGAGGCCCTAGAGAGTGTCCAGAGAAGGGTTACAAAGGAGGGTCTGGAACACAACTCCTATGAGGAGCGGCTGAGGGAACTGGGGTTGTTTAGCCTGGAGGAGGCTCAGGGGAGACCTTATTGCTCTCTACAACTACCTGAAAGGAAGGCGTGGGGAGCTGGGGGTCAGTCTCTTCTTGCAGATAACTAGTGACAGGACTAGAGGGAATGGCCTCAAGTTGCCAGGGGAAGTTCAGGTTGGAAATTAGGAGAAATTTCTTCTCAGAAAGAATAGTTAAGCATTGGAACGGGTTTCCCAGGGAGGTGTTGGAGTCACCGCCCCTGGGGGTGTTTAAGGAAAGGCTGGATGTGGTGCTTAGGGACATAGTTTAGTGGATGACAGTGGTAGTAGGGGGATGGTTGGACCAGATGATCTTGGAGGTCTTTTCCAACCTTAATGATTCTGTGATTCTGTGTACATTACCATAGAACATAATGATACATGAACATGGCTCAGTGTCAGAACTGACTGCTTTTTTAACAGAATAAATTTTTGCCTCTATAAAACATTTTTGCTACATTCATAGAATACAATAATAACAAACAAAGGGACAGGGACAAAAAGGTATGTCCCAATTAAATAATTATTTCCTGTCCATAATCTTTATGATAGCACTTCTCTTCTGAAGCTATTATGGAAATTATGATGTGCTTTGAAGGAGAAATAAAGTACCTTTGACCATAATACAATTAGTGTTGTACTGCTATGCTACAGTATCAAATTACGAAAGAGTATAAATATATGTTCAATATATAAACAATCTAAACTGAAATGTAACTGGTTTACCATCAATAATATAATCTTTCCTAAAGGGACAAATCTTTCAGTCTTGTTTTACAAACTGGACTGGAAGATGTGTCACAATAGAAAGCTGGTCGTACTTACCAGGAGTTTACTTTTGCCACAAGAATAATTGTTTTATGACTTGTCTATACTATCAATAAACATTTTTACTTTGGTTGTGAAACAGGTAAATCACTCTGAATCTTTATTATTATTGCCTGTCTCTTAATGAAGCCTGTCACTAATTTAAAGCTAGGAAAGAATTTGAATACACTGTATGGTTTTATGTCATTTAAAATCATATGGCCTTTTTTAGTATTTTATTATTGGCACAATTTCAGGGAAATAGCTGTTATTTCTCTTTTCTTACTACTATTTAATGCATTTTTAACCACACTGCAGACATAAAGGAAATGCTTCTTTTAATTTCAGTTTGCATTTCAGACTATTTTCTACTTGTTTCACATTTCAAATGAAACTCTAGGTTTATTTAATGGAAGAATTCAAAGCACAAAATTGCCCTGCTCTTGTTAAATCCAATGACTCTGACCGCAAAAGATGTCTTGAAACAGCAAGCTATATAAATGCTAATAAATGACCACTGCAGAAATGTAGTACAAAAATGAAATATAGACACGAACAAAAATAAGGAAACTAGCTTCATCCCTCCCCAATCCCCTTCCTGATACAACTTTCTTTTCTACACAGAACCTATCTATAAATCACACACACACACACAAACAAACAACAACAAAAAAACACAGAACCAATTTTTAGCTTTTTATACCAGCTTGAAATAGCCCTATACTCTTATTTTCCTCTCTTTTTTAGTTATTTTTGTGACCTTTTCCCAATGTCATTTCTCAGATTTCCAGTAGCTGCTCTGCAGTCTTTGTTAGATGTTCTTAGGTCTGAAATTTAAACCAGTCAGGGCATAACAGCATGTCTACGTTCTCATGGTTATATTGTATTGGGATATTTTTAAGGGTCTCTATGCATATAAGAAGCTTAAGAATACAAAAATTTCATGTTGGTACACTTTTTAAGCATGGACAAATTTGTGTGTGTACAGCATCATTTTTAAGTTCTTGCTGACCATGGGACCTCTGCAACCACAGAATAGAATAAAAGAGTCACAAGGCAGCATCAAGAAGTGAAGGAACAACTGGAGGGTGGATTTTCATTCTTAGTCTTAAGGACAATGGAAAGTCTTCTCACTATTTGAGACAAAAAGTGTGAATTAGGTGACAGAACTGAGGGTACGAGGAAATGGAGGACACTGAGGTGTGTATGTAATATAAAAATTACACTCTATATAACTAATAATAACGATAATGGTAACGGTAACGATAACGATAACAATAACAATAACAATAACAATAACAATAATAATAATAAAAGATGTATGTGCTACCAAGGTTAAGGGATCTCCAAATCAGAAGAAATATGTAGGCAAATTTACATTTTTCTGTATTCATACTCATGCATCTGGTTTGAAGTTCATTCTGAAATATGCAAATGTATATCTATAAATGAAAATAAAAAATTAATGATATGAAATGATCATGAAATAGAATAGAATGATGGTGCTATTTCAAATGCTAGGATTCAAGATTTCACTTATACTACTGGAATCCTTGAGATCAAGCATACTGCATAACAAACACACTTAATTGCCAGTAACAAAAATTTCTGCCAGAATGCAAAGGTGTCATTTAAGGTAAACAAGACTACCAGGAGCTCCGGTTCACAGTAGTGTAAACCAAAGAATAAAATTACAAAGCTAAATGCCACTAAACCTTTATGGGGTAAATTGAACATCACAGAAAAGACCATTGTTCACTTTTTCTAAAATAGTATTTGAGATGAAACAACTCTGAGTAAAAATTGACAATGTAGATTTTGAGATACACTTTCTTCCCAGTGACAGTAATATCCACAAAAGACATAATTTCATTAAATAAAAACATGCATACACAGCTATTGTACTGTTATATGGTTACTATAAGATATCTGTAGATAACACATAAAAAGGCCATACATAGGGGTTTGAGGAACTTGTCATTACAGTGCACCAAATCCCATGTTTCAGAATGACAGATATGAAAAAAACTAGGAACACCTGGGCATCCATTTTGCAATGCCAAAGATTCATTCAGTTACAGTGACTAACCATGAGATATTCCATCCGTATTTTTGCTATTCTTATTAGAATCTGGCTAATATTTTTGTTAATGTTGTTTTCTATGTTACAAATATTTTATCAATAAACATGAATTTCTATGATCCTAATTTAGATTCTTAATCAGGGAGGCCGTCTAATTTGGTTAATCAGAGTTCTTAGAACTTTCAAATGAAAATTATATCCTATGTTCTGGTTGGCTTGTTCCATATTTGAGCTAATTTCTCAACTGCTTAACATACACGATAATCAAAAGGCTGTAATTAAGTTAAGCATGGATTTCTTTGGTAACCTTACCCGCTCTGCACTCAAGTTTTCTCTACATGCACGTTTGACACTAACATTTAAGTACTAATAGAGTAGGAAAAAAAAAAAAGTAAAGAAAAAGATCATCTGGCAATAAAAGTAAAGCAATAGCATATTTCACAGTTTTAGATTTCTACAACAAATGGCACAAAGGAAAACAGACTAAAATTTGTCTTTTTCCCCAGAAACATAGAATGACTGAGATTGTAGGGATCTCTGGAGGTCATCTAGTCCAACTCCTCTGCTAAAGCAGGGTCACCTAGAGCATGTTGCTCAGCCATGTCCTGGACCAAGTCTGGACCGTGACTTTTCTAGTATCTCCAGAAACAGAAATTCCACAACCTTTCTTGGCAGCCTTTCCCAGTGGTCAAAATTAGTGAACCAATGAGACTTTTAAATTGTGATTGAAAGACAGTGCTGGATGCATTCAAGGGCCTAAACAGAAAAGTCACCTGTATTAATTTACTATCTCCTATTTATTTTTTTTTTCTTGTTTTTCTGTGTTTCTGTTTGTTTGTTTGTTTAGACAGCTCTCATAAATACAGATCCACTCCGTAGGGGGTCACATAAACAATGTTTTTCTGTGTGCTTCCTTTTCTCTAATGAAGATTTTCAACCAACTTTCTGCCCCTATGATGTTAAATTAGTATATTGAAAGAGAGCCAGAGAAGTTTATTGTAAAATTGCTTCCCAGGTTTCACTTAAAGAGATCACTAAGAGTCAAGTATGTATGAATGCTTATACACAGAAGTCTCTAAGATGACTGTAAATAAGCATTCCTGGAAAAGGGAGTGCTGCTCTTCAAGAATATGCAGAGGCAGTGGTCTTAGTCTGATATGAATGATATAATTTCACTATGTGTGTCCTGGTTTTGGCTAGCATTTTTTTTATTTTTATGTGTTTTTTTTTGGTTTGTTTGTTTTTATTTTGTTGGTTTTTTTTGTTTGTTTGTTTTTTCTTGAGAGGCTTATGTGATGCTGTGTTTTGGATTTTTGATGAAAATAGTGGTGATAACACACAAGTGCTTTTAGTTGATGCAGATCAGTGTTTGCATGGAGCCAAAGACTTTTCTGCTCCTCGTGATGCCCTGCCAGCAAGAAGGCTGGGAGGAGACACAGTCAGGACAGCTGACCCAGGCTGATCAAAGAGATCCATACCATATGGCACTGTGCTCAGCAATAAAAGCTGGGGTAGGAAGGAGGAAGGAGGAAACATTTGGAGTGATGGTGTTTGGCTTCCCAAGAAACAGTTATGTGTGATGAGCCCTGCTTTCCTGGGAGAACCTGAACACCTGTTTGCCGATGGGAAGTAGAGAATGAATTCCTTGTTTCACTTTGCTTGTGCACATGGACTTTGCTTTACTTAATAAATTGTCTTTATCCTTGATAAAGGATATACTCTTGTTCTTAATCCATGAGTTCTTGCACTTTTACACTTCCAATTCTCTTCCCCTTCCCATATGGGGAGAGTAAGCGGCTGTGTGGTACTCAGCTGCCTGCCAGGTTTAAACCAGGACAATGTGAATGTGATTAATCTCTTGAATTATTTGAGTTACACCTAAGAGATTTTTGAAATTTTCTACAATCTTGTTTAATTTTGGGGGTTTAAATTTAAGGGCTTCTGTAAGAAGAGAAATAAAACAAAAGAACTTTGTAGGCAGTAGATTTTAGAAACACTGAGAATGCATAACTGCAGATTTATTCCTTGCATTCTACATATGAAAATTGAAATGAAATTGTTTGCTACCCTGCCTAGGTTTGAACAGGTGGATTTACAAATGGATTTTCATTTTCAGTAAACACAAGAGAACTGGAAAAAAGTGAGGAGGGATGGATAGCTAGTTTATCCCTGTAAAAAATAGAGAAGTTGTATTTGTTGAGAGAGTGCACTGTTCAGACTCACAGAGAGACTATGCCCTCAATTTCACTGCACTATACCAGTGTTCATTCAACTGATGAAGTTCTCAACTCAAAGGGCAGCATACACTTTGTTCTAAGTTCCTGCTGCAATGGAAAAGCTGACAGGGGGAAACTCGCACAAAGGATATTGTGCTGTTAAAGTTTGTTCAAAGTGACAGTTGTCAGACCTCTTTGAAATGAAATTGAAAAGTAAAAACCAATTTTCTTTGAGGACAAAGTTCAGCTCATTTGGTGTGCTGTACCTGTCTAATTTGCTTCCCTGCAAAAGAAATTTTGACTAGGTCTATTTGAAAATGTAGCTTATGCTAGTACAGGCATAGCTCATAATATTTCATTCTGGTTTGAATAATATTTATATAAAATTAATAAAAATGAATTTATTCTGTTTAAAAGAATCATAAATGCTACATTTTGCTAAAAGGGTTAGACTTCTATCTTTTGTCCTACCAAATATAATTTTTATGTCATTGATTTCAATTGAAAACATATTTTTTAATGTTTTCTTTATTTATATTTTAGTAATTGCTTAATAATGAAAGTTTATATGCTTCAGAAGTGATTTGAGCTGCTAGAAAATTTAAGCTATTTTGGGAAGATTTAAATATCTAATTTTGATAAGCAGTAAATCCAAGTCCCCTACATATTTTGAAATATTTTCCAATATGCATTAGTTTCACTCTGGGTACTAATAACATATAAATACATAATTTATAAACTATAGACTACACTGTTTATTAACTATAAAATTCAGTAGTGCTTCTTATTATAATTATGGAAATATAAGATACTAATAACACCTGCTTTATGGCAAGATTGAATGTGTGGATACAGAAGACTTTGATGTATTCAAAAACTTTAAATGTGTCATGATTAAGTTTCAGAGTGTGTTAGAAGAATGGGCTAACTGTAACAGTCTGGAGGATATTTTATGTTTCTCTCTGTTTTTCATGTTTTTTCATGTCCTGCTGAGGTACTAGTAAACACTTTGGAGATAAAATGGTAGATTTGAGCTAAAGATTAGATTCTTGACTATAACCATTTTATTTATTTTTTTAATAAAAAGTAGGATGAAGGTACTTTGATAAATATACAGTAATAGAGGCATGTCACTCTGTGTAGATAATAGATGCATTTCAAGAATCTAGTCCTTAAAAAATAAGCAGGTTGGTCACAAGTGCAGATAAAAGAAACTAAACAAATATGTTTGGATATTCACAGTGTGTGCAACACACATATTGGCAGCAGGATCACAGACAGAACATAATTGTCTGTGTAAGATAGCAACTCGCCTGGGTGAAAAACTGCATTCAGAAACAGTGGTCATTCAGAAGTAGGAATAAGTAACTTTTACATGCCATCAGCTTTCAAAACAACTGTTTTCCTTCAGTGATGGAAGACTATTTCCAGAATTGTTGCCTAAGGAATTCTTTTGTTTTGTTGGCAACATTAGGAGAGAAAATTGTTCCCTTTAGAGGGTGATGATGCATCCTGGAGGGACGACAGAATACACGTGTCCAGAAGTCTCAGGATGTTGGAGGGACATGCACCTTGGGGGAGGAGCATGCTGAGTCATGTGTGTTGACTGCCAAATGCATTTTATTTTATGCATATATTATATGTAAACTTGATTTTGGTAACATGCTGCTGGGAGCTAAGAATTCCCCCCACACACACCCGAACAAACTTTTTTTTAAACCTGGTTATTCCCATACTAACTATTTTAAAAGCCTGCTTTGCTGCCAGAAGCAGAAAATAGCATTAGGCTCAACCTCTTTCCACTGGGTGAGTCCTGGCCAGTTTACATCATGGTTTACATTACTGCAAAAATGTCAACATATTGGTGTAACAGCAAAGAGGTTAAGCTTCTGTTTAGTTTGCAGATTGGCAAACAGTTGAAAATCACTGGTATTTCAATTATTGGTGAACCAATGGCCTCTTCTGGATATGAAAGAAACTGACATGTTCAGTCTTGTGAAACTCAACAGTATTATAACATGTGCTTTGAACTGATACTTGTTTGACAGCATTGATGGGAATAAAGTTCAGAAAATATCAACATACTATGATTATGTCACTACAATCTTGTGGATAGTCACAAGATTGGAAAAAAATGATGCTATTTCAATAGCAGAAAAAAAATCTGCCTGTTAGAAACAACATATATTTTAGAGAGGAATGATACACGGTATGTACATTTATACTGGGGCACTTGGAAGAGATGCATTTTTGTAGCATACTTTGAGCAGTTAAATTTCAGGTAAGTGATGGGGGCTGGACCTGTATTTGCCAGAATCTCTGTGATACTCTGGAAGTGTGAAAAAAAAAATAAATAGGCATTTTAATAAACTTGTATAAGAGATATTACGTGAATTTAGTGAACTGTAAGTCACAAAGTCACAAATACTTTTAAAAATAATAAACGTTGATTTGCAAGAAGCTTTTATATATGGACACAAAACAAGAAGGCTTGTGCATTTATACAACAATCACTTGAACTACATTTGTCTACCATGGGAAGATCTACATCTTCTTGTCTAAATCTCTGAGACTGGGTCACTAAAGGGCCCTTCTTACATCCTATGATGAACAGGGCTACTGTCCAGTGCTTTTTCATGGACAGGGGAAGCTTGTTTATTGTTCTGTCGGGATCAAAAACATTGACAACATGTATACCCAATTGGATCTCACACTTCCTGGTGCTCCAGAAAGTAAAGCTATGATGCCTGGCTTGCTTCACAAATACTCTTGGCAGGCAGCTAATAACATCACAAATCTTTCACAGATAGATAAAGAAAGAAGCAGAAACTACATATAAACAGTAACAGTAGATTCCAAACTCCAAAGCTTGCCAGACTTACCTAACTTGGAATCAGTACATTTTCTTGCTTGATCTTTAAATCTTGTTTATGGTTCATGTTTGAAAAACAAACAAATTGAACTGCTGAACAATTCTTTGATAAGATAGTTATACTTATATGGTTTTAACTATCAGGCATTGCTAGGGCATTGCTCCATTCATGCTTATATTTTAAATACGATTTTTTTTATCAGCAGGTCAGCTAAAAGGTAGCCTCCTTGTCAGAGAGTGGATGGCAAGGCTATGATGGAGCTGAAGTTGGCATGCCTTAGAAGGGAGGGAGGGAAATGGTCTAGGGAGGCAAAGACTAAGTCTAGGCATTCCTGTGGCACTTCCGGATGTTACAAAAACTACTGATTTGACAATAGATTGGAAAAGAGCAGGTATGTTTGCATTTGTAGGTGATTATGTCAACAAGGCATGAGGAAGGATGAGGATGAAATGAATAATTTTTTTGATACATATAAACTTGATAAATAAATAAATGAAAAGATTTTACATTTTCATTAAACCTTGAACACCAACAAACCACCAGTGGTTTACTTTTTTTAGAGGGTGCGGGGGGAGTAATTATATTTTTCAGTCTTCATAAAATAGTCATTTATACGTAAGTTTTTTATCACCCTCAAGAATGAATGATATCACCTAAGGGCATAAGTTAAGTTTTATGTATGATAAGCACATTAATATTTTACAATCAAGCTCTAACATGTTTTTATCTTTTTCATTTTTCACACATGATTAACAACCTGCTTGAATTTGTTTTATTGCATACTATTTCAGTTTTCTCTAAGCTGCTCTCCCAGGTTTAAAATTTAAACTCTTTTCTGCAATGTTTTCTTTACTAGCAGAATTTAATTAGTTTTCCATCTGACAATTTCTGTTTATGCATGAGATCGGTCATTCAGCATGACATGTTTCAAAGAATTACAAGTATTAGTTAATGAATGGGCCAAATCTATATCCCTGGTATTTATTCTTGAAGAATTTAGAACTACTGAGAAGCTGTTAAAAGAGTAGGAAGAAAATAATCAAAAACTCCACTAATTTTAACAAGAAAGATTGCATGATGGTCTTTTTAGCATGCCCTTCTTTCACTGCTAAATAATGGAAAAAATATTAAACCAAGAAGAGCTAATCCATGAACTGTAGATTTTTTTTCACAGATTTTTATTGAGCTTATATGTAGCCTGTCAATACTAGTACATCTACTGGAAAGCAGAAGCAGACAAAAGTAAGTAAAATGACCTTATGAAAACATCTCATCAGTCGCTCAGCATTTTTAATTGAACAAAAGACCTAGTATATGAAAGAAAGCAGTTCCGGTAATTAAGTGAAACAAAGCAGTTCCAGATAGTTAAGTGAACATCTAGAGACTCATTTGGATCTCAGATACCTATTTTCTCTGTTTTTCTAATTTGAAATATCAGAGAGAATGTTAGAAGGACTAAAAAGTGAAGATGGTAGAAAAGACAGCAGTATTACATTGAAAGGAGGTATTTATTGTGATACAGCAGATAGTTATACTAGGCCATTCTTTAATGCATCCATGATGTGGAAGAGGAAATGCATGAACTAATTACATCATAAATTAATGATAAATTTAGGATAGAGAATGAATAGCAAAACAAGACTTAGAGACTATTTTAGAAAACTCCAAATGGTTAGTGTGGAGAAAATATGCATGCTCACTAAGAGAGACTGAGAAAACAAAGCTGAAAATTTACAAGAGTAGGAATTTGTAATTAAACTACAAAAAGAAGCAGATTCAGTCATATGTGTTCAACAGACAGGAGGTTAGTATAATTCAATTGAGATCTGTTTGGGATCTGATTCTGTCCCAAAGAAATCAGTGACTTTTAGTCCTCTTGACTTCATTGGTGGAAGATAAGTCACACAAAGCAATGTTTATAATAAATGTGCATTTTTGACTTGGATAGGAGGTGTTATGGTATACAAATAATGGAGTAAAGTTGGTTTTCTTTACATCTTAATCTGTATGCATATATACTTATAGAAAGTATATATATAGAAGTACTTTGCTTGTACTTTGCAAAAGAAAACTAGCAAATGAATGATTCTCTTAGCCTTCTTCCACAATAACGTGGAATATTCTGATTCTGATTCATAGATTTCAAAAGCTACTTCCAGAAGCCAGGGGATTGTGCCTTAGTAGTATATTGAGCTGTTATTGGTATCAGAATTAAAGATTAAGGAATTAGATTTTTGGCCTCTTCTAACACTTTCACAAAGTAGGGGTCAGGTAGATTCATCAAAACACTGTACAATAAAAATTGTTTAGTTTTTAGTAATATTTACATGAAACAGTGTTCTTCCCTTCTTCAGCGATTCTTACTGTGGTTTTGGTCAAGGTCCATTCTTCACCTAAGTGGGCCGACACAAATCCTTATCCACCTGTTGCTCTGATTAACTTACGTGCAGAAATGGTAACACTAATCTCAACGTGATGGTGGGAAGGTTTTAATTCAGCATTTAATTCAGATTTTAGCACATTCTATTGCTGACTGTGATCAAAGCAGAGTTCTTTATTGTGTAATAACAAAAATTCTTATTCTTTGTAAACTATAGGAAACTAGGAAAAGAACAATGGAAGAGAAATGGTTGGGCAATTGGAAAGAGTTTATAGAATAAAAAATCATGCAGTTGTTTTGAAATCAGGATACAAAGTTTCTGAAGCCTTTAACTTCTGAAAAGGGGTTTATTATTGTTTTTTATTTGATTGTTTTTACTCAATGGTCTTCTAGCAGAAGGCAAATGTTGTCATTATTTTTGAAAGAATAAGAGGCTGTTGATGATTAGTTTTGTACCAAAATAAATTTAAATGGTTTATTTATAAAAACAGATTAGGATAAAATTATATGCTACTATGAAGATTAAAAAGAAAAATTTGGAATGCATAAATCTTGGAAGAAGTGAGGTGATGCCTAAATGCCAGTTTAATTAAAATGCACCTTAAATACTTCACTCCATTTCCTTTTTAATTATTCCAATACACACTAGAAATCTAAGAGATTTTTTACATTTGCTTTGAATCCATGAACACATTTTCTCTCTCTGCTGGATGTGTTGATTCAGGGTTAATGTACAAACAACTAAAATGAACTGAAGATTGCTAACAGCCCTGAATAGTCTTTGTAAATGAGGCTTCCACATTAAAATAAATAAATAAATCACAGCATGTTTTTGCAATGTCATGTTTTTTAAATATAGCTTTTTATCTAACAATAGCAGTTCAGGGTCTTTTCACTATCTGATAATTTCTGTGTTTATTGGCATTGCATTTACAATATACAACAATATATAAACCTGGTATTGCTTATGCCTTGATGGATTTCAATTATAGAATGAGTCACAGTATGGTTTGGCCTAGAAGGGACCTTAAAGACCACCTAACTCCAATCCCCCTGCCATGGAAGAGACACCTTCCACTAGACCAGGCTGCTCAAAGCCCCATCCATCATTTCCAGGTAAGGGGCATCCATAACCTCTCTGGGCAACGTGTTCCAGTGCCTCACCACCCTCTGAGTAAAGAATTTCTTCCTTATATCTAATCTAAATCTACCCTCTTTTATTTTAAAACCATTAGCCCTTGTCCTATCCCTACACTTCCAGCTAACTTTCCAGCTATCTTGCAGACCCCCTTTAGGTACTGGAAGACCACTATCAGGTCTCCCCAGTGCCTTCTTTTCTCCGGGCTAAATAATCCCAGTTAACATAAGTGCTCCAGCTCTCTGATTCCATAATATGCTGATGTTTTTAGTTGTTGCAGAGTAGTATTTGCATGGAGCCAAGGACTTTTCTGTTTCTCATGCTGCCCTGCCAGCGAGGAGGCTGGAGGTGCACCAGACGCAGGGAAGAGATACAGCCAGAACAGCTGCCCCAGGTTGATCAAAGAGATCCATACCATATGGCACTGTGCTCAGCAATAAAAGCTGGGGGAAAGAAGAAGAAAAGAGAGGAGGATGGCAAACATTCAGAGCGATGGCGTTTTGCTTCCCAATAAACTGTTAGGCGTAATGAGCCCTGCTTTCCTGGGAGTGGCGGCACAACTGTCTGCTGATCGGAAGTAGAGAATTAATTCCTGGTTTTGTTTTGCTTGTGAGCATGGCTTTTGCTTTACTTAGTAGCTTGTCTTTATCTGAACCCATAAGTTCTCACACTTTTACCTTTCTGATTCCCTTCGCACCTGGGGAGAGTGAGTGGCCGTGTGGTACTTTGCTGCCTGCCAGGTCTAAACCACAACAGAGTGGTTTACAATTTCAATGTGTTTTCCTCACTTTAAGTGTAATGCAGTGTCAAACCTTTAAAGCTCTGTGTTAAAAACATGTTAGTCAGCACTTAAGGCACAGAAGATGCAACTCTCAACCAGAAACCAACCACCAGTCACTGATAAATATAGAATATGCACTCCAGGTACCTGAATGTGTATCTTGTTTAATAATCATGTGAGAGTGAGATACATAGAATAAGACATAGGCTAAATATATACACAGTGCAAAACTCCATTTGCCCCTGAAATAGCCTGTCTCAGTGTTTGCATATATATCATAATACACAGTTATATGTTATCTACTTTTTTTTCAGACTAAACTTTTTCCAGTTTAGTGACCATCTGAAGTTCATTAAACTCTGTATATAGTATTAGCTGGTATTTAAGGAAATCTCTTTGTCATTAGACAGGTTTGAGCCAAAATTCTGCATCAGTACATCTATTATGAAGAATGACGTCTGGTATTTGGATGCTTAGGTTAACATTTTGAGAATCTTTGTAAGATTATAAAAAAAAAAAATCCAAGCAGCTATTATTACTGCTAGTAAAAACAACAACAACAACAAACTAATGATTGTTTTTCACAAGTTTTGTATTTGAATTGCTGCTCTAAACGCCTCAGGAAGTACTCCACCCCTCCTGTTATAATGGCTAAAAACTGGAGTGAAAAAAAAAGCAAATGAAAAAGATAATGGCTTCAGTGGGGGCCATTAAACAACTAAACATCACAAAACAGAGTTGCTAATACAATACATTCTCATGGCATCAAAGTAGACAATTAATTACTGCAAAACAGAAGAAATCCCTGTGAAGAAATAAAGGCTGAAATGTTTGGTTTCCCAAATATGTAAGACACAATAATTTTGTCATTTAATTAGGTATTAGGTTTAGAAAAATGGAAAAATGGTATGGTAAAGCAAACTAATGACATTGTCTCTTAATGACTGATAAAGGAATGAAATGTGACCATTCCTTACCCCTCTATCAAGTCTATACTTAGAAAAATTCACCATTAACATCACTGTTAATCACTTGCATTGAGGAAGTTGGCAAGAATTATCAAAAGCCAAGTACTGTAACATAAATGCCAACTTCACAAAATAATCAAGGTCTTGTGGGATGTATAATAAAATATGCCAGACAGTCATTATAATGTACTTTTGAAAGAATTATACATATTCATTCTCCTCATTTAGCACCTGAATGACAACAAGCAGGTGAGAACATCAGTACAATACATCAAGCAAGACAGTTGCTATTATGAACAAAACATAAAAGAGTGTGACAGAGTTGAAAAATGGTAAGAATGTTCTGTTCATACCTTGCAGGCATTGTTATTCTTTGATAGCAAAATGAAGCTTGCTGGGGAGCTGGGTACGTCTTGTTGTCATCGCAGGTAGTACTTCTGTGACAAATTCCAAGAGGTATGTATTTTTTAATAAAAACCAAAACAAGTTTTTTAAAAGTATTGTCAGAGTATGGAAACTGCCAATCTGTTCTCAGCTCTTTTGTTATGTACCCAAACCCTTTTTTTTTTTTTTTTCTTTAAAATGTAGGGCTAGATTAATCACTAACGAAATCCAAAAACATGGATTTCTGTTGTAATAATGAAAGATAAAATTATACCATGACATTAAGTGACAAAATAATCAACTCCTTTACCTATTTCTATAATATGTTTCTGAGTTGCAAAAAGCTGCTTTACATAAACCAAATAACTAAAAGGCACTTTCTTAACTCTTATTTCCCCCCTTTCTCTGCAATGTTTCAAAATGCAATACTGGCAATATGCTGTCTCCTATCCTTCAAGCCCCAGTCATTCTCTGATGAATTTTTACTTTCCATTTCATCTGATTTCTTCTTTAGCATTCAATACCAGCACTGTGATGAAGAGAACCTTCATAAATATGCCTCATGTTACGCAAGGACTTGAAAATGGTACCTCTGCTGTGAACAAGAGTAGTGGTAACTCTTGCTTTCAGAGCATTTCATTGCATGGAAAGAGTATTTTGGAATACTAGAATATAAAGTACTTCATAGATTTTTTTTTCCTGTCTGAAAACAAAGCTAAATATTAAATTTAAAACTTCTACAATGACAAGAGTACAATGACTCTTTCAATGTAATACAGGAAGAACTTAGATAAAAAACTTAGGTAATAATTTATTTAATGATAAATAATGTAACATTTATTAAAGCTTTGAAGAACTATAACTCTTGAATAAATATTTGATCTAATCACTCCTTTTTTTTCCTCTCTCTTTCTGTTAAGTTATTCAGAAATAGGGAATTAGAGTAAAAATCAGTAGCAAAAAGGACTCAAAAGAAAAGAGGAACATCTCAGATTGCTGAGATAACAAATGTGTCATAGTCATCCACACTGGCCACTCAGGAAAAAAAGCAATATTAATAATAACAAATTATATATTATGTACAACATATATATTATCATACATTCGATATTATATTTTATTTTTATATTATATAGTATAAAATTAAATAAGATAAAATTAAAAATAAATGCAAAATTACTTGCCAATATTTTTTTTGGTAGAAAAGAGCAGCAGTTTCCAAGTACAACTTCCTATTTTTAATTTGTTATGTTTACAATTTTACATTCTTTACATTACTTGCAGATACACTTAAGCATCATGAAATAGTCACTGACTAATAATTGATATGATTTATACAAGTACTTTGACTTTGCTGTGCAGAAAAGGTAAATATATTGCTAGTTTCCTGCCAGAATGTTAAGTTCTTATTGCAATGTAGAGTTACTTTCTTAATTAATGCATTCAAATCTGATTGCAGACTGACTATATTTGGTCTTTAGGATTAAGTGGCAATTATAAGATCTACAAACAACAGATGGGTAAAAGAATTTGAATTGTTTTACCATACCAGAGATGTGCTGAGAATTTTGGCAAGCATATGGAATTTTTAAATGGGTGATGAAAACACTGGGCATGGGACAAATGAAGCAAAATGCTGTGAGATAAAACAGCCTAATCAGCTGTATGTGTTTCCAGAGTGAAGGAGGAAACAACAAAAACCACAGTACTGAGTGTAATTGCATAGAATATAGGTCATATAGGTCACACAATACATGGCCTACAGTATATATATGCCCTAGATAATAATTGCACAGAATGTAGAATATATTTGGTTAACATTTAAGGATATTGTTTGTAGATCAAATTTTCAGACACAAAGTCAAGAGAGTGTAAAACTTACTAAAAACTTGATGGAAACTGATGGATTTAAGGGAGCTGAATTGTTAATACATAATGGTACTCAAAAACATGTAATGGAAATCTGCTGGAGTTGTGAGGAAAACAAAATCAGTCTCAAAACCTGATAGCCCCAAATCAGCAACCACCTTTGAAAGAAAATTAGTGTGTCTCTGTGTAATATGTGATCGATGCAATATGAAATCACCTAGGTTCTCTGAAATAGCCAAGAATGTACAGGTTATGGCTGTATTCATTTCTATATTTCATTTATCCACTTACAGCATTTAGAAGAAACAAATATTGCTAGTTTAGCATATTTTATTCCTTTTTCCTAACACTGATTTTTCATCATGTTGTCAGTTGATCTCCAGTGTGTATAAAATGTTTTGCTTTCACATAGCAACTATTTAATTTGTTAGATCAATATTAGTTTGTCCCATCGTTTTTCCTTCTTTTGACATAAAATCTTCTTTATTTCTACACATTTCAGCTAAAAATAAATATGCTTACTGAAAAGAATGATTCCTAATATGCAGTACTGTAACAGGGATAAATAAAATTTAATGAGGACACCATCATTTAGATGACACTTTTATTGCTCTTCTAGCATGAATAGTAATGAATTAATCACAAATATTAAAATTCTAAAATATCATGACAGCTAATATGTCAACGGAATTCTTCAATTCTTTGTTTTATAAGCATGAATTGGGCTTTTTTTTTTTTTTGGATTCTGTGTTGTCTATGGCTCTTTGATTTGTTAGATTGATTCCATTTGTAAATAAAACCTAAGTTATTGGAGATATTTTGGAATTATGGCAGTTCTGCCTAATGGATACTTCAGTAGTCTCACAATAAGGATCTGTGGAATATATTCTAATCTCTGCCTGCCCTCTCTGATGTTTTGTATGTATTAGTATAAGGTCAATATATCTCAGTGCAAAAACTGACAGGTTACTCTTAACCGTTATCTAACACATACAGAGTACCTATTCAGATTAATTACATTTATTGTATTACCTTTTGTATGTCTTGGCAATTGTAGGATTATGTGTAAGCATATTACTGAGAGCACCATACATATACCAACCAATTGCTATAACCCTAATTCAGCCTTTGGATTGAATGGAGATTATAGGGCTGATGATTTTACAAAAGCTTAGTAATTCTGCACTTCAAGAGAGGTCACTGTTATGTATTTTCCATCAGTGAGGATCAGATGTGCAGTTTTTAAAAGAGAAAATATAGCTACTGTTGATAACATTTGGACCTACAACCTGCTATCATATTTCCTATTATAATAAGAATTTCTGGATGAATGCAAAGAACTGTAATGAATTAAGACAACATGTCTTTTTAG
Organism: Anser brachyrhynchus; assembly: GCF_964034855.1. NCBI lineage: Eukaryota > Metazoa > Chordata > Aves > Anseriformes > Anatidae > Anser > Anser brachyrhynchus. The sequence goes on along the minus strand of NC_137699.1, from coordinate 23,945,553 downwards.
TCCTTGACATAAAGGGCAGGAAAACATAAACGTCTCCAAAGGGTCCTGCTTGGCAAGAACCATCTGAGTGAATATTCCGGAAATATTTTTCCAAGAGATTGGTAATTTATGGCCATTTATTATAATAATTCATTGCCTCACCTGATAAATTTCTCATACTGTACCACCTTGGATTAAGTGGCAATACTTAATTACTGTTATCTTTTTTTTACAGCTGGAGAACACTAGAAGGTCAAGGGCTCAAGAGAGGGAAATGGAAGAATTTAATCTGTAATCCGATCCATAGACTCCTTAACACCCTCTAGAATATATGGCATCCACAGCTGAACTGTTCATCTTGCCATTTTCCCAACCAAGTTAGAGAATTATGAACTAAGCATCTTTGTACCTAAACCCTTTGAGTGATTATATTACAAGATGTCTTTGGAAAATGTTAGTATGGGCAAGGAACAGCACATCATTCACAACCACTTTCATCCAAAGACATAGCAGACCTCCATTAGAGAAAGAGTACTGGCTGGTAGGAAAGATGTTCTAAAAGCAGATGCTGACTACAAACTCAAAGAAAGAAAGACACAAGTTAATAATGTTAAAAAGTAATGAAATAAACTAAAACTGAAATTAGTTTCAGATTATGACTGAAGATGTCTACATGTATAAGGTAAATTAAGCAGTGTGGATGTATGAATGTCACATATTATGATAAATATGGATTGTGAATAGCTCTTCTTTCTCAAAACCTTTTTCTGGATTGATTATCTAATTCTGTCACAAAAAGAATTTTTGGTTTCTCTTTCCTTTGGCATATCTGTCTTTTCTAGATTGGAAGGTATTGTGTATATTATTATATGAACACTAGTGGAGAATTTACAGTACCATCTGGAACTGAAAATTAGAGAAAGAGTACATTTTCTTAACAAAGAACGGATGAAAGTATGACTCAGTTAATGGCCTGCAGACTTGGAGATATCAGGGATTTATTTCCTTTTTCAGGACAGTGTTTGATCAGAACTCTGTTGGGGTTTAACCTGGCAGGCAGCAAGCCACTGCACAGCATTTGCTCCCTCCCTCCACCATGAGTGCAATAGGGGAGAGAACTGGAGAGAACTGGAAGGAAAAAAAGTAAAAAGTCATGGGTTGAGATAAAGAGAGTTTAGTAGGATAGAAATGGAAGGGAAAATAAAAATAATGTTGATAATAATTATATATATATATATATATACGCACACAAAACAAGTGATGCACAATGCTCACCACTCACTGACCAATGCTCAGCTAGTCCTCAAGAAGCAGTCATCACCCCCTGCCCCCGACCAACTCCCCCAGTTTTTACTGTCTCACATGAAGCCACAGAGTATGGAATATCCCTGCGGCCACTCTAGGTCAGCTGTCCTGGCTCTGTCTCCTCCCAGCTCCTGGTGCACCCCCAGCCTCCTCACTGGCAGGGCAGTAAGGAGAAGCTGGAACATCCTTGTCTCTGTGTGAGCACTGCCCTGCAACAACTAAACCATCACTGTGTTATCAGCATTATTCTCATCCTAAATCCAAAACATGGCATATACCAACCCCTATGAAGAAAATTAACCTTATCCCACCTGATTATTTCATAATCTCATCAGTGCGGAAAAGGGAGATTTATGGTGTCGAGCTGAGAACAAGAGTTTGACACCTACTTGTGAGCTGCTGTCAGGAAGATAAAGCAGCCAGGACCATCAATAAAAGTTATACTTTCAATGCGGCTGAAGTTTATTTTTCATTACTTTGCTGAGAAGAAGCTCATGCCTTTCTAGCCCATTATAACTTTCTGTAATAGAAAATCTAACTAATTCACTATTTCTCTACTTTTCATTACTGTACTTATTTTTATTTGAAGGTAATGAAGTATCTTAGGCCAGTCCCAACTAAGCAACAAGATATGCGATATCCTGAAATGGAAAATAAAATAATATGAACATGTGAATCACCTTGGAGATGAATCATATTGCTGTAAAACATATAATTTACATTTCAATAACTTACCTGCTTTTCACCTAATTTAAAAGTAATTTTTATTCTTTTTCAACTAATCCCCAAATTTATAAGTTGGTTTGATCATATTTGTGCAATAAAATTGAAAATTTTAGATATGGTAGGTAATCAGTTTTAGTCTCCTCATCTGTGTTTCCAATCTCATTACAGATTGCAATTTTCAGTGCAGATTACATGATGACCCATCAGTGTCTTTGTTGTTTCTGAATTACCGATTCCTTGCCTACTGCCAGATAAGAACAAAGCCTATGCATCAGTCTGACAGCTTGCAAACAGAAAATGGGCTTGTAGGATTGGATTTAAATCCCAGGTGTAGGGGATAATTACCACATCAGTCATGCAGTAACTGAAAAATGGTATTTCAACAAGAAAAATTACATTCCTTTTATAGTGCCAACAGAAATCATTATTTGAGGCTTCATACTGATTCAGCGTATCATTACATGTGCACTCTACTCATTAAATGTAATGTTTGTTACAACCTAAAAAACTTATTGTTTCAGATACTTTTGTGGCTGAGGTAGCTCAAATCAAGATTTGTGAAACCTTGACAATACCGAGGTCATTCAAAGGTACATTTTATAAAAGTGAAACAATAGTAGAGCCCAAAGCATTCAAAACCTCTTCAGCAGTGCTTCAGGGAGAGAAAAAAAGAAAAGAAAAAAAAAGGGAGTGGGTGGGGTGGGGACGAGACTCAAGTAGGAAGGCATAAATCCTACTTTCGAAAATCCTCTGGGGTTAGACCCTTTGATGCAGGCCTTTTTCATTAAAATAAATAGAATGGTAATAAGTGGCTATCATCATTTGTGTGGGTTTGTCTATTCTATACTTTTCAGTAAACAAGATACTGCTTTCAATTAATTATGTTATAGGTCAAAAAATAAAAAGCGTGTTAAAAATATACCACTAAAACAAATTAATGTCATACCATTCAACCACAAATTTACTGTATTTTTGATTTTACAGCTTGACTATAGTCATCTCTACTTTGTAGTTAAGCAAACAGGAAAGTAAAGAAGATTTAACAGGCTACTTTGTGGGTGCAAAGAACTAGAAACTGACAGTTTTCAGATGAACGGGAGGGAAGACGCAGACTTGTTAGTGATCTCAAATGGGAATGATTTCCCTTCTGTTCCATATCATCACTGCATGTCTGAGTTGCACCAGCTGGACCACCAGTGCCCTGGATTTCTCAGTGAGAGCTTTGGCAACATCTAGCTATTGTTTTTGAGGGCAGATATCTTCTGCTTCATGTTTTACAGTGTGTGATTTTTTAAGTTGTCTTATTACAAACACTCCATATTAGTTGCTCCTGACATAAGGAAGCAAGGAGAAATACTCTTGATATTTTTGGGAAACAAAAACATATAAGGATAGCTCAGTTAGTGCCTGAACTAGGTAAGAGTGTCATCTCAGTGACAAGAATTTTAATGAACATGCCTCCCATAGAGCTTTTGATATAGTTACCCAGGTTTCAGTCTATCTTTAGCCCTCTCAGAATTACATGTTGGATATACACTTAGATACAGGAGAAGCTATGAACAAAGACAACTGTTTACAATCCACTAACAAATTTTTAGACATCACTTTTAGATTTGTAGACAGTTAGCCTGGCTCCAACATCTCTCTGTCTCTGCACACTGCTCTCTCTCCTCTCCTACTAGTCTGTCTAGAAGAAATCTATCTCCCAGAGGTCGTGACTTCTATCATGAACTTCACCTCCTGTCAGACAAAATCATTTTGGAATCCAAACTAAACTACAGAGAGAGACTTGTTCTCATCCTCCTCATATTCATCTTCCTTATTGACTTGGACTTTTCAAACATACATCTACAGGGAATCATGAGCCTTAGAAAGGATCCTTACAAAGGATCAAGGGGCTACATCCTTCTATCAGGAATGAGTTGCATGCAAAAGTGTCAAGGTATCCCCAAGATGCTGGTTGATTGGATTCAGCACTGATATTCATAGATCGCCTTTGCTAAATGGACTTAAACTGTCTTCAAAACCAGCTCTTACAGAGGTTCAGGAACCTCTGTAAGGTTCAGAAGTGCTCGAAATAATAGTCATGCAGAGCCTGTTAGATGCAGGGCAGGTTCAGGATACTTTTTTTCCAGCAAATTATCATGTTTATGAGATAGGTCCATAACATTTTGTTCAACTGTCTGTACAAAGTCAAACGATGTAAGAAGTTCCTTTAATTGCTTGATAACTGAGCATGCTCATGATGCAATATAATCTATATTTGTGGGAAAAGGGCTTTGTCAGATATATAGTGGCTGAGTCTTTAGGGAAGATATCAAAGACCCACTATCATAAGTCTTTCATGATTTTAATCAGGTAATAGTTCAAGAGATCATAACATAAGTAAACAAGAGATTCTGTCTCAATATCATCGTTCTAAAAGTATAGAACTACAACTTGCAGGAAACAATCTTACTTGCTTGGAAGAATGTGAGGTGAGTAGTGGTATTAATTTGCAACTTATTGTTTAGAATTTCAGCTTGTTGCTTTAATTTGCACTGTCTTCTCTGGAACACACTAACAATTACATACACAGAAAATTAGTTACACAGTTTGTAACAGCTTCTAGGACTACCAAAAGAAATTGTAGTGCTGTGATCCTGGGAAGAATAATGAATAGTTACTTGCAGATCAGGTAGTAGTATTAATGCATTAGTATCTGGCCAAAGTGAATGAAATTAGAAATTAGCATTTTGTTCTGGCTCTGGAAATGCCAGCTCCTATAATGCTGTGGAGAATGGAATTTAACTGCATGAGTGCTATTAGTGCCTTACATGTCATAGATAAATCGTGGGGTCAACACAAAGCAGGTGTAGGGATTACAAAATATGTTGCAATTGCACAGCATTGTGAAGACAAGTGTGTTTTAAATCTTGCTTTCTTTATATCACTTTCTCTTTCAATTTTCATGGAGTATGTTTTTACCTCAAGCATCTTCATGCAAATGAGTTGAGTTCATTTTATTTTAAATTAAGTACGTTGTAAAAAATTAGCTTTAAAAATAATAGTACTGTTCTTATTGCAATCTTCGGTTAGTTGATTTGTGCAACTAACTGTGCATCAATCTGCATGTGTGTGTTCTGTAGCACTGACTGATATGGAGGATAACACTACCACTGTATGATCTGAATATGTCTTGTAAATATTCAGTGACATAAGCATTACATTTCTAGCATAAGAAGGGCTACATTTTTCATTTTTATTTCTTCTCAACATTAAAATTGTTTCTCCTCTTCTTTTGTTTGTATTCTAAGAGTCCAAATTATCAAAGACTGTCAGCTAACTTGAACACACAAAATGTAAGAACAGCAAACAGGTAAATGGGCATGCAAAACACTAATTCACACTTGCAAAACAGGTAATTTCACGCACTGGCAGTAGCCTGCATATACAATTCTTCACTTGTTCATGCATATGCATGGCTTCAGCACAATTACCTTTTTACATATGTGCATATATTTCACAGGTACAGTTTAGCCATTGATATTTAGTCATTATGATTTGTGTGCATGTTTAAACCCTGCTGTGTTCATTCAGAATAGAATATAGGTTCGTGATCCTTTTGCAGAAGGTAGCTACATCATATCATTTATTGGTCTCTAAGAAAGACAGCTTCAATAAACCCCAAGCTTTGGCGCATTCCATATTACTCAGTCCATGTTTTCCTAAAACCTGCACCTCCCTGTTTTTCACACACTTAACTTTCAGTATTTTCAAGTATAATATATAGAACAAAATCACAGGATGTGATAGGGTAACAAATAAAAGACCCTGTCAGATTGTCATTTTCAGCCTATGCCACTGCTAACCAGAAGAGTCTATCTACAATTACTGTGGATTCTTGAAACTTCAAAAGTTGCCTTTTCTTGACTATGAAATATAAAATGCCAAAGAGTAGTCGTATACCTTATCAGATCCATTGTACAAAATGTATCTTCTTTTATACAGTCCTATTTCTGTCACAGTCCATATAATAGATGAGGACTAGACAAAAGATGGTCACTGCAAACAGTGCTTTAAGTAAAGGGCTGCCTAACCTTGCTACTACAGAAACACTGAGGATGGATGTTTTAAATCTTGTATGTCTCTACACTTCATGTAATTAGTACAGACTTCAGATTTTTCATTCCTGTACCTCTGACAGTTAAAACCTTTGACTTGCCCAGAGTCTTCTAACCATCAAGCTGTACATTAACTTGAATTAGAAGACTCAAATTCTCCTCTTGCATTAGATGGCATTTCTTTCTTAGGGCAGTGCATCCTCGTTCCCTCCTAGGATTTAGCAGCCCTACCTGGGGACCAGCTCAGTTACAGGGCAGCTGAAGGTACCTCCTTGTCCTCTGTGGACCCAGCCATGCTGTATTCCCTGAACCTGACCTAGGTGATGATCTTCCCAGCGTTAGCTTGGATCTGCCTACAGAGCTGTGTTGCGATCACAGGGCCATGTCTGAGCCCAGTTATGGTTTACAGGTCTGATTCTAGCCTAGGCCCACTGATTTAATTTCCCAGTTTGTCCTCAGACAAGTTCCCATAGGAAGCCTCTAGGGCTTGTGGTGCCTGTCCCCTAGACAGCCATTCACTCACAGGGTGGTGACCTTCTCCATGCCATCTCAAAGAACTAGGAACAGTAATAGTAGTTAAATGTGACAAGCAGTACAGCCATCTCCTCAACTTGAAAAAAATCTTTTAGGTCAGAAAGATTTCTGCCATATATACAAAGAATCTGTTATATATTTTACTACACACAAATGCTAAGTCAAGAAGAATACACTGAAATTTACTTAATGACGACATAGGATATACCAGTCTGTCCACAGGATGTGGAGTTACAGTGTTTATATGACAAAACTATTCCTTTAAACATGGGGTTATTTACAAATCAGCAACACATTTCTTATTTTAAAATGGTCAACTGGAAATGATTCCTTCCTGTCCCCACCCCTGCCCATCTCTTTCTACTCCTCCCTCTCTATTCTCACCAAATCCTCTTAATTCCATAAGAACTATTCACATATTTCAGAGATTACAACAACAAAACAATTACTTCCAGGCTATTACCAAGTATGGAAGCTTTCAGCCTGAGAAATAATGCTTCAGAAAAAAATTGAACAAAGCTAATTGAACAGTGCAAACAAATTATTCATTAATTTACAGAGGAGGAAAAAGGCAAATCTATTGTAGCATATTGGTTAAATAGTTTCAGATATACAAAAAGGAAAAAATAATATAGCTATTCTATAATTATGATATGTGATGGGATTTCAAAAGGCATCAAATACCATTCAATAACCATTATAAATTAGTAGAATGTGGGCATTTCCTTCCTTTCTATAAATGAAACCTGACTAGTTGCATTTGAGCTAAAAGAAGGTAAATTCAAAATCCAAGCAAATAGAGAACTTTTTAAAATCTGTATCATGATGATGAAGAATAATTACAAATCAGAACACGGTGTTTGCAATTTATACTGCTTTTATGCCTGAACAATGGCATAGAATCAATGTCTGCAACATGAGAACTACTGACTACCAAAAAATCAAATTCTACAAAACTGTTACATTAAAAAATAAATAAATCTACATATAACCAAAAGTGCACATTAGATGTTATAAATAAGGCCCGGCAGAAGTCCCTCTTCCCCTCTCCTTCCTATTTTCCAATTCTTTGAACATTCAGAAAAAATTTGGATTTAAAAAATTTGGATTTTCAAGACTTCATATTTTCCCCAGCTTGAACCCAGAAGACCAACTGAAGGAAGAAAAGAAGTCATTGGCTTTAAACAAAACAGTATGCACCCTCTTCTTGCCTGCTTGCCCCTGTCTTAACTTTAACTGGTAGATATACATCACCATTAAAAGGAATAACAGAAGTTCTCAATGCCAATCAATACCTGATACCTTCCTATATCAGGGGCTATATAGCATCAAGCAATAAACCAGGCAGATAGGTATAAATTATAAACACTAATCCCAAACTCTAACCTTATATTATAGTTAAAGACTCAACAGCAGAAGAACAGAGAATATTAATCCTTGCCTTCAGCTGACAACAGCCTTCTTCCTGATATAAGCTGTTATCTTTTGTCATTTGTTTGGCATAGCTGTTTTTTGTTTGTTTGTTTTCTGTATCTAATCCTATATAGGTTATGATTAGGTTTAGTGTTACTGTTATAGGTTGGGAATCCAGAGCTTCAAAATACCAATTTACCAGTTTATTCTGGTATGCCTTCAAAGTTAGGGCAAAGAGAAATTATCTTTTGAAATGTAAAAAGTGGTAAACCTAGATTATTGCTGAATGCTGCAGGGCCTGCCCAAAGAGCTGAGAAGAAGCTGGTGACAATGTAGAGCATACATATATATATGTATGTATGTAAATATATTTGTATTGGAGTTGGCTCCCCATATTTGATTTATGTTAGGGTTAATTTGGAGGTTAGCTTTCTGTTTTGGAACCTAAAGCATCAAGATCCCTATTTAATTCCAACGCCCCCAAGACCTGCACAATTATAAAGAGGTCTGGTAGCTTACAACAATGCCCGATGTCCTTTCTTATAGAATGAATAAAATGAAGGATTTGTCACAGCTTGTCAGTTTGGTGGTGTTATCACATGATCTGAGAGTACATGTTGCATGATTTGTGATGTAACATGAAAGCATGAGGGAGTGTTTACAGATACGAGTCCATAGATACAAGAGAACCAAAGCTGGTGTAAATTTTGTGCAATACCCTGAAGCGATCAGTACCTAGAGTAAAGCCCCAGAATCACACTCATATATTGTGTCAAAAAAAAAAAAAAAAGCTGATTTGCTCCAGAACAAAGCTTGAAAATAAAATATCTTAAATGCTATACATAATACAAAAGTGATCAGGATTCAGGGATAAACTATGGAGGGTTGTGGGTTTTTTTTGTTGTTGCTGTTTTGTATTTGGGCAGTGAAGAGATATTACCTTTTTTTTCATGTCTATGAGATCTTTCTGATCTTATATCCTAAGCGATCCCGCTTCACTCACACAGATATTTTCTCCATTTTAGGGGTGAGGTCACACTAGCTTAACATCTTCTATGAAATCCTATGTTTATGCTTGCAAAGTTTAAGTTTTTCTTACTCTTTTATAGTAAATTAATGGTTTTCCTATAAATCATTTTCCCTGGTAAATCCTATCACAATTTTTTTCTTCTTCCTGGCACATTTAGAACCATTATTTAAAAACAACAACTGTTCATTTAAGTGCATCATACTGCATAAATATTCTTACGCCTACACTGAATGTATGCCAAAAAAAAAAAAGTTTGTATAGCTAATAATAACCCTTCCCTTCAGTGATAGAATTAATCGTTGACATTCTGTGGCCCGTGCTATATGGCAGATGAAATCAAATGATCCTACTCATCTTTTCTGAGCTTAAAATCTCTGAATGGCTGCAAAATATTCTCAAAAAAATAACATTTTTAGTTGAATATAATGCAACTATATGCCCAGAGCATAAGATGGCCTTGCAAATCTACATTTTATGATTTTATAAAACAAACTGAAAATCCTGCTGAGGCTAGGCTTTCTATTTGTTGCATCTAAACACAATGTTTCCTTCTCCTTCATATTAAATGACAATCTTAAGATGCTAAGTTATGGAGGAGTGACATCTGGCTCCTTGGCAGATACCTCAGGCAACTGTGTTAATGACTTTCGAGATGGTTATGTATCTGTAATAGAGTTAAGTTTGTTGTCTGAATTGTATTATCGTCTTACTCTGTTAGACATTTTTTTTGCTTTTTGTCCTTTAGCTCACATTGGAATCACTGAATCACTCATAACCCTGACTTATAAGCCTTTTCTTGTATTTCCATCTGCTCCTGTATATTTTTGTTTGGCTGTGTGTGGGTTTTTTTTGTTCTTTTTTTTTTTTTCAATCACAGAAAGCTGTGAATGTACTTTGCAAAAAGCTAGCTACCATCATGGAACTTCAAAATGAATGTTTTTTCTATTGGAAGTTTATTTTTAATGCTTGATAAAACTGAAGATTTTAGATAACAATGCATTTTAAAAGAAGACACTAAAAAGAAAATGTACACTTACTGAATACTTACACTTAGAATTGAGAACTACACCTCAAACTCATTGTAAAAAACAACAGTTTCAATACTAAAAATTAAAAATGGAGAAAAAATATTCTAATATTTTCAACAGGTATGTATTAAATTATATGTATGTGGACAAGCACAAGACAGTATTTCTAGCTTGCAAACAAAATATTCATGACTATTATGACACCAAAATATTTGTCAAATTTAATAGGGAATGAATGGAAAATATGCATTTTTTTAATTTTTGAGGCATGATATTATAAAATTTGTGCAATCCTATAAAGTATTAATCCTATGTGATATCTGAAATCCTGTATTCTGAAATGAGAATACCACTCCTTAACCCTCTTATCTCTTATTGTACCTGGTTGTCCTATGTGATGTATAAAAAACAAAAATACTGAATAGATCCATTGATTTCCTGGAGAAGAATTCTAAGTCCCTTTTTCAGATCTCTTCAATGTATGAGGATCATCAATATGACAGAAGAGACTCCTCTTTTGATATTTTCAGACATTAACTTTTCCCTGATGGAATATAGCACGTACCTAGTATTTATCTGAGGGGAGGGTGTCAAGGGGATGGAGCCAGTCTCTTTTCAGTTGTGCCCAGTGACAGGACAAGAGGCAACGGGCACAAACTGAAGCACAGGAAGTTCTGGCTGAATATGAGAGGGCACTTCTTTATTGTGAGGGTGACAGAGCACGGGCACAGGTTGCCCAGAGAGGTTGTGGAGTCTCCTTCTCTGGAGATACTCAAAACCTGCCTGGATGCCATCCTGCACAATGTTCTCTAGGTGACCCTGCTTGGCAGGGGGTTTGGACTAGATGATCTTCAGAGGTCCCTTACAGCCTTGGCAATCCTGTGATTCTGTGTTTCAAATGTCGTTAGCTGGTACAAATTAATTTAAACTTCAGGCCACAGAACCATATTCTGTGCTGGTTGTGAGGTGACTGCTGTTCAGAAGCCACCCAAACTCTGTGGAAGCAAGTGAAGAAGAGCCCCTATGCAGTCAGATAGCAATAGATGCCGTGTGCAACCTAGGACTTCCTAGAGCACCCAAGACCATGAGGAGATAGCTGTATCTTTCCTTTGATCCTAGAAGTGCTATGGAATTAGAAACCTAGCTATCTCCTGATTATATCTTCTAGGTATTTTCCTTTTTGAATGTGAACATGACAACTCTATTCTTTGATGGCAAAAAGGATGCAGTATACAACAGACAATGCAGGTTTTATGTCAGCTAAGATTTACACCATCTAGGACTTCACCTACACCAAAAAACCAGCTAGCATTGCAAGTCAAGCCAGTAATTCAGATGCATGAATGAGACAATTACAAATAGTTTTAAAATCTGACACTTCGAAAGAAAAACTCTATGCTATTTTATGATTTTATGGTTACAGGGCTTTCCTGAAATGTATTAAAATTACATAGATACTACAGTTCATAGGTTGTGCTTTGCCTATGCTGCATATACATCCTTTTGCCTCCTTGGGAGTTATTAAAGCCTTAATTTACTTCATAAAATACTGTATTTGTTATTTTAACTTATAGTTGAAACACTCATGTCTCATATTTAATTAAGAATTACTGAAAAACAATCATTTTGGAATGACTTTCATACTCATTTTGGAATGACTTTTAAAGTGTGTGTAGTCAAATAAACTACTGATGTAAACTATAGCTAGTAATTTAGAGGCAGTAAATTTCTAAGTTAGAAGAAACTCAGTATAAAATTCTATATCCTTAATGATAAAAACATCCATTATCATCTTCCAAACCATCTCAGTAATTGCTCGTATAAAAAAGAGGTATTATAAAAATGTCTCTATTTCAACTGGCCACAAAGTTTTGATAAAGTTAGGAAAAAAAATCCGTGAATTTTCCAATTTTTTCAAGTCAAACTAAGCATAATACATATATTTCTGCCAACATGGACTGTCTTTCAGGTATGAATTATTCTCATTAGAAACAGCGGAATCTTCTTTTCAAAAGTTGTCAGTCTCTTGCGTCTTGCTCAACACAAACCTTCAACCCTATTAAAAAAAATCAGTGCTTCTAGTAAAGGTGTGAACAGATGTTTTATCTCTACATTTTGTGCATAAATGCAAGTACTCTGATGTAAATTGATCAAACTGTAGAAACAAATCATTTAAGATTTGTGCAGTGATTAATAATAGAAGCCAGTAATCAAATCTCCCTGACACTAGCACATCTGTTACAGAGTGTTTCTAGTTTGCCCTATTATGCAAATGTGCAATAAAACAAATACATTACTTGATTTAACAGCTGGTTGAAAAACATTATTTTTAGGTGATTTTTTTTAATGTATTGTTTTTTACCATTGATAGCTGCTTGATGTAGACTAATTCAATTATGCTTATGTAGAGGGTCACAGAATGGAGATGAAAAAAAAAAGTACTAACTCTTCTCAGGAGCTGTTGCAGAATTTTAAAGATATTTAGAATTCCACTGACACACAAAGCTTTTGAAAGAACAAAGTGCACAGGAGAAGAGTTTTCCTTAAGTCCAACACTTTACAAATCTTCTCATATAATTTGGCTCTTCAACACTATTAGTGTCACATTAGTACCCTGAAAGGATTTTGATTCATCACTGCTTATCAAAATGAACTTAATCTCAAAAAATGTTTCTGGATAATTTTGTTGATAGGTTCATGAACTGAGGAGAGGGAAGCATCAGAACAGAATTTAAGCTATGCTTTGATTATCTTGCGTGGTCCAAAAATAATGTAGAATTCAGCAGCCTTCAGCACTAGTATCTGAGACCTTCAGATTTTTTTTAAAGTGAGCAATGACAACTTTGTCATATTCCTGAGACAGGAAAAAAATAGAATCGTTTGAGACTTTCTTACTTTTATTTATTTATTTTATTTCTCCAGTGCCTCAGGTGTATATTTGAACTTCTACTTCTGTGGAATGGAAGAGCAAATAAAAGTAACAAAAGTAAAATGTGTCCCTAAGACAGAATTTTGTTCTGAAATTTTTTTTTTTTTACTGCAACCATGCATATTTTCCCCCAAAATTCCATATGCTAAATTATACTTTTTACAAAGTAGTGCTATAAAACTAGGCAAACATTAATTTCAAACAAACATAATCTTTCAGCTCCCTGGGTTATCAAATATCCAGCTGTGCCAGCAAAGTATATTGCTCTGGAGGGATGCATTTTATTAGTTGTCTCAGAGCTGAATAGGTTGTTTTATCAATTGCATTCAGAAAATAACCAAAAAATATATTTTAACAGAAATTTCTGTAAGTATTTGAAGGTCTTATAGGCCACACTAATATGCAACATGTACACTGAAGTAATCCTACACCCTTTAGGGAGCTGAAAGGTAAACAAATATATTCACCATTCTCAGTGAGTACTCAAAAAAGTGGTGTTTTTTTTTTTTTTCTGTATGAAAAAGATATAGATCTGTATCGGGGAAACATATGGCACACAGTCCTTATTCCATTTTTCTGGAACTAGAAATTCAGGTGGTACAACATACCTTTGTCTCTTGAAAGAATGATTATCAGCCCATGTTAATAGAGACGTTGATCCAAATGTCGAAGTCTGTCAGATTTTCACTTTTTCTTTTCTACATTTTTTTTTTTTTTGGCTTTTTTGTATGTACAGCAGAAAAGGCAACTGAAATCAAAGGAGATCGTGAAAAGAAGACGTCATCGTTGGTGTAAAGTAAAAAACAAAACAAAACAAAAAAACACTAGAAACTCATCAGGAATTCATTAAAGGAAACACTGAGAAATATCTGTGCTTGTTCAAATTCCAATAGATCTTCTCAACTGCAAAACCAGCTTTCAGAAGTACCAGGAACAGAATTCCCTTGGTTTCTTGACTGCCCTGATTTTGGTCAAGTCAAAAATTGCAAGTAAAATTTTCCTAGCAATATTCTTTGTAAAGTTACAAGTGAAAGTAAATAATTTTTTTTAATATATTAAACATTTTCTAAATATCTTTAAGGTTATTCTCCCTCTCTTTGACATCATGTGTAAAGCAATGACACCTCTTTTTATGAAAAGAGAATAAGAAAGAAATGGAGTAATGTTTCTCCTTGAAAAGTGCAGAACTGGTATGGTCCCTACAGAGCTACTTAATGCCTGAAAGCAAGCATCTAGTGCCATTTTAGAAGGCCTAATATGTTCAATCATATTGGATAGGGTAGATATGGCACATGACAAAAATCAGCCATGCACCTTTTGGGAGAATCAGTTGAATAGTAAACATTAGGTCATCTAAAATGGTACTAGATAACAGCGTTATCTGATTTGTTTTCGAGCAACATTATGCTTGATAAATCATGGAAAACTTTAAATGACCATAAGGTTTCCTTTCTGACTTCTTTCTCCTGGATCCTCATTTTCCAGATTACCAAATCCTTTAGAAAGCCTCCATAGTGAAAAGAAACTATGTACTCTGTGAACAAAAAAAAGTGATGTATAATAGCAAACCTTTGGGGTATAAGCAGTTCTTAGGAGAATTTCTCAGCATCAGATTTACATTCAGCTGTATTTGGGCTGATTTAGTAAGATAATTGTTGTGGTCATGTTCTAGGACAAGAACTACGGAAGGAAGATATGTGAGCTGTGTGCTCTTATGTCCTACAAGTTCAGCATCTCTAAAGTGGTGAAGAGAGGTCATTTATAACACTAGCGGAATCCTGGACAGTCTTTATGGAAATATTAGTGTGTAAACAAGGGGATAATCCAATTCAATAGAACAATCAGAGGTATAATTTCCACATTGCTGTGTAGAAATGGGGTTTTACAACACAACTTTCTTTAGTCAGTAATTAATAAACATATAGTAAACTACATAAGCAGGTTGACAATACTACATAAACTACATAACCGGTTGACAATAACAATTCAAGCAAAGGCACATAAAACACCTGCTAAAAGTATATCCTGTGTTTGTAATTCACTATGCTAGCAGGAACTGTATAACAGGAAAGATAAAAGAAAATCAATAATTTTGTGGTTTGGATAAAAAAATGAATGTGCATTTGTAGTAATCAAGTATAGCAAAAAATAAGCCTTGGATTAATATTTTAAGACAGAATTAAGGGGAATAAAAATAAAACACTTGATCAGTGAACAGAATTATCCTGATAGGATCATTGGAATTACAGAAAATGAATGAATGAGCTGAAGTTACAGATGCAGCAAAAATAATAAAGCACACATAGCATGTAATTGAGGAGTGCACTGAGATGATAAAAATGGCCACGGAAGTCCATGGTAGTAGAAATTCTACAGCAACACAGTAAAAATGAAATATGGTTATTGAAGTACTATGAAATCAGTAGATTAATGAGTTGAATATTGTTCAACTGCCCTCACACAAACCATCCCCCTCCTCCCTAGCTTCAGCTGTCCACAGATGTCAGTCAGCTGCTCTGTATAACCTCCATACAATTCATACAAAAAACACATGGATTTGATTTTTTCTGGTAACAAAGCAGAAATATGGATGTGTTGCCAAGCTAAAAGTCACAGAATTGATTGTCCATTGTCTTGAATCTGTTTTTGATAAAGTGATTTGATTGAAACACCATATCTTGTCTTGTTTCTTATTCTTGAGACTTAGAACTGTTACCAGGAAGATTTGCTTTAACCTAGACTCCTGTCCCTCACTGATGTCTGCAAGTTTGCGAGGGAAAAATGAATTACCTATGTCCTCAGAAGCTCTGCGTCAAAAACTGCAAGATCAGTTTTACCCTACTACCTAACTGCAGCTCAGTGTACGATATATAATCAGATGTATGTTTCATTTCTTCATTCTACTTTCTATATAAACTTTACCAACTAGTTAAAACACCTATCACCATTTGCTATAAAGCATCTTATTGCAAAACAAATTGAATTCTGTAGCGAAGCTGTGTATTGGTCTGATGATAAACATCACACTGCTTCTTGATGGTAGAAAGGATACCACGTTTGTAGACCTCCATCAGCATTTGACATAATAAAGCACTACTGGCTGCTAGCCATAACATGTAGCAAGATGAAATACCACTCCATGGTAAGAATGATAGTCTCCACAAGAAAAATCAACAATTTTTCAATTAAATGTATAAGAATCTAAACTGGTGACAAAGACAATGAAATAGACTGCCACAAAGAGGGGGTACCTGCACGTATATCATGATCACTATAAGTAGCCAAATAACCCACTTCAGCACTAGTAAAATTATCTATGTTGCTGACTTGTGTTTCACTGTCCAAAACAAAGCCTACACTCAAGATGAACCATATTACCACTGTTTTCCCTATGCTCTGATATTCCTATAGTTTAAACAAGCAAACAAACAAACAAAAAAATACCAATAATGTAGAAGAGTTTCTTTCATCAAAATTTTTGAGGCCAGGAAGTCTCTTAGAAAAACTCAGGAACTTTCAACACACTGTAACTCTTCTTCAAAAGTTCAGTTTAATGTTGCTTCAGATAGCTTGCTTTAAACCATTATGGAAAAGACAAAGTATAAATCTAGCCTTGAGAAAAATTTACTGTAGAATGACATTTGAAACAGCATTTTAAAACACACATTTACAATTTTTTTTTTGTTTTGTTTTGGCATGAACACATTTGTTTGAGAAAGGATAGTATATGCAGAGAAGCTGTAAACTATTTTGAACAAAAGTTATCCGGGCATTACTGGATGCCCTGGACCAAGTAATGGGAATAATCAGTATGTTCTTGTAGGGACAGTCCTACAAGGCATCAGGAGTGCAGTCAGTACTAAGGTAGAATGCACATGACAGACCAAAAATATATGAGATGTGTTATATGTATACCTGACAGACTGGGCTGACTGAAACAAGAAAAAATAACCTTTCTTGTTACAATGGAGTCTTGTAAAAAAAATAGCAACCATAAAATTGCAAACATTAAACATGTTTCTTAACTATGATATGATGGAATGAACCCCTCTGTTAGAGCTGATAACTTTCTGTTTTCACGGGATTAGAACAACAACGGAAATGTTTAATTACTTGTCAATAAAAAGTGACAGGCGCTATAATATGTGGAAATTCCAACTTATGACAACTTGGAATACAGGTGCAGGTAGTAGTTTGATGTACTTGCAAAAGCAAGATGATGTTAACAATCTAGTTAGGACTATAGAGCAGCTTGTAATGGAAGTATACAAGAAATAATAGCAATGAAATGAACTTCTGATATTAACGTATCTTGATGTCATGTTTGGACAGAATCATTAGGGTGGTAAGGAAATAATGTTTGTATTCAAGGTTCATGAAAGACGTCTTCAATATCTAGTGAGTAAAGGTACTTCATCTCAGAGGAACTTAATTTGATGAGAAACAATAAAGCTATACTGTGTCAGTGCTATCAGAATAACACTTAGAGGTTTTTAAAGATTTTTTTTTTTCATGATGCAGGTGGTGAGGCACTGGAACAGGTTGCACAGAGAAACTGTGAATGTCCCATTCCTGGAAATCTTCAAAATCAGGTTATATGGGACTTTGGGTAACCTGATCTAGTGTAAGATGCCCTTGCCCATGGCAGCGAGGGGCTGGACTAGATGATCTTTAGAGGTTGCTTCCAACACAAACCACTCTGTAATTCTGTGATTTCTTCTATAAATTAAATCATTTAAAGTCGTTCCTGTGCATATATATACTCCATGCTCATTTACCCCCATATCTCTATATACATATGAGAATTATCAAAACATACAACAAATCTGACTTTTTTATTGCACTACAGAGGTTAAAGTACACTATTTCTTCATCCTTCTGCTCACAGAATACTGCATCACCTGGCTGTAATGGACTCTCCATTAAAAATAGTTAGCTATTTGGATCTGGGTCAACTAACATCAACATAAATCCTGAGAATGGCTTAATTTTATGACTTTAGCACCACTGGAAGATGCATGAACTACTTTGGCACTGTGTTTAGTATATACATAGAGCAGAGACTTCAAATTCTGGGAAGTCTCTGTGTATCTCAGCAGGACTTTATATAATTTTATGCCTTTATTTTCTTTAAAAATCACTTGTTTCATGTGAATTATGTAGCTTTTATTTCCACTGAATCATTTCCCTTAATATCTATTCCCAGTCACTTTCAATCACGTATTTTTAGAAAGCACACCTTACCTTTCGCTGGACTGATTAATTTGAACAAACAAAACCAAAAAACCTCCAGTCTCTCATCACATGAGTTCTCATTTTCAGCTCGTCATAGTAATTTCTCACCCTTGCTAAATAATATCATGAACAAAACAAAGATTACAGTCAGGGTACTGGAATAGTATTTCTGTCTTTCTTATCACTAGCTGTAATACTAAAGCAGAAGTGCTTTTTTCCTTATTTCAATTGCCGTAAAATAGGGACAGCATTGTTATAGAGTCTTGTGTCATATACACAAAGCATGCATAAAATAAAAGAACATAGCAGGAAGTATATAGCTGGCCTTGAAGATCTGACATTGATACTAAAATCACATATTTTTTTCCTCGTTTCAGTAAATTGATGACAAATTCATATATTCTTCAATACAAACGTTATGTTGGTCCACAGACTAATGGTTGCATGATTTCATGCAACTGACCAATAAATCTCATCAGAACATGATATTTTCTGTCAATACAGAAACTTTTTCCCTTTTAATGGAAGGATTATTTTTAAGCATGCACGTTACTTATTTATTTTAAAGTGACCTGATTGGTTGACTTGTTGCTAATGTGGCAGGCAATTCTACTATCCGACAACATACTGGGGTTCCCTAGGGTTCCATTTTAGGGCCATTTCTCTTCAATGTTTTCATAATTGACTTGGATGCAGGACTTGAAGGTATACTTAGTAACTTTGTGGACAACACTAAGTTGGGAGGAGTTGTTGACTCCCTTGAAGGTAGAGAGGCTTTGCAGAGAGATCTTGGCAAAACAGAGCGTGGGACAATCACCAACAATATGTTTACCAAGCGGAAGTGCCAGACTGCACCTGGGAGGGGGCAACCCTGAATATACAGACTGGTGGATGAGAGGCTGGAGGGCAGCCCCTCAGAAAGCAATTTGAGGGTTTCGGTCGACAACAAGTTGAATATGAGCCAGCAGTGTGCCCTGACAGACAAAACAGCCAACTGTACCCTGGGGTGTATCGAGCACAGCATTGCTAGCTGGTTGAGGGAAGGGATTGTCCTGCTTTGCTCTGGGCTGGCATGGCAGCACTTGAGCACTTTGTGCAGTTTTGCACACCAGAGCATAAGAAGGGCATAAAACTATTGGAAAGCATCCAAAGGAGGGCTATGAAGATGGTGAAAGGTTTAGAAGACTACATCTATGAGGAGCAGCTGAAGTCACTTGGTTTGTTCAGCCTAGAGAAGAGGAGACTGAGGGGAGGCCTCATGGCAGCCTACAGCTTCCTCACTAGGGGAACAGAGGGGCAGGAGCTGAGCTCTGCTCTCTGGAGACAGCAAGAGGGCCTGAAGGAACATCATGGAGCTTCAACGGAAGAGGTTCAGGATGGATTTTTGGAAAAGACTTTCCATTGAGAGGGTTTTGGACACTGGAACAGGCTCCCCAGGGAAGCGATCATGGCACTGTCTGTCAGAGTCAAAAAGCATTTGGACAATGCTCTCAGACAACTGGTCTGATTTTTTTGGGTGGTCCTATGTGGAGACAGGAGTTGGGTTTCATGATCCTTGTGGGTCCCTTCCAGTTCAGGATGTACGTATTAGTATGTTGTGAGACATCACAGTTGAACTAAAAATTAGATCAAAATAAGACCACCACCACCACATCATCTTCTGCACTTTAACACATGAATTAAAAATTAAAAATTTAAGACAGAAAATTTAGGACATGATTTTAATGAGAATATGAAATGAGAACTTGTGTTTGTTTTAAAACTTTGAATGTGTGGCATAATGTTCTTCATGTCCCTGTTCATTTTCTTCAGGCCCCTGTTCAGGTGCCATTTGTGGCATAAAGACCACACGGACACCAGGGTTGTTTTAGGATCAGTAACTGCTACTACTTTATTGATGGCATAACTTCAACTCTCTCTTATTGAGGACAGCCTCCCTTCTTATACCATTAGCTCTAAAACAGTACTTTTCCACTAACTATTCATTGGTCAAACAACTTTGCCCGGCAACCGCAAACACCCAGCAACTTCCATGTCTTAAGGACTGGAGAACAAGCAGTCCGAGACAGCAAGGCATCTCCCAAATCACCCTTCTTTGTTCCTTTTAAATTCTTTACATTCCTCATGGCCTCATTGTTAAGAGTTCAATATTATCACCAGCCATGGGGCTTGCTGACCGCTATGGCCACACTCCCACAGAATGAAAGAGTTATTGAATTATTGTGTTGTTCTTCACTGTCCTCCCATTAATCCAGATTTATTCTAGTCACGAAAGAACTAGAATCTCGCCCAGAAAAATATAACCTACTGGAAATGCTACAGGGTGCATGACAGATTTCCAATGTCTTCAGCTTTTTACTCATACCTTTGGATCTTTTTTGGGTATATGCAGAGCCTTGTAGTTTAGTAACCTGTGTATTACCCTTTCTTAGGCTGATTTATACTATGAACATCTCTTCTCATCTTTACAGGATGAATTTATATATTTAAATTCAAAAGCAGCTTCATTTTGCTCATTTATGAAGTAGTATGTCTGAAGAATTAAAAGCCTCACCATTTGCATTGAGCCTACAACGCATTTAAACTTTACCCATTTTATCCCAACAATTACTTCAAGTAAACAACAAAGTAAGATAGTAAGAAGTGAGCCATCAAACCAGAATGAATTACAAACATAATTACCTTGTTCTGTCCTCCTTTCTGAGGTGACATCTCATGGCACTAATTTATAGACACAAGATTTAGCACTTGGGCTTGACAGATACAAGACATTCAGAATGCACAAAGACTTTTGAATTCTCTATCTCCCTATGTAGATCAACTAGAACTTTGCAAGTTTTCAGCAAAGTCCTCACCTACATCACAGTTCTTGAGTCTCTTCCCCATCACCCTCATTATCATTTGCTGAAGATTTCCCAAAATCTTTTGACCCCATGGTAAATGTATAGATATGACCCAATCAAAGACTACTTTATTTCTCTTGTGATATAAAATATTGCAGCTCTTCTGCTAACAACCTTCAAGATTATAAGAATGCATAAATCAGTAAATAAAGTAAAAAGGAAGAGAAAATGAGTTCCCTATGTGTCATTAACGCAATTGTACCAAACTAATGTTTTCCTACTGTAACAAGAGAGAAATCCTGGAAGAATGTTCTGTGACAGTGTCTGGTAGCTTGGGAATTTTACTTAGTCTCTTCCAGAACATGATGAAATTGAAGATGCTATGGATATGCATGTCTATCCATTAGAAAGAAAAAAACCTCTGTTCTTCTCAGAGTTTTGGTAGTGGTCACAAATAGAATAGAGGATTGTGCCTACTTCTCACGCAGTCAGTTTCAGAAGGATGTAAAATAGGAAAACCATTTATCTTCCTAACATTGTTAATTATAACAAGGGAACCAAAACAAAATGGCTAGTATCCTTTCTTACTTTGTGTAAATTGAAGAAAGAAACAGTAACAGGCCAAGGATAAAACACATTTTCTGTAACAAAATAAAATTATACATATCTATTGCAGTTTAATTACTACATTTTTGAACTGGAAAGTCAGATTTAGCATGTAAAATAATCTGCCTCAGGTGAACTTTAACTTACTGGGTTCTTCTTTTTCAGATATGTTTACATGTTTCCAAAGAAAGCTGAAATCATTTTCTAAAGAGATATTTAGCATTACTTTTTGGGTACTGAGTATATATTTCATAGTGTTCCTATTTCACAAGCTTGGTCTGTAAAGAATATGCAATGCTCCTCACCTGAAAGAGGTCCTTGTGACTCATTCTATTTTAGAGCTGAAAGAATATTGATCACCCATTAAGCAGATTTAGTGTGTGTAATACCATCCTCAAGGTGGAGATAAGGAGAAATGCAGTGGAGGAACAATAAGACTACTTAATATTCTAATCTTAATCACTTATCTACTGTCCGTATTTATAACACTGCTCTCAGTGGAGAAGTTCTTTTGTCCTGAAGTATCACTCAGGGGTGTTGTATTGTAATTCACTGGAGAGTATTTGGTTGTTTTAGAGTTCTACTTTAATTTGGTACTGATTAATAAAAAATGAAGTCTTACAACTGAGATTATAGAAAGCGTTATTATTGTTTTCATACAATTCTGAAATTGAAGTTAAACTGACAAAGTGACCTTGTTCTGATACAGAGTATTTTGGTGAAAAGAGAAATGCAGTTGTATTTCATTTTACCAACAGAACTCTTGAAATGTTGTATTATTCTGTTGGCACATCTGTGTTTTAGGATGTATCTATTCATTCAGAATAAGATCCTGTAAATGCAATTAAGGGTCACACATATGGTATGAAGAGTCAGGGATAAAGGAATTAAATTCTTATTTTTCTTTCCCTGGGGCTACAAATTGGTTTGCAGGTTACCATTCATTGGAACACCCGAGTGCTGACAACAAACAAAGCAGCTATAGCTGCACTCCACTAGACAGCAGAAAATCAGATTCACAGAAAAACACCCATCCGTAACAAGTACAGGACATTTATGACCAGAACAAGGATTTACAGAACTCTTCAGTGACTGAGCATTGCCTAGAGTTCAATTAAATTCAGCTCTCCAATTGATATTCTGTATACTCTGGCATTTTAATTCTAATAGTACCACAGCAGTTATTTGCAATTTTCTTGTATGTTAGAAAGAGTTAAAAGGAATTTTAAGGTTATTTGCTTCTTTCTGGATCATTTTTTTTCTCCATAGTTCACTTTCAAAGTTTTCTAACATCTGACGTCACCACATTGTCCTACTGATTATTTCAGCTCCCTAGGGCTAAAACTTATATGGGAATAAAGCATGACATATAGTCACTATGGAGCTCAATGAGTACAAAAAGCATGGAGCATTTATTTCAAAAAACCATTTGGTATGAGAATATGGTAGACTGTGTAGACATCACTAGAGGGAGTCATGACCACACAAACCAGATTGGAATGTTGCATAAACATCCTACCAAGCTGAAGTCTGGCTCCAAACTTTGAAATTTGTGCTCTGTTATGCAATAATCACATGTGGGAACTTCCCATCTATTTTTCTGGAAAAAGGGAGAAGGGAAAATGCATCTATCAAAGATTTTTTCATTACTTTTTTTTTTTGGAAACAAATGATAAAGGAACTACATTAGTAGAATGTACACATTTCATCAGTAGCCAAAAGAACTTGTTGAGAAAGCTCTGCATGGGGATTTTCAAGGTTGGAGACTCCACAACTTCTCTGATCAACTTGTGCCACTGTTCAGCAACCCTCACTGCAAAAAAGTGTTTCCTGTTATATTCAGACAGAACCTCTTGTATATCAGTTGGTGTCCAGTAACAGAACAAGAGGCAATGGACACCACTGAAAATATCCTGGCTCTGTCTTCCATACACCCTCCCTTCATAAGATCCTTCCCTTCACTCTTTGTGAGATCTTGATAAGAACCCCACGAGCCTTCTCCAAGTTAAACAGTCACAGCTCTCTCAGGCTTTCCTCATGAGAGATGCTCCAATTCCTTCATCATCATAGTGGCCCTTCACTGTACTCTCTCCAGTAGGTACATGTCTCTCTTGTACCAGGGAGCCCAGAACTGGACACAGTGCTCCAATGTGGTGTCACCAATGCTCAGTCATGTAAAGCATCAGAGACTGTATAAAGACATGTATTCTTAAGAAACCAAGATCAGAAACTTGATACATTGCAACACATATACAGACCTTAATTAAAAGTGGGACAACATCATCAAAATCAAGCTCTTTTTGTGTTCTGAAGGAACCAATATCATCATTATTCTGCATTCTAGAAACAAATAGAACTAAGACCATAGCATAGTTTCCTATCACCAAGCTATAATATCATTAAAAACAAAAAAAACCTCTAGTTTTGGACTATTACTGTGACTAAGATGTGTTCTTACTAGAGTCAGGCTCTCCTCACACTCTGGCATCCCTACTTTTCTACTGGTTTAGGTTGACAACAGCAAGACATTCTCTTTCTTTTGGCCTCAAATGGCTGATGGCTTTATTCCTTCTGTGCTCACCTGATTTCAGCTCCCAGTTCCATGCAGGTGCCTAGGGTGATGCCTAACAAATTTGAGGTGATGCTCTGCCTTTGAAATACCATTGGAGGTAACCTATGAGAGAAAGGCCTCAATAGAAGCCTCATGGTATAGATTCAGTTAATAAATGACCTGTAGATTGGTGATTGCTATTCAAAGTGAACACTGTTTCTCCTAAGCCTGTTTTAACAGCACAGGTTTTCTAGCAGCTATAGGCCAATCAAGTAATTTAGTCAAGGAGTTAAGAAAGTTTTGAGTGTCCTTTTAATTCCTTACTACACAACCATATGTCACTCTTCCTAAATTAATGACTTTATCCTACTCACCCTCTCTTTGCCAGTTACCATCAATCAAACAGTAAACAATACCACATGACTGATCTGACCAGTTACTCAAATGATAATGATAAATAAAAGCAGGAAGCAGTATGAAACAATAGACAATCTACAAACTAAAATTTGTTTCTAAACATTCAAAATTTTTGAAAAATCAACATAATACAAACAGCTTGTGAAGAGATACATTTGTTAATTAAATTGACAATTAGTAACAGAGTTCACCTATTCGGCTACATAATATAACTTCATACAGCTGTTCTCAAACATTTACTGTGTTCCACTGAAGGTTACAAAGATGTTTCTGTGTTTTCATATATATATATATACACACACACACTATATATATTTTTCTTCCTTAAGATAAATTTTTTGTCTTAATTTTCTTTTCCTGCATGTATCCTTCTTTTGACTGCCATATGAAAAGCATTTAGAAGGAAAATGTTAGTGTTTTTCTTCTTTCAAATACATCTCTTTGCCTCCTTATTACTTCAAGGTTTAACTGGAGAGTTTTAAAGTGCCCTCACATAGGGCCCTCAACCAGCAGCTCCGCAGAACTGTTTTTGAATAATTCATCAGACTCAATCTTACAGAGTGACTAATGTGCTAATTATACAGAAGAGTCATTTATAAGGTTGGGTCGGGTACTCAATGCTAAACATCATTATAAAATATTCATATGGTATTTGGGAATTTTCTGAAAACTGCAAATATGATATACATCCATAAAGATGGATAGTTTCCTCAGCACTATAGTCTTGTTTCACTGAAAAGATTTATGAAAAGATTTATGTCTACTGTGATTGTGTGTTAGAAATAGCTTCCCTTTTGCATACTGCAAAGCTAATTAAAAATAGCTCAAATTGGAAGCCTCTTATAGTCACAAGACGTCCATCCCTTAATGTATTCTCAAATCTGAACTCAATGTTGTTTATGGATTTGTCTTTTAGATCTTGTTAATCCTGTTTACAAAAGTTGTGTGAAACATGCACTTTGGCATATATATGTCACTGCAATATTTCATCTTGAACTATAAGTTTCAGTCATTTTTTAAGTGAAGAAATGAGAAGCTTTTGATTCATACCAGAAGGTAGAGCCTAGTGAAAAAAAAGGCAACTGTATTTGTTACTAGGGTAGGTGAGATTCTTTCATCAAATAGGATGGAACAGGAGAAACAATAATGAATGAAAATCTAGCCCAACAGCAAAACAGCAAGGAAGGCTATAGATCCAGAGATGTTTTGTAGCCTACAATACAGTTTTGCAGCCAAACAGGACCATCTAAAGCGTATATGACATCTTACTAGGAATATTTTTGCTATTGATATAATATGCTAAACTTCATTTCATAGGCAATGAAGAAAGTGTTCTTTTCTTTTTTAAAATTCCATAGTTAGGTAAACTCATTAGCTTTAATCTTCCAGACTAAGCCATGATTCTACCAGGTATTGCTTAATATAATTTTTTTCACACACTTTTCAAAAGTAACTGGCTCATACTGTCCAGGATTTCAATCAGCCTGAACGCTGCACTGTCCCCTCACTGTTTCCTCCTTGTCTTCTCCTCTTGCTCCCAACAACAAAAGTATTCCAGAAATGCAGACCCAAAAGTACCTCCGGATACCAGGACAGTTACGACCCATTCCAGACACCCAGGAAATGCCAATTGTGTTCATGGCATCAAAGCAGACCACTGGACATAGGAAAATACACCTTTTGCCTGTTTCTTTGGAGATCAGACCACCTAGAAAGAAACTAATGACATTCCCACCCCCCCCACCCCCCAAAAAAAAAAAAAAAAAAACAACTACTAAGTTTTCTTCACGTTACTTCAATTTCCACTTAGGACCCACATTTTTGCATGCATATCTTTGTTCTTTTCTTGTTTGTTTGTTTTGTTTTCAGTCTTCCAGAGGTCAATGTTTGTTCAAGTATATGAACATATCTGTTATTAGCCTGCTGTCTGAACAATGACCCTGATTTCCGATGCCTTCAGGCTGCTCCTTCACTCCCAGCAGGAGATCTTCTGTCAGACTTGATGCCCAAAAAGCCTCATGAGCCATTTCACATCTTGCTGCTGACATTATTTTGAACTCTGCTGTCATCATAGCATCTTTCTTAGTCATGGTTTAAAACCTGAAATAACTACCCTAGAGTGCCTTCTTTTCAACATAACTCTGTCATGTAATGTCTCATTTTTCTTACTCTCAACTGGTTTAGAGATATGAACAGTTATGTGAATAGCAAATGTGCTTAAGTAAAAAATAGCTGCTACTAGAAGAAACAGCATAAGTTTCTCCTGAGTGTATAGAGACAAAAAGAGGGGAAAAAAATGAGAGAAAGAAAATAAAACCCCATGTTCACAAGAAACAATTTAAAAGACTAAGAAGTAAACTGGTGATGTATGATGAGCAGTATGGCACTCTTACATTTGGATACGTGGGAGGACTAACTGACAAAGCTGAATGCAGTGAACATGGTCCTAGACCAATGAAAAATAAATCCAATTGGAAATAAAGAAAAAGATCAGAAGTAAAACTTAATGCAAGAATGATTTTTCAGTTATATGATTTTCCCTTAATATTTCTAAGGGATTATCTTCCAAGGAGCCAAGATAAAGCTAGCTGTTATAAACAAATGCTCATTAATAATCATGGCCTGTTTCCGCTGACACAGAGAAGGAGAAAAAGGTAACAGAGTAAACAATAAATCTGTGAAAATCCCACAGAATTGAGTATAAGGTGTTTCATTTAATACATCTGCCTAACAAAGGAAGCTAGAAAAATCACAGATTGGTACTCAGGTTTGAGAATGTATATGGGGGAATAGTGATGGGTAACTGGGATATTCTGACTGTTCCAGCAAACAGTACATGTAAGTTAACTTCAGAGATACAGAAAGTGGTACTATATTAGTAAGAAAGGATCTTTAAATTTCCTCAGCTGTTGAGAGAAAAAAGAGAACTATGTTTTTTATGAGAATGAGATCCCTGTACTGATCCTGCACCAGGGAGAATTCTCAGAAGAATCTAAAGTTTTGGTAAATGAGTTATGAATGTGTTTCTTAGAATTCACAGGGATTTGCAAGGCAAGGGGAAATCTTTACAGGAGAATTTTTCTGTGGTTTGCTTTTTTCATGATCCTTCCATGTGAAATTTTTACGCAATGAAAGGATCTCAAGTAATCAAATTAACAAATACACTTTCTACATTACACATTCGAACATAAAATAAGAAACACATAGCATGAGGACACTGCATCTTTTAAAGTAACGTCTTAACCTATTCCTGCTCTGACAACAAGTGTGAAAAAAGTTTAGTGTCAGTGAATAATATGAAGATAAGTGATAAATCCTCGTAAAATATTAAAAAAAAAGAGAAATTATGTGCTGATATATACTTATATTCTTCTACTTTTGCTAGTTATATGTAATACTAATGGCCAATTTCCTCTTAAGGAATTAATGGGCTACTTTTTTATTATTATTTTTTAGATCCTGAATGCAGCTTCTGCATGTTCTAAACCTCAGACTGAGGATACTGCAGTCCTGTGAGCTGGTATAGCTTATATCTTTAGTGTAAATTCAGTGCAGCTCTCTGAAAATATTTTTTCTTTTACTAATATATGTATGTGTAGAAATCAATAAATAATAATGGTAACCATAATCTTATTATACTTCGGAGAAGATTATATTTATTGGCTGTAAATAAAGTCAAGTATATCCTAAAATGTTAATGTTTGTACCTTCTGATTTCATTGCTTCTTTTACTATTTACTGATTCTGCAGTAATCTCTCCTCCCACCCACTCATCCACCCACCCTTCCTGCTGCCTTCCCTCACACTACCTGCAGTTTCAGTAAGAGCTTTTTATATCATTGTATTTGCAGATTTCATTAATTAATTCATACTCCTGTATTTTTATTGTTTCTTTAGAATTAATTCTCATATATGTTGTTGAGGATCTTCATAGTTAGGACTGAAAAACAGATCAATAGATTCCATAGAAAAAGTAATAAAGATTATTATGACGCCATGACAGCATAAACATTGTGTGTTGTTTTTTTTTTTTTGTTTGTCTTTTTTTCTAAAGTGGAAGGAACAGACACTATAAAAGGAAAAATAGAAATGCAGTGCCTTGTATACTTACCATGGATGGATCTGGCTGTCGGGAAGCTGCAAAGGCTAGTAAGTGTCCTAGGGCTGGCTGCCAGAAGCCACAGGGGGTTCCCACAGGACAGCTGGATAAAGGGCTTCTCCCCAGCCAGAACTCATCCCACTGCTCCAGCCAGGAGCCAGGCAGCCACTGGGGCAGTGCCAGCCTCGGGTACCATATAACCCCTGGGATAGGGACAGGCTAAGGCCAGGTCAGGACACGTGCCCCTGAGTGAGCCCTGCTCAGAGGGGCCTAAGGCCAAGTCAGGACACACGCCCCTAAGTGGGCCCTGCTCATAGGGGCCCATGGCCAGGAAGGGTGCTGGGAAGCTGGAGACCAGCCCTGATGCAGCCTCACTGGGGCAGGGGCTGAAGGCCCTGGGGCTTATGTGGGGTCAGGGGCAGTGGGTGTGGTGGAGGGAGCCCAGGTGGCTGAAATGGGGCCTGAGGCCCTGGGACTGGTTGGGGAGCCCTAGGGGATGGGAGTGCTCTTGGTGCAATGCTGTTCTCTGATGTGATTTAAGTCAGAACACCTTTCTCACAAAGGAAGAACTGAGAACAAATAAAGTTAATTAATTGAAGAACGGATGAAGTGCACTGAAATGGAACATAATGGGCCCATATAAATATTAGTGAATTTTCAAATTCATATTTTAAATAATGGCTGGAGAAGTCCTTTTATATGTAAAACATTACAAACCTACCAACAAATCACAAAGCATTACCTTCAGCAGCTTTTTAGTAGAAAAAAATAAAGATTTTTTTCAATTTTCTTCAGAACTGAGCAATTCAATTACAAAAGAATTTAAGAATCATGTTTTATGTAAGCACGGAGAACAGTTTTGTAACACAGGCTCCAAGTTGCTTATTGCACAACTGATGCAGTTACTTGGAACAGTGATCTGTCTTGTTTTAGATACCCTGCTTTCACCTGGAGACTGGTACAAGCCAGTTCACAGAAAATTCATGGTCCTCTCCAGAAGACAAGAAAGAAATGTATTTCCTAAAAGATTTAGCTTACATCTTAAAATCAGCTAGAATTGAGATGTGAAAATTAATTGTATTAAAGTGTGCAGGACCTGATTTTGATTTCCGCTGTGCAACTGTCTGGCATAGATATCGAAATCAAGAGCAGTACTGTTGCTTAATGATCTGTTCCGTCTCAGGAGCAAATGAAATAAAATGCTGTAACTTAGGTGAAAAGGGGACTACCTAAATTAAAAGTAATGGTCACAGTTCTGGTTGAAGTGTACTGAAATTTGAAAATACATTTTGTAATATGACTCCCCCCATTCCTATTATGTGCTTGCCTTTCATATGACTGCCAATTAGGTAAATGTGTGTTATTTTAATTCCAGGAGTTACAATACATTCCAGACAAATTAAGTGTTCCCCAAGTTTACAACTGAATATTATTCACTCTTATGAAAAACAATTATGAATGTGAGGTTGTAGAGAAGAGGTGTTTTACACTAAAACAAATATTATTTCAACATTTCATATTTTCCTAGAGGAATATTTTAAGTGTCCTGCCTTCATTTTCTTTTTTCATACATGAGTACCTATTTTGAATTGTTGGCAGATAAGATGTGGTAACTAACTACTGAGTGACAATAGCTTGTGTGCAGCAGAAGACAACATCAGATTTGCTATCAGGAAGGGTTATTCATTTCTCTAATTCATTTTATGACTCATTCTTTACCACCTACTTTATGTTTTCGTAGACTCGTAAATTTGGATTATTCTGAAGAAACCTAACACACACACAAAAAAGAGACAGACAATAAAAACAACAAAACTTCATTACAGACCTTCATATTTTCCCTTAAAACAAAAGTAAACAAAACAAAACACGTATCTTTTATGAGAGAAAGATTACTTGACATTCCATTTTCACTGAAGACTCTTCACAACTATGATCTGTGTCCAGCCAAGACTGTCAGGAAAAAACAAACAAAACAAAAAACTGATTTTCACTGCTTGTCAATTACTGCTTTATGTCAGATATATTACCTTGCTTGTGTGAAGGCAAATAGACACTCTTCCTGCTACAAACTCATACATACTGTATTTGTTTCCTGATCTTATTGTATTTGTTTTTAACTGTTAAGCAGTATAGAAAGCTGGCATATGTCTCACCAGATTATAAATTCTACAAAGCTGTTAACATTTTGTGAAGTATCATAATGTACTCTTGACTGATCTTTTATTACCAAAGGCCTCAGTCAGCCATTGAAGACTGAGACTGGCAGACTATTTAGCGTGCCCTAAGTATAACTTTGAGACAGCAGGAGTTAGAGCTTTCTGTAATTATACTCCCTGATTGTGGAATCTGCTCCCTATTGAGCCTGGAAGAGCAGCATCTGTTGTGACATTTAGGTTAAAATTAAAGAGGTGCACAAGTTTGTTGATGCATTTAACTGTGGGGAATAATTTTAATTATTATTTTAAAATTGTTTTTGTAATAATAATTTTTTTTAAAAAAAAAAAAAGATCATAAAATGAAGCTGTGGAAAGGACTTTGTGTTATTCTGTTAAGAGATTGTTTTAAATTGTTAGTTATTGTTTTTCCACAGATGAAAGGAAAATAAGAGGTAGTCAACACCACTAACACAAAATAAGGAAGCCAGTCTGCATCCTAGGAAAACTGTTCTTGTGCTCTTAATAGCTAATTCATGTATTTTCCCTCTATACTACTTGATATTAGTACTGTAGGCATGGAGAGGTTGGTGTGTCCCCAAATAAGTAGCAGCTACAAAGGTGCATTTCTAAGTAGGTCTGTCTTTAAAAATAGCTCAAAGTCACAGAAAAAAATATCACTTCATTTAATCAGAAAATGTTGTGATTTTTTTTGTTTGGTCTGGTTGAGTAGTTAGTCTAGTGTGCCACCATTTCATAATATTATATTATTTTTCAGGTATTCCTGGTTTTGAATATTCTGTTTTATAGCTACTGACCACTCTGTCAGCAAGTGATTTTCTCCCACAGTATTTAATTTATAAACAGTGTGTCCTAGATAATTTTTTTTGTCTGGTTGGTTGATTTTATTTTTATTTTTTTTTATCATTAGGACACCCTGTTTTTTACACTGGAATTCTGTTTGCTTCTCTATAGAAGTGTATGTACAAATCTCAGGTGTCCTTTTCAGAATTTCACTCATTTGTCCTCACAATGTTAACATTTTAATAGAACTATCTCTGTTTTGTTATATCTTTCATGTATGTTATCATAATTAAAGACCATGAACACATCTGAAATTTGAAATCTTAATTTATATAGAGGTCAAAAATAGTGGGTTATGACCAGGGATGTTGATATTGTGTAATCAACAAGACAACAAAATAATTATTTCCTTCTCTGCATAATCCTGTTTGATTTCCTTGCTAATCTGAGTTCTCTTCATGCCTCTCCAGCAGGCTCTCCTGGCAAAGAAGATAAAACCTGTTGTGATTTTCTTCTTGGATAACACTTTGTTTGGAAGTTTGCAGTTACATATACCTAAACTATGGTGATTATGCTGAATGCCAAAATGAATTCCACTTTAAATTTACTAGTGCCTAGTAAATAACCATCTGCCAGAAATATTCCAGTCTGAATCCTCTTTTAAGTGAATCCTCCTTTAAGACATCCCAAGCCTGGAGCTATCAAGATGCATCCACCTTAGAACACAGGATCCATCATGAGGAAAATCTGAAGTGACTATAGATATAAGGTGAGTTGTAGTTGCCCATTAGTGGTATATTAGTGGCATTTTGAGGGACAAAACATTTTGTTCAAACTCAGGCTCATTCAGGTTAAAATATAATGAAATGTATTTTCAGGAAATTTTCCTTATATTCATCATGAACAGAAAGCACTGGGTTTTGTTTTGTTTTGTTTTTTAAAAGCACATTCTCACATTGATGTTATTATAACTATCAATTTAATTTTTGAGTTGGTAAGAAATCTCTTGCACAAGCTTTTAAGAATCCTCACGTGTGCCTGAGGGGAAAAAATAAAAAAAATAAAAATAAAATAAAGAATAAAAGAATAACAGCCAGCAATTTGCTTACTCTGCTTGGAAGTAGATTTAACTTTCCTTCACAATACACTGCCATTATTGTTTTGGTGTTTGTGTCAGTCTTTGCTATTAAAAATAACTTGTACAAGACTGGTGTTTTTTGTTTCCTTGCTTGGTTGGTTGTTTTGCTTTGTTTTGTTTAATTTTGAAATACCATCTAATGAAGGGCTGTTCCAAAGGATAATATCAAAATATTACATGCAATTAAACAACACTGAAAATGTTTTCTGTATTGTGGAATTATTCCGGAATTCTTTTTATAGTTTTGATGACTATAGAAAGAATAAGTTTTATAGAAGTTGCCCTGAACAACAGATGCAGAACAAGACATTACAGTTGAGCAGCACAGCTGGTCAAAAAATACAAAAAACAAACAAACAAAGTTCACTTAAGAGTTAATTTCCTGTGTGCAAGTACATGATCAGTGCTATCGAAAAGATTCAGTTTAAGCATTACATACATTCAAATTAAAAACTTGCTATAGATGATTTTCAGGTGGATCTGGCAACATTTGCCCTTCTGCTTCAGTCAGAATACTTTTTCAAGAAAATAATTTACAGAATTCTACCTGTGTATATAATCCAGACTACTGTAACAAGTTTCCTTCAAGTTTCTAGAGGGGTAAAGCTCACCAAAATCTTTCATTTCAGAGAAAGAAACAATCCATATTGAAAGCATCCACTCTTTCTGTCAGCAATATCACTCATCATCACTGATGAAGATGTCAGTCTGAAATACCTGCTGGGCAAATAGTTGCAAGTTGGCAGAGTAGCTCATTCTTCAAAAATACCTACAAAACTCTATTTCCCCTTAGCATAAATAGGCAGCTTTGTCAAAATACATAAATTTATTTATTTTACATAACTAAATGCTTCTCTATCTACCTACATTAATAAATTTTCTTTTCAGTAAATGAGCACATATCAGATAGCCCACATCAGGGACTTTTGGTAGTTCGTGCTCCTGACCACCAGACAGAAATATGAATGTGGGTGAATGAATATGAATGCATACTAGCCTCATGCACAGGTCTTGGGGATGTGCTTGCTTTTGGAAAAAGAGAGGCAGTATATATGAGGTGTGAGAAAAAAAAAAACGGGGGGGGGGCATAAAAACTGGTAGATGGGAAAAATTATGAGGTATAGTGAAGCTTCTTGGTTTGAAAACACAGGAAAATTCTTTCCTGTCATTCCTCCAGGACAGGACAGTGAAACTGTTCTTCAAGCCTGTCGGGAAAAACCAAAAGGACTTAGAGACAGCTGTTTCTTAATCCGACGATGAAGGTAAGACTGAGAATCTACTAGAGAGATGGATAGAAGTCTGCTGATGGCTGGCGATGCTGTAGATTGCAAAACCCTGGAACCAGAATAATCCTATAGTTTTGTAGCCTTAAGAAAACTCAGAAGAACTGCTAAAGAACTGAATAAGGTAATAATAGTAAGTACAAGTGAAAGAAAATGTTCCGAATGTACTGGAGTGTCATAACCCAGGTGTAGTTTACAGAGGTCTAGCGTGAAGTTGGGAAATAGTTCAACATTTTCTGACTTACTACAAATACTCTGAATTCAATGCTTATTGTACTCATTGCATACCAATGCAATTAAAAAGTAGGATTCGACAATGAGAAATAATTAAAATGCAATCTTTACTCAGATTTTTATTGTGGATTTTCACTTTAACCAAGTATTCACTGCTGTAACAGTCTTCAGAACGTCTTCTGTTCCTTACATCAACAAAACATATACATGTGAAATATGCAATGGAAGGAATTGCTTCTATTGAGAATAAATGCAAAATCAAAATCACTGGAACAAAAAGACTGCTTTGAGTATTTCCTGAATCTAGTGTGACTTCTTTAACCTCTTTGGCTTTCTTTTGCTTGTGGTCACAAATATTTATTTTATGCAAAATATACTATGAAATTTAAAAGTCCTATTATTTGTACTACTATAGAATCATAGAATCATAGAATGACTTTGGTTGGAAAAGACCTTAAATATCATCTCATTCCAACCCTCCTGCCATGGGCAGGGACACCTTCCACTAGACCAAGTTGCTCAAAGTTTCATCCAACGTGGCCTATTAGAACCCAGGTCCTTTTGTTTGGTTTGAACTTGGCTCTTACTATCTTCATTTAATAATCTCTTGTTCTTGTAATAGGAGAGGCAGCAAACAGCAGTTATCTCTTCACCCTCTTCATGATCATTTTGTAGGCTTCAGACGTTACCACCATTGCATCTTTATTTCAAACTTAAAGAAATTGTAGGCAATCTAATGGTGTAGCAGCTGTAGGAATGCATCTTCAAAAATTAATCAAAAAGTTTCCAGCAAAAATGAATACCGTGGATATACAGTTAGATAATCTCAAAATGAACTAGGAGCTTTGTAAACCTGGAAATATGACCATTAAGGCAAAGAGACCTCTCTTTTCTCCAGATAAGAAGGAAAAATTGAATTTCTTCTCAGGAGTGTCCGTCTATTAGTCTGTGACAGACTTTTAAAACTGACAGATTAGAAGACTTCAATTCATATCAGAAATTGGGCTTTTGTCACTCTGTTTAAATATATGCAATTTTTCTTAATAAGTAAGAGGATTAATGGAGAAAAATCAATGAATAAGCAGTCAAGTAGATGAGAATCTTACTAAATATTGACTCAGCAATTTTGACTAGCAGAGTTCTAAGCTTATATTTTCTTTTGTATAAATACCTCTGGTTTTACAACCTGTATAATTTTCTTTCAGAATTTCAAGTATAGCTAGCACCAAAAGAAAGAGGAAAATAACATACTCTGTTTAAAACACTTGATTCTTCCAATTTTTGAAGTAAAATCATATGAAATATAAAGTATTTCAGCTGATACAGATGGGTACAATTTTGGATAAAAGTTCATTTGAAGGATCTATAATTTGTGAAGAATCTTTGGATTTTAATTAACACAGTCTGATAAACACAACCAGAAATGCTATACATTATTTTAGATTTCAGATATACAGATATATTAGATTAAAAATATCGTTATAAAAAGATAATTTTTAAAAGGAGAAAGGGAATTAAACTGTCTCTACAGTGTGGAGTTATAAAGATGCAAATTAATGGTAGGAGAAGGTGCAATCCCAGATTGGTTTAATGGGCCTCTTTCTTAAAATGGAATCAAGCTGTAACAAGTGAACTGCCTTAAAAGCATTCATAAGCACCAGTGTTTCTGTGGAGACAGCAAAGTGGAGAAATTCTAAAGCATTGCTGAAAAAAATATGGAAACCCCGTTTTGAAAAGACAGACTTTTTGCTGTTGTTTGTAGTTATAGAAAGGACAGGCTTTATTTGATTTGCATGGTGCTGTTTAGACCTTTCGACATGGAAAACTCATATGTCCAACAAAATATATGGGATAGTCCTGTAATAATGTCCATTGTGTGCCACTGTAGTGTAATTTAATGTTGCCAGTGAGATTATTACAAACTATGCCTGTGTGCAAATTGAGCAGTTAATATTTAGGCATATTTATTCTTATTCACTTTCTTCCTGAAATTAAGTCTTCTGCCTACTTTTTAAAAAGATGTATGACTCACAAGCTCCCCCCTGACAAAACCCCCTCCTATTTTCTCTCACGAAATTGCCTGAGCCTGAATGATAACCACCTAGTTCAGGTCAATCACATAGTACCTGCTCCAGTTTTAAGACTAACAGCCTTCCTGAGAAGAGAACAACCAGACAGCTGTTTTTGATTCACATAGCTTTCCCTACCCCTGCACATCCCTGAAACATGCAAAGAACATTGACTTCTGCTACAATGCCTAGAAGTCTCTTACTGCTGGAAGAAAGGAAGAGGTGGTCAGTGGTGGACAACAGATCTCACAATTTGCTGTTGGCTGTTTGTGGGCAAGCTGCTGCTGCTCTTGGAAGCTAGCTAGCCGGTTTGTTGTTGGTACTCCTATATGACTCTTGTAGCACAGCTGTTAAAAATACCACATACCTGCTATCACCAGCCTCTGTAAGGAAACTAGCAGATGATATTAGTTCAGGTGTAAAACTGGTATACATAACATGGAATATCAAAAGCCCTCGGAATGTTTTGTAATAGAATATCCATTCAATTTGGCTGCATCCTAAAGTAGAGTCCCTCCTTAGAACATTGTTTAGTATAATGTCTAATTAAAATAATGTTGCTCAATCCTACTACTTATTGTCTGTCAAGTAGTCAGTAAAATTAAAATATGAATAGAGTCTTACCATTGCTTATTACTACAGTCTCTAATGTGGCTCAGAAGAAAATAATATATTATTGCTATAATCTATAATCTATAGCAAGATTATTGCAATTGCTATAATCTATAGCAAGATTATTTTTATTATCACAATGAATTAAAAAAAAATGATGACCTTATAATTCTTTATAGAACCTGAGGAGAATGAGACTAAGATGTAAACAAAATCGAATGAAATATTCATGTATCTATGCCTTTTAATCGTGAACTTCAGTCCAGGAATGTCGGCATAATGTTAAACTCAAAAGGAAAAGACAAATGTAGAGAAAATGAATCACAACTAACTAGATTTTTTTTTTTTTTTTAAAAAAAAAGCACTATTTTCATAACAGAATTACACTAAAAATATATTAATCTCTTTCAAAATGTATACCCCTGCTCTTCCTCTTAAGGTCATTACCGTTCAGTTCTAACCTATTCTTTGTTGTTCAGTTTGTTTGTTTTCCAATTGGATTCAGGATTATATAGACATTCCTCTTGGTTAATATCTTACCACAGCAAGCCTAGACTTGGAAGGTAGTTAAGTCTAACCTTTAAAAGTGCTTTCAGATCCTACCCCTCATTGTCAAATACTCTGACATCATCTATTGGTTTCTTATTCCTTTTGTCTTCTTTTTAATGTTTTATTTTCTCTTTATATGTTTTCCTTCTCTCTTCTCCTGCTGTTCCTATTATCTGCTGTTCAACAGGTTCACAGCTGTAGTTTCCTTTGTTTCCTCTGACTCTGATTCTTTTGAATCCATCCCCATATCTCTGAGATTCTCTTTTAGTATATGCTCTCCTTGTAATCAATGTCTGTCTCATTTAAAACAAAGGTGTCCTCAGAATTGTCTTGTGGGGCTATTTTTTTTTTCCTATTGTGACAAAATGACTAAGTATTCTTCCACCTTTTCTGATGATATATAGTCCTGCGGTCTATCATTCCAGTGATGACTTCATAGGCTTAGAATGTCAGAAAAAACAAAGGCAGAAAAAGTATAGCCAGTCAAAAAAGACTGAAAGTAAACATCAAAAAATTTTACTTGGCTAGCCTGATACAAGACATGACATTTTGGAACTTGAAGACTGTCTTTGTTTTATGACAAAACATTTTTTTTTTCATTTATTAACATAAACAATTCAGTAGTTCCAGTATATGTAAAATAGTGATCTCAGAAACTCACACTGAAATAGCTCAGAAGACTGCCTTCCATTCATGTACTACTTTGAAACTGAGGAATGTGCTCTACACAAACTAAACAACTGTTAAGACAAGTGTTCAAAATTGCTCCTTTGTAAAAGGTCTCCCAAGTTTCTTTAAAGTGAGAATCCTCCTCCTACTACCCTGCGATTCCTTCCATTTTGTTTCAAAATAAAGTTAGATTAGGTATTATAGTGTTATTTGATTTGATTGTCAGCATATTAGTGAGATAGAAAATAAAGATCTCATGCAGAGAAAATCCTGACTTCAGCCTTCTTAATAGTTAAGAAAAAAAAAAAAACTTTCAGGTATAAAATATTTTAAGGATTTTTCAAACCAGTTAAAGGTATTGAAAAAAAATCTATTCTCTATTGCTTGATATAACTCTACAGAATATTTCAGTCTTCATTAATAACCTATTGACTTTATTGCTTCTAAATTCTTCAGAGTTTTCTCATAGTGTTTATTATCCCTGTAGATGAATGAGTTACACTGCTGTTTCTTGCACTTGGTGCCCAGTTTTCTGAAGGCCACATTCAGTTATCTCATTCCCCCAATCTCAGCAAAACACTACCAATCAAATGTAAACAAGGCAAAATAAAATGAAGAAACTGAGATGAACACCATCTACAAGATACAGATATCCTAACACATGTTAGTTGGCTGTCTTCTTCAATATATTTGCACATATTCCAGACATCTGAAATAACAAAAATGTATCTAGTTAAAAGTTTTCCACCTTTTTGTTGTAGTTGTTGTTTTTAAAGAAACATATAGTTTCATCAAAACTGAAAGTATGCATGAGACTTGACAAATTTATTTTTGCTGTGGTTGAATCATCTTGAAATATTTCTGTATCTAAAACTGAACTATTTTCTTTCAAGCTAGCTTAATACCAAATCTAACCTGCTTATATTTTGGCAATGACTTACACATTCTGTTACCTCTGTCTGGAACTTAGGACATAATGCTATGTGTTTCACCTTCCTCTTCTTAGTCAGTTGTGTAGCAAAGGAGACAGAATCCAAAAGTTCATGATGGAAAATAAGGTATAAGACACTACCTAAAATTCCCATGAAACACTGACAGTTCAGCCACATAGGCCTCTACTAATATAATCTCAAACTAAAGGTTGCACTTTGTTTATTGACATCTCAGAATCTATTCAATTTCACTAAATATGAGGTTATTTCTATTTTATTCTTTTTATCATATATGGTAAAAATGAGTACCAAAAATACAGATTTATGATGGCAATACAATTCTGTTTTTCAGATTAGTGTTAGTATATATCTCTGGTTATCTCTTCTCATGTATCTTTTCATACCAAAAGGAATAGAGCATCATTTTGTCTATTTCTGGCATATTTTACAAAACAGTATCAGTAACGCTTCATGGCTAATTGTATCAAAGGCAGCTGCAAGACCTAAACAAATCAGTTTGAGGACTTAACTCTCTGCCTTTGCCAAAAGGAGATAAGCAGGCAATAAAACCACTGCAGTCCTCCTCTCATATGTGCTGATTAAGGTTAAGGATTCTAGGTGTCAACAGAGACTGAGATAATTATATCGATGCCCAGAGATTATTTATTTTTATACAGGCTCTCTAGAGAGCTGAAGCCTTGATTTACTTTCTCCAAAAGTCTGCCTGTCCCTCTTGGAACCCCAGAAAAACTTGAGGCATATTTCCAGGTTTTGAATCACAAGCTGAGCAAAGAAAAGCTGGCAAAAACACCAGCAGAGCACATTCTACATTTGTCTTCTCCAGATCGAGCCTTGGTCAAGCAGCAAGGGGAAAGTGTCTGTCAATAACTTGTTTCATGATCTGTTAAAATTCATTATTGTAGCCCTATATGACAAATGCAAGATTCTCTATGCTAGACATAATTTATTGGAATTTTCTGCATATAAATGTTTAATCCAGTTTTGTTACATAAGAAGAAGATGTGGTTTAAATTTTCAAAATCTTCTGACTCATATAACAAGACTATCATTGAAGACCACTGTTATATATTATTTCATCCTATTACCACCTGATAAGTGAATCTGCTTATGTAGTACAACATGAAAGTGCATACTTCACCACTAAAATGGATAAAGATGATCATCACAGACTTTTCATGACAAAAGGATATTATCTGCCCTTGTATATCCATGATTTCTCAACAGACAAATTCAGCTTGACCATATACAGGCATTAGTCCACAGAATATTACCAATGTTCTCATTATTACCATGAAATCCTGCATTGCGTCTTAAAATTGGCTACTACAGAAAACATTGGAGCAGCGTAAATGTTCCGTCTAGATAATTCCATGCCCACCTACATTGGTGGACATGCTAATGGTAGTAATCCTTTTTCTTTTCCAAGTCACAGTATCACAGTATCACAGATTTCTAGGTTGGAAGAGACCTCAAGATCATCGAGTCCAACCTTCGACCTAACACTAAGTACTCCACTAAACCATATCCTTAAGCTCTACATCTAAACGTCTTTTAAAGACCTCCAGGGATGGTGACTCCACCACCTCCCTGGGCAGCCCGTTCCAATGCTTAATAACCCTTTCGGTAAAGAAGTACTTCCTAACATCCAACCTAAAACTCCCCTGTTGCAACTTTCGCCCATTCCCCCTCGTCCTGTCACCAGGCACGTAGGAGAACAGACCAACCCCCACCTCTCTACAGCCTCCTTTAAGGTAACTGTAGAGAGCGATAAGGTCGCCCCTGAGCCTCCTCTTCTCCAGGCTGAACAAGCCCAGCTCCCTCAGCCGCTCCTCGTAAGACTTGTTCTCCAGACCCCTCACCAGCTTGGTCGCCCTTCTCTGGACTCGCTCGAGCACGTCCATGTCCTTCCTGTAGCGAGGGGCCCAAAACTGAACACAGTACTCAAGGTGCGGCCTCACCAGAGCCGAGTACAGGGGCACAATCACTTCCCTAGACCTGCTGGCCACACTGCTTCTTATACAGGCCAGGATGCTGTTGGCCTTCTTGGCCACATGGGCACACTGCTGGCTCATATTCAGCCGACTATCAACCAGTACTCCCAGGTCCTTCTCGGCCAGGCAGCTTTCCAGCCACTCATCTCCCAGCCTGTAGCTCTGCTTGGGGTTGTTGCGCCCCAGGTGCAGGGGGATTCTGGAGTCCATTCTGGAGTTTAAATATTTTCAGGACTTTAGTTAGATCCACGTTTTAGCCTTGGCTGTCAAGAGTCACTTCCACCCCTCTGTTGTAACATAGTATCTGTCTGTGTTTATTACCATACCAAACATTATTAAGTGAATTATTCTAAAGGCCTGACATTTCTGATTCTCTTTGTTTTCTAGGGAACAAGCAAGACAAGTTTAATTACAGTGCTTGGAATGGAAAGGCAAACTTATTCAAATTCTGTATCTTCAAAATGTTCAGGCCACTTCTCAAGATGATCCCTTTTACATTTTAAGTAGATTATTTCTATCGTATCAACTTGCTTCAAAATGAATAAGGATGTTACTATCACAGGGCATTCATTGTGTATTATGAAAAATAGTCATTAGCCTTATTTTGATGTTCTCGTCTGTGACTTGACTGAATAATGTAAGATTCTGTCCTACATTTCACTTACTGTTTCTTTCCTAAGAAAACAAGGTTTTAAAAATATTCTTCTCCGTTGCCCATGGTATTCTTGAAAAGTTCAGATGGTAAGGGAATGTATAAAATTTACTCCACGTGCATGTTTTTTATAGCATTTCTTAGGACACAAAGGAAACATAGAGGAAATGAAGCACTGGACTGAGGAGGTCTGTCCAAAGAATCTCCATTTATTCTCAGACTGTATCTATTCTGCAGATTGAATGTTTTCTGTTTACCACCACTGTGGATGAAATAGAGGTAGGATAGTTCTCATGGATCTATGACTATGGGCATCTCTAGGATACAGTCTGCATTGGGCTTACGTGGCAAGGTTTTGTTAGCAGGGGCACTACCAGACTATCTTTTGTGAGAAGAGTCCAGAGCCTAACCCATGTCAGATAAAGGCCAGCTCCAGGAGGAAAAAAAAAAAAAAAAAAAAAAAAAAAAGACCCACTAGTGACCAAAGCTGAGCCAATAAGTGACGTTAGTAGTGCATCTGTGAGAGCAGACTGAAGAAAGGAAAATAAAAAACAAAACAACAACTGTTGCACAACAACAGCTGGGAGAGAGGAGTGAGAAAATGTGAGAGAAACATCACTGCAGACATCAAGGTCAACAAAAAGGTTCTTCACCGAGAGAGTGGTTGCACACTGGAACAGGCTCCCCAGTGAAGTAGTCACTGCACCAAGCCTGTCTGAATTTAAGAAGAGATTGGACTGTGCACTTAGTCACATGGTCTAAACTTTTGGGTAGAGCTGTGCAGTGCCAGGGGTTGGACTTGATGATCCTTGTGGGTCCCTTCCAACTCGGGATATTCTATGATTCTTTGAAAGAAGGAGGGCAGGAGGTGCTCCAGGCGCTGGAGCAGAAGTTCCCCTGCAGCCCATGGAGGAGCAGGTGATCTGGCAGGAGCTGCTGCCCGTGGGGGCCCCATGTTGGAGCACTTTGCTCCTGACAGATTGGACCCCATGGTGTGGGGTCTGCCTGTGGAAATCCCTTGCAGGATCAGTTCAGGAAGGATGGCATCCGGAAAGAGGGACCCTACAGTGGAGCAGGGGCAGACGATGACCGTGAAGGAGCTGCAGAAACAAAGCATTAGGGACTGACTGCAGCCCCCATTCCCCTGAGCAGGTTGAGGGGAAGAGGTAGAAGAGGATGGATGGGAGGGAGGTGTTTTTAATTTGTTTTTAGTTTCTCACTGCTCTAGTTTGTTAGTAATAGGCAACAAATTACATTAATTTCCCTATGCTGAGTCTGTTTTGCCCGTGGCAATAACTGGGGAAGTATCTCCCTGTCTTTGTATCAACTCTTGAGAACTTTTTCATCATGTTTTCACCCCTCGTTCCTTAGATGAGGTGGAATGAGAGAATGGTGTAGTTTAGCTAGCCATCGGTGTGAAACCACCATACACACATTAAATAAAGTACAGTGCAGAGCTATGCAAATTTTCTCCAACTAACATTTTTTTTTTCTTACCAAGTACTTGAGTATCAAGTTAAACACTGTGAATACCTTAAAAACTATTTTAAGAGTACTCCAAAATAGTCTTATTTGTCAATTATCTAAAAGAAAATCTAAAAAATGTTAAAAGAGGAATTTGAGACTTCATTTGTTTTCATCTTCTCTCT
Organism: Anser brachyrhynchus; assembly: GCF_964034855.1. Taxonomy (NCBI): domain Eukaryota; kingdom Metazoa; phylum Chordata; class Aves; order Anseriformes; family Anatidae; genus Anser; species Anser brachyrhynchus. The sequence continues at coordinate 23,901,996 of NC_137699.1, read as the reverse complement.
CTATGTTTTTTTGCCTTGAACAGCTCCAGCAGTAGTCTTGAGTTTCCAGGTTTGATGTTGTTTGTTTTTCCATAAAATTGATGCTAATGCTAATAGCAATTAATTTACACTTTGTAAATTCCAGTGCTCTTTAGAGAGCAAGTAAATATTTTAAAATTAGCAGCTTTTAGATATAAAGTATATCCCATTTATTTTATTATTGTCCTGTGCTTCTTGCATAACCTGGAAATCTTAAGAAACTGTCATAAAAGTACCTAGGGAGAATTTACATATTCATGACATAATGAGATGAAATAGATGACCTTTTGAAAACATTCCAACACTGTTTTCTTTAAGCCCTCCAAGTCTTCTGAAGCTATGTGAGATCTTTATTTCTTAAACTCCACACATTACCTTGTGCCATGAAGTATTTTATTTGAATCTGACCTGTAAATACACATTCATATACTGACGTTGTTATTTGTAGGTAAAACACTACAGTATGAGCGGCAGCTATTTCTGGAAAATAACTGTGATCAAACATATTTATGTGACTGGTCAGCAGAAAAAAAATACAATTGATAAATAATTTGTTAGGATGGAAAATTCTAGTGAATGCTCACAAACACTAAGGTGCGCCATTTATCTAAGCTTTTACTTTAAAATTATGTTGTTTGCCTGCTTGTGAATGGTAGTATTCACACATCTTACGAAGCTGTCATAACGTTTGTCTCTTTAACAAATCAAAAAGGCTAACAACAACAGAAAAAATCAAATATTCTAGCTTCTGATCCTAGTACCTGAAAAAAAATTGAATCTTAGCATAATCTATATTTCATGAAAACCTGCATTATATAACCACAGCCTTAACCTAAAATAACAAGGCTTTGAGCCATTCTTGCTGTAATGTATATCATGCCAGTAGTTTTCTCACTGAGAAAAAAATAGCTTTATAGATGATGGCAAAGGGGACTCAAGTAACCTAACAAACCTTGTTTCCAGAATACCATTTGTATCATTGTTGATCATTCTTTAAAAAACAGGTAGGTAAATATTCCGTTGTGAATGTAGTCCATTCTCCATGACCTGGGGTGGGGGATGGGGAGGGGGAGAATCCATTTTTGCAGAATGGAAAAGGACAAAATAAGCGAGGTATAAAATATTATGTTCCTGTTTCACTGTGATTATAAAACGCAGAGACTGAAAAGCAGAAACGAGAGAAAGCTTTCAGTATTGTCAATGTGGTTTCACTAAGAAAAATCAGTTGCATAAGCAAATATAGCATTTCTTACTGTGCCTCAGTCTTGCAGCACTTAAAATTATAGAGACACATATAGTCCTTCAAAATTAATGTCTGGCACTGATTTATGTAAAGAATGACTGGCCTATCAGCTCATGATTTCTGATCCTGAACTGATGGCAATCTGCAGTAATATACCTGCGTCATCAAGTGCTGGTCACCATGACATTATTTCTGAGCTACCGTTAGTGCTTATATAGTGTTCATGTGAACATTTTAAATATCAAAGTCTAAAAGATATTGCCATGTTCCTCTGTTACCTTTTCCAACAGGTTTTCCCTTCAGATTTTCATCTTCATGTAGAGGCAATGAGAAAAACATTCCTGAAGCACTGTACCTTCCCAGCTTCCTCCTGGTAAAAATTGTATAAAGGTAAGACTGAAGAAATGCATCTCAGTCCCTGAATTTTGTGCCACTCAACAATGAATTCAGATAAAGGATACACAGTATGGAATGTTGCACTTGTCCACATACAGGGAACATCTGTAACAATAGGCAGCTACCAAAGACTGTCTGAGAAGGAGAACACCTAAGATATGGTAAAAATAGGCCTTTCTATAGGTGATGATTTTCTTTTTGTGGGCACTCTGATTTTCTATAGTATTTTGAGGGCTTTTCATTTTTCTGACTAATGCAATTATTAAAGGGTAATGTTGCTAAGGCAACCTCATAGAACATTCCTTTCCTGAGGTAAACAGAAAATCCCAAGAAAAAAGAAAGTAGTTAATTCTTACCTAGCAAAGTTTCTATATTATTATTATTTTTTTTTCTAGAATATAATTTCTCTTCTCACATCATTGAGCTTCTTTGCCTACACTGAAAAGTTAGAAGAAAAAAAAAAACTCCTTAATATTCCAGAATATGTCTAACACACTATCATATTCCCTGTTGTAAAAATCATAGATCTCCTCTGACCTTGTTGTCTTTATTTTGTTATATAAGTTATTCAACTTTGATGTGTCATATACAATGTGTCCATACAATGAACAAATGAAAAAAACATTCCAGGGACTTAAAAATGACAAGACAATTTTGCCTTTTTTTTTTTCATGGTATCTATTCTAATACAGGTTATTGCAGAATTTCAGACTACCGTGGTTGATTAAATACACAATTCCCACATAAAGTATGCACTTTGGAATGAATTAAGTCTGTGCTAAAGCTAGAATACACTTGGGGTTTGCAACTCAAAGAAGGCAAATTAGCCTGGAATGGATATTCCCTGTTTGGGTGTGAAAGAAAGAATTAGAATTATCACTAGCAAACCAGCTCAAAGCAGACTACCTATGTTAGATAATCCTATATGGTTTCTCGTATGTATGTGCCTGTCAAAAAGATACCTGTGCTTTTTATCACACATCATTTCTTATTGAATTAATCTAAGCATTTTAGCTCATTCAATATGCAATATTTTTCAGATTACCTAATTTAAATGAAGCAAAGTAAAAAGATTATTATTGAATGAACAAGGAAATGTCATTTTAGTGACTTTGTAGGTATTTTTTTTAGCCATGTCTCCTCTATGTCCCTTTAGCTGGTGCTCAGGAGGAGGGAAAACATCAATTTAGGAAAATAAACAAACAAAAAACAACAGTTTTTCTTTTCACACCATTTTTTTTTTCATAGTAGCCCATTAAATTCTAAGATACCCTAAATGCATTGGGAGCTTGAAAATAACCACTTCTAACTTCAGTGAACTTCTGCACAATGCAGTATAGCCACTGTGAATTCCCAAGTCATAATTACCTCTCCTATCTCTTTTTATCTTTGTTTTATCATCTGATACTTCCCAAACTGCCATTACTCTTACTACTTTTCTTAGGGAAGGGGAGACTCATGGCAATATCTGTAAAACAGACTTTCAGAAAGTAGACAGAATTGACCACAGGAAGGAAGGACATACTGAATTAACTAGGGGATAGGTTATTCTTCTCTACATTAGGAGGTACATAACAGTTAAACATACACTGTTAATGCATCCAGAAATTTGTCAAAATTACTTTTTCTTTTTTGACTTTCCAGTACATTTCATCCTCCTACTTACTCTTCTAGTGAAGTCATGACTTGGAATGTGTGACATCCCAATAACAGACAAAAGTAGGCAATGTCACTAATAAAAATGATATAAGCAACACAACCAAGGAGAAGAAACTGAGTAGAATAACAAGTCAAATATTAATTACCTTGAAAAATTTAAGCTGAAAAGTAAAGCAACTGGAGTAATTTAACAGACTGATCAGTGTCTGTGTTCAAAAAAGATGTGTATAAGTATTTCCTTATAAGACTGAAACAACATTCTTCAGCACTTGTCATCAAATACTCCTTCAAAATAAGAAAATACTCCTGAAACTAAGAAAAAAATGGAAATGGAAACTTATATATGCTGTGTGTATCACTAATGAAAGAGGACGCATTTTAAAATATTTTTCTTTTTTTTTTTCCTGATATTACAGAAGTGAATAATGATCCTTCTTTGTCAAAAGTACTTTATATATATACATATTTTTTTTTAAATCATAAGCTTCAACTTTACCAGACTCATTAACAACTTCAATTTTACTGCATGCAGGATACATGAAAAAGAAAAAAACAAACAAATAAAAATATATCACTTTATCAAACAGATTTACCATTTCTGATGTAAAACAAGTTACATAAGCCACAGGATGAGAAAAGCTTTCATAATATCAGGTTGAATAAAATAAAATATAAAATAATATAAAATAAAATAAAATAAAATGCTTTACTGGGCAAAACAATTTATTGTTGATTACCTTGTTTAAAGTTCAACAGCACAGGCTGTTGGATTCTGGGCCCCAGTTCAGACTGGGGAGTCAAAGTCTTTACCCTGCCCAAGGGTATGCATGGAGCTTCACCTTCAATAAGGTTGCCTTCTAACAGAAAGAAGTCTGTTCGGAGGAGTACTCAGGTTCTAAATCATCTCAAATTTTGAAGTTCTTTTTACAAGGTTGCCTTTAGTGTCATTTTGTTTAATTCTCAAGAAAATATAGTGAAGGTTAGCTCATTCAGCTGCTTGTTATAGCCTGCACTGGAAATGCTTGGCAGTCAAAGAGTACAAGACAGATAATAATGTAGACCCTTGATATTTCAGCCTCTTATTATTTAGGGCTTTCAAGCTGCTGCTTAATGAAAGCTGACATCTGTTGATATGATGAAGATGGGAAATGCCAATTTTCAAACAGCTGTGCCTGTATTTTGCTGAAACTTACTGTGTAGTTAGTTATTCATTCTCACTGTAGATTTGTGGAAATCATGCCTCTTATTAGCTCCTTCTGCTCTTCTATACATCAGTTTTTACAGGCAGTACAGTTGTGTTAGAATTCCTCAGGCAGACATATCCTCCCATATCTTTATGCTCCCTAGAGAGACTTCATTTCAGTAGCAACTGGGAAATGATTAAGAATTTCAGCTATATCTAAGCACCCAAATGTTTCCCTCTTCTTCCTTTAAGACGAAGAACTTGAAGCTCTCCTTGGCATTTCCATTTACTTCAATGTCTGGCAGTGGAATGAAGCACATCAGTCATTTCCATTGTGTTCTCCATATATTTACTTCTGAACCTGAAAATAAATTTCTGGGACATTGGGGACTGCTATTACACTTTTCTATGGCATAGAGCAGAAATCCACATTCTAACAGATTTAGCTGCTATGTGGATTTCCAATACTTGCATGTTAAAGCAAGTGATCTAACATAAATTGTTAGTGTTATACAAGCCAGGAACATTGCTGCCAAGTAATCTTGTAAGTTTTCTTAGAAGGTGAAGTGAAAGCTTACTTGACTATAAAGGACTGACTTCATAGACAGAGGTTTTTCATCACCTTCCACTGCAGATAAAGGTTTGGCCTCTTGAAGATGCAGGGTCTCGGAGAAGATCCAATTGACCTCTTTCTAATCCTCTGTAATGTTACACAGTCTGCTTACCTCCTCCCACAGCTCTTTGACTTGATAGTACAGCTGCTCAGCAACTGACCACCTCCTGCAGACAAAAAATTCACATTCTCCAGCGTCAGTAAGTGGTCCCATTCAATCCCTACAGCATGAGACTTGTGGAGCTGCATTGTCTTTCCAAAGCCCATCTAGGTCCAAGAGCCTATTAGTAAAGGAAAAGCTACTGCTGTCTGGGGACCATGCCCTATGAACACTAAATCTAAGGATGCATGTGCCAGGGAGAGAAAGTTTTCAGACTTCTTCCTCATACCCTTTTGTACAAACTGCTACATCTGTTGACTGAGTGCTTGGTCTGTCTCTTATATAGACCACTTCCAGGCACAGATTAAAAGGGAGGTTTTTGACACTCCCTAATTGGGGTTCAGCTAGTACAAAGACTGTGGACACCCTTTTCTTAAGGACAGCTGACAGAGTTTGTCAGAAGTTGCTAGAACTACTCTTTATCCTTAGCCTTAGCTGGTAGCAGCAGGCAACCTCACCTTCCTCTTGAGGGTTCCCAGGTGGTCACAGATCTCTGACAAAGTGCCCCAAACCTCGAGAAGAATTCAAAGAAGAGCTCAGAAACTGATTTGCAAACTGCTGCATCTGTTGGTTTCCTCTGTTCAGCTGTGCTTTGAACCTGGTGGGTCTATATCGAGTGAAAGTTTAAAAAACAAAACAAGCATATTCTGAAACATATAGTCAGAAATCTTGTCTGTTTAACTAAATGAAAACTCAAGTCAAGTTTTCTGAAAAGGGTCCGTGCTAGTGAAGGCCAGATTTCAAGTGAACGTGTAACTAATTCTGAGTGAATCATCAGCAATTTATGTATTTACAGTAGAAATCAGGACATAACACCCTGTAAGAATTAAATAGATTGTGGATTAGACTTCTGAAACATTTCAGAATCTTTCTACTAGCCTTTGCAGTCTTTGGACTGAGTCCCAAAACCTCTGAGTTTCACCAGCTGTAGTATTAGATTTGCAATATTCAAACATATTCAGACTTTTGTTCCATTGATTTTAGATATATTTGAGCTATATAGAGATGTGGTGCAGTGGAACAGCTCCAGACCAAATTCCTGCAGGTTAAATATTCAGAACTATAATTTAGATTCACACTAAAGATGGTAAATTTCATTACACGAAGATGCTGCATAATTGGAGCTCCTATTATTGAGAGGAGATGTAAAACTAATGTCATACATTAAGTGGCAAAGGGCCAGTGGTCATGCTTGAATTAGAAATAATTCAAAGTATATATAATATTAGTGGTTTTGTGTGACCGCGAGAGTCACTCCATCTACAGATATGTAATTTACACAGTACTTGCCAAAGTGCTTTGAGTTGCACTGAATGGTATAAATACCTTTATATGTCAACATAATAGAAACTTTCACAGAGAGTATTTATTTTTGAATTATCAGGATCTTTAAATGCCCTCTGAATGCCAGCCTCTGTGATGTACTGAAGATGAGAATGTGCCCCTCATTAGTTATTTTCCTCTCGAAAATGACGTGCGTTGTTACCTGAGCTCTGCAGACCCAATATATTTTTGCTTTTTTATGTGCCTACTTTTTAGACTGAACATATGCCTTTCTATAACATTGATGTATTCTGGATGATTTCTCAATCACTGATTCTTTCTCCCTCATTTGGATAGTCAAAGCTGTAAAGACTTCTTTGATCAATATAAAGTCAGCCATCTACTGAAGCATCATCACTCACAATCTGATATTGAAAAAAGCGCTTGAAGCTGCCTGGCTCAGGAAGACCTGGATGGAGGACTGACCACATATTGTAACTATTATGAGCTACTCAGTAAAAATAACCTCCCCTTTGCACTTGCAGAGAAGGTTAAAAAAAAAAAAAAAAAGAATTTAATTCAGAAAAATTTACTTGACAAATGAATCTATGGATAAGATCAGTGTGGGATTGCTTCTAACGTAGAAGGAATTCACTAAGACTCCTGTGGATTCTGGAGCTGATGGAATTGTTGTCTGATACAGAAAATAACCGTATTAGTCTTTTATATGAGCTAGTATTTATTTTTAATTTGGATAAAATCTGAAGTATTTGATTATACTTTCCTTCTTTATTGTTTCCTTTGGTATTTGTGGCTTCAGAGTCTTCCAGGAAACCTAAAAAACAACTGTTTCAGAAACATTTCTAGAGAAGTTTGAGTTCACCTGGGTTCTGTTCTATCTACCGTCTTCTCTTTGTTCAATATACTAGCAACTTAATCTCTTAAAAGCAGAGGGGTTAACTGATACTTTTTCACAGTCTATTCACAAAGGCTCTCTTTATTTGTCCAGTCTTGCATTCAAAATGTCTCATGCTTTCTCTGAAATGTCTTAACATGTTCTCAAACTCTGTCTCCCTAATACTATCAAACTATATTCCCTAAAAATATCAAAACTATAAAAATTCATCAAAACTGTACAAATGTATATGTGATATATACATACTGTACACACTGTTTTTATGTCTTATCCCTCCCTTTTTATGCATATTTCCTTTTATAGCATCTGTCTCTTAGCACCCTTCTTTATTTACTCTCCAGGTGTATTCCTTGAGCAAAGCTGACAGTATGAGTCATACTGCAATCATGCTAGATATCATTTGCACAGAGCTTTGCATCAGAAACTGTTTTCCAGTGAGGAAAAGGGTCATGAAAGTAAGAACATCCATGTACAAGTACATTAGAAACTATTTATCTGAAAACATCTCAAATACAAACTCATGAATGACTATAACATTCAAGAGGGAAAATACTGTCTATGACACATCCATGCTCTAGAATGTATAATGCACAGTGATAATATAGGTTTAATAATCTATGGTTGTGAAAACAAAATAATGGAAGAAGTTGTTCTCAGACAATGTCTATATTTTAAGCAGGTCATAAGGAAACTGTTTAGCTATAATTTCTATAAGTGAAAATAATTTATGTAGTTGCAGCTGTGGCTTGAGGATATACTCACATGAGGGAATCAAACGTGACAAGATACTCAAGTGTTGCAGCTGGTGTAGCTAAGTTTATCTTCCTTTTAACACTGTGTTTGTTGTTGGTGGTGGTTTTTTTAGTTGTAGTTGAACACGTAGTTGAATAACAGTCACATTTGGCTGCTTCTTAAACTCAATCAAATCCTCCTTGTATAGGTATGTAGGTCAACCTCAGTTTGAAAAAATATATAAATTTGACTAAACCAAAGCAAATGAGACTGCATTTAAGAAGCCATATAATCTGCTACCTTTGAATGACAAAGAATGTTTCCCTCACAAAATTCACCTGTACTGTAAGAATATCTGTAATGGGAGCACTCCTCAGTTGTCTATTTGGACTGCTGTTCTATTAGAGTTTCAAAATGAAAAACAAACAAACAAACAAACAACAACAACAAAAACCTGCATAGTTTTCTCTTCACAATTCCCTTTAAAACTAGCAGCCCTAACGAAGCCTCTGAAAACCAGAGCTCACAGGATATGTAATAATCTTGTTCATTATGTTGTATGTCTCTTCCTCTCCCTTACTGTCCAAAATATCTAATTGTGCATGTCTGTGTAAGTATTTTAGGCAAAAAATCATCAGATATGGGACAGGTACTATAAAATAAGAAAGGATGTAACAGATGTTTGAAGTATATACATATTTTATACAGTTACAGTTTCAAAATAAAACAGACAGCTGTCTTTACCACCACTTTCCAAAAATTACTTAACTTAATTTGGATTTTTCTTTTCAAACAAGACCATAGTTCTAATGTATTATGGATGCACACATAAAATAAATACATTCCCTGAATGCCATTCCAGTGGTGCAGATCTTGGAGTAGGACTGGTGTACTAAACACTCCAGTGAGTCATTCTCTCTTGGTGGATTCTGCTTTTATCATTAAGACCTTGCATCTCTGGATATTTCATGTATATGGTGAGGAAATGCATAGCAGGAATTGAGGGGGCATGGGGAAGGAGGGAGAATAGGAAAAGTAGCAGAGAATTTTAAACTTTACTTTCCAAGACATGATCAAATGTTACTTTAAAGTGTCCTATGTAAGGAAATAAGATAAAAATAAAAATACATCATGAAAACAAAAAATTACCAATTTGCCAAATGATTCAAAACCAGATGAAATAAATGCTCAGAAATAGCAGGAAACAAGAGTGGAAGATTTTGAACTTCTCTATTAGACAAGTTTCTTCTGTAGAAGTGCTTTATAGACCTGACCCTGCCCCACTGAAACTATCAGAAACATTACTGCTATGAGTAAAGCTAAGTTCACATTTATGGTATCAAAAATGGGTCTGCATAAAAAAAAAAAAAGTATTTATATATGTACATATTACATATATTGCTATAAACATATAGTTGTAAATTAATATGGGATTCTTGCATAATTGCCTGCTTCCATAAACATCATGAAACAATGTTTAATATTCAGAGGAAATATGATTTGATTTTTACTTTGGAAAATGAATTACTAACAAGGTTTCTGTTTTTCTGTAGAGAAAGGTTATTATTTTATAGACACTGGGAATCCCAAACAAAGGAAAATAATTCAGACAAATATTCAAATTTAACATTTTGATATTTAGTACTTAAAAGAAATCCTATACTTTGTGTGCATGTTTATGTGTTTGTACCTGTGTAAAAGGCTTGCATCATTAGGAATAAATCAGTGTTTAATAAGACTTTCAAATGAACTTCAGTTCAGAGCATCATATATTCTGGGAAAACATGCAAGAGTCCAAACTCAACATAAATCATATGATTTATAAATTGATCTTTAATGTCGAAAATTCTCTGAAATACTTGAATTATTGCCATCTGGATAGACTCATTGCTTCATTGCTCATAAATACATGATCACCATTCCAGAGATTTTAGAGCATGTACATCAACATCTGATTGCAATGACTATATGAAATGATGGAAGAGCTAGCATGAGCATTGAAGTTTGTGACTGCCTGTGTGCTTGTTCAGCACTTTGTTTAAAGTGAAAAGAATCTCTACCATTTTGCTGACAAATTCAAACACATTTACAAGATAGAAATGAAAGAGGGCCAGAAATATAAAGGGATTTTTAAAACAACAGTTCTTAGTGATAATCTAGATCTGAGTTTACAGTTGAAGAAATGTGACTTGAAAGACTTGCATTTTGTTTTGTATTGCATCAGATGAAGCTGAATCTCTAAACAGTTTTAAATGGATAGCTTTATAAGTCTTCAATGCATGCATTGACCTCAGCAGTCATTTTACAGCTGAAGATTGCTTCTTGAAGTCGTGCTTGCACTCACTCACTTGCTCACTCATTCACTCAATCACTCACTCATACATATATACATGTATAAATAATATATCACTTAAGATTCACCCAGAAACCCAAAAGTTGATCAAGAATACTACAGCTTATATTTTGTCATTTGAAATGTAGAGTTTCAATGGTGCTTTACTACTACTTTGTCTACTGCTTTTAGTCCTGATGAAACTAAAGAATTGTGACAGAATCTCCAGACTTCTAGTAGGTTAAAGCTTAAATTAGTAGTATTTGTAAAGCGTTCAAATAGTAGAATGATGAAAATGCTAAGAGATAATCCAATAGAATAAATGAATTGGGATTCTGAGTGTCAGAACTGTGTTAGGAGGAAACTAATTCTGAAAACCCCTAACACCTAAATATTTCAGAACCTGACAGTTCTGTGTTCAACATCAAAAAGCATAGCATGTGAAAGATTTTAACAAATGATAAACCTCTAATTTTTTTTTCTCACTGCTGTTGACAACTTACCTTGACCTTATCCATTGCTGCATGGTCAAAAAATAATATGGACAAAGTGATATCATTCATAAATTATAGGAAATTTTACATTTCAGTTTTTCTTTTAAATTCTTGAGTATAATGAATAAATCATATTTTCAGTCACAGACTACAGAAACCTATCCTTCTTTATTGCCTACAAGGCAGTTTTAGGCATCAAGACAATATATGCCAAGTGGAAATCTGAAACAAAAATACCTGCTTCCCTAAATCAGGAAAACTCATCTGTGATTTGTTCTTTTTTTTTTTTTTTGTATTTCCACAACTCTTTAATTTGGTTGTGCAAAGTCATTCCATGATTCTAGTGAAATAGAATGCACAGGGCCACAAACATTATCATCTAAAGGACATACATGTCCAGAAAAACAAAATAATATTTAAGAGCCCCATCCAAAATTTACAGGGATTACTAAAACACTCCTTTTGAATTAGACCTTTGATCTCACCCACAGTTCTATGGTGTTTCTGTGTTTATTAAACAAGATGGAAAAGAATCTGAAGGCTCTGAATAGACTGTTATCCTCTCTTTACCTCTCTTACAGTGCTACTGGTTTTGCAACCTGAGGAATTAACACTTGCTGAAAACTATCTGGAGAAAATTTATTAGAATAAAACAGAAACTGACACTAGACGTTGTCATAAAATCTCTGGGTATCCTACAACACTGTGTATTTCAGACTCATTCCTGTCCCCTGCAGTTTGTGAATGTGGACAGAATTCCACCTTCCTCCTGTGAATAACCTAACATGAGAACTGTTGGTAGGAAAAGCTCTAAATAAACAAAGAGTAGTTGCACCTATGTGTCTGTCCAGGGACTTCATTATTATCCATTTTACCCACTCCTATACTATTTAAAGATATTTAAACATATGAAAAGCTTTGCTTTTTCAGTCCTGGATACAGAACTAGTTATGTGAGCACAAAAGTCATTTCCATAAAGAAAAAGAGATCTTATTTTAGCTTTTCATACTAAACATGTAATTTCGAGATATTTATAAATGTTGATACCCTTGAAACCATTTTTCCCCTTAACATTGCAAATGTTAGTTGTTACAGGATTATATAACATAAATAAATAAATAAATAAATAAATAGAAAACCACGGTGTGTCTGCTTAAAGATTTCTGTTTTTGCAGGGTAAGTAACTGCTACCACAACATATTTCTTAATGCCTGGGGAGGCTAGTAAGATTTGATAAAAGTAAATAATTTTATGGTAGTGCAATGCAATTTATGCTTATCAAATAAAGACACACATCATATGTAATGGACATCAGTCAGATATTTTTCTTACTGTAAGTCTTATTGTGAGAATCAACATTAATGCTCAATTAGATCAAAATTAAACCAGCAGCCAAACTTCCCAGGAGACTTTTGGACCCTGAGCTTACCCATATTATTATGCTAGTTTCAGCAGCAAGCTAGCTGTAGAGAGGTTATAAGCACCAAGGCAAGAATTATCTTTCACTGTACTTTAATACGTTAAATCCCAGTAATCAGAAATAAATATTTTTCTAGTTAAAGAAAACTATACATGCATGTGTTCATATAATTTGACTATAAAATGTCAGCATGTCTGCCAGAAGGATAGCTAAACTAGGCACTAAAAATATTAGAGAAATGACACACATGGTTTCATTCTGATAGTCTGAAGTGATAATAGTAAGGAACTCCAGGTGAAATGTTGTCTGTCTTCACAGAGAAGTGAAGTGTATTTATATTATTCTTGTGGAGTCCCTAAAGGTGTCTGTGGAGTAACCATACCACTTCAGTGAAGTTCTTGTTCATGGACAGGGTTATTACAGATGCTGTATGGGGTGGCAGAGTTTGACATGATTTAAATGACGGCCAAGAATGTTCTTCAGGATAGATGAAAACTTAAAAGTAGTGTAATATAATGAAGTCACTTCCTCAAACTGTTAAAGATCCTCCTGTGTAAATGCCCTTGCCAAGGTTAGGACTTCATATTTGGCTGCTTTCAGCTTCCAGTGAGGAAACGAACTGCAAACAAAATATAAGCTTTGAATACAAAAATGGATATTAATTTTCATGTTTTTTACGGTATGTTCTTTCAGAGATGAGTAGTAAGGTTCCTTGCTGATTTTACACTGTTATAAGTCCCCATGCTCAAAGGCAAGTATCTTGCAATGAATGATGTCTTCAGGGTAAAGTGAGGTTGTTACCTGCTGGTATATCTAGTAAAAAAGAAAAGCAACAAATTTAACATATTAATTTTCTCACACATTTTAGCAATTAAACAACTGACCCAAAATCTGTGATAAAATGAGGTACTTTCTAAAAGGTACATTTTGATATTTATATTTCAATTACCACAGCATTTATGAAATAACTTGATTCGAATTCTTAGATCTTTCCATTTCCTTTGAAAATATATATTTCCTTTAGCATCCAACAGAAGAATGAGGCTAGATTATTTGGAAGAGAAAAGGAGGAAGGAATTTCTCCTACCCAAGATAAAGAGTACAGAAGAGAGAACCTGTGAAGCTGGAATTGTTTGGGGGATCCTCATATTCCCTTTTTGCTCATACAAATATTAAAGCAACAAGAGGGCTGTGAAAACTCTGTCCAGTGCATAACCCCGTGCATATTTGTTTATCTCCACTGCTTCTGAGATCAGTTAGAAAGTGAAGTTTGCACTGAAGAACTGGGGTAGCTATATCTTACTCACAGCCCCTTTGCACAGCTAAATTTCATTAATTGTTTTGCCAAATGATTCATTGTCCTTCAAAAAATGTTGGATTCTATGTCTTTTCTATTGCTAACACCAAACATTCAAAATACGTCAGGCTTCCCAAAAATCAATTTTCTTAAAAGGAGTTGAAAAAAGATTAGATAATTCACAAGCGATGTATTTCTGTTTTTCATGAATGAGGTCTTATTTTCAAGCTTATCTAACAATAACCAGAATAAAAAGTCCTCATTTGATATATATATATATATGTATTTGCATGCAGTTTAGTGAAGATAGTGCTTTAAAAAAGGCAAATATTGTTAAGACATGATTAAGTCACAGAAGATGATGATGAGTATTTTTACTTTTTTTTTTTTTTTTCTCAGAAAGTTAGTTCTGATATATTTTCATAGGCAACGATTCATTTTTCTGGAAATTAAGAATGATATGAATCTCAGGATTCCACATAAATTTATTCTTAAGCACTTAGAAAAAGTTTGTAAAATACAGATCGGTTCCTTTGATTAATAATAGTAATAATAGTCATTATTGAGATCTGTACAAATAAAGGAATAAAAAGATCAGCTTCTCCCCCACATCACAGAAATAAGGTGAAAGGTGGATTTTGGAAGTGCTTTCAGCATTGCTCAGAGGGAAAAAAAAAGACAATGTCATTTGTAATAGTCTATCAATCACTGGTGTTGCATCTTTTCCATCCATTGTCATGCCTGATCTTCAGACCCCAGGGAGACACCAAGACAATAACAGTTTGTCTTGCTTAGGCTACATCCAGGAAAAAAATAAGCTGAAGCTCACCCACAGTTTTCCATTGGGTATATTGTTGCTTTGGGGTGAATTTTGATGCACTGGTGGCAAACTGCAGAACTAGAAACTTCCTATACCTCGACTTTTAGTGTGTGCTTGAAAATAAATATATATATATATTATTCTTAATATGAAGGAAGAGTATATTATTTTGAAAACTAGAATACAACCTTTTTATAAAAAATGGCAAGATAATTGTAATAAAATTAACTGCGCATTCAGTGGCTGCATAAAAAGCAATGTATAGACATCACTACACTAGAAAAAGGAATAGTATAATTAAACCACCATAACTAGTAGCACGTATATGAATATTGTCTATCTACCTTTTACTTTGCTGCTTCTAACTTTCGGCAAAGGTTTATAATTGTGAGTTTTAAAACCATTTCCACAGCACCCCGTAGTAGTAATTGTATTCACCATTACTGACAATATCTCTACATCAGTACAGCGTATGCGAGAGTGATAGTTCTTTGTATCCCACTTCCTTTGATCACTGCTCCTCTAAATAATATAGGAGATTGGCGAGATTTTGCTTTAGTGTCAATTTATCACAAAGAAAGCACCATTGTTTCTTATTGGTTTGAACTGATGCATTCCTGTTGAAGCCTTTTTTTTTTTTTTTTTTTTTTTAAATACCACAACTAATGCTTAAATGCAGTGTTACCAGACTGGAATTCATGACTGGATTTCTCATACACCGAATAGATCCACAAAATATTTTCACTGGTCTGCTGGCATTTAAAAATTCCTTAAAAAGCTCATATTGCCTTAGCACCTTTGAATTGTAGCTTCTCTCAGTAAATTCTCAGTTCTGATCTTTCTTTTTAATTTTTATAGTTCCATTGCTTCCCCCCTCCTTTATTTATTTATTTACTTATTTACTTATTTATTTATTTATATTAAGACCACTTTCTCACTGCAGAAGTTTCAGAAGGAAGCATCCACTTCACGTGTTATGACCCTGTATGTGTCATGGGAGCCAAACTCCATATATTCTCAGAGAAAGTTTTTGCTATTTCAATATATTATTTAGACTTAACCTCTTCACACATGAAATTATCCAGTAACTGCCTGCAACTTTAAAGCACAGAAGTTAAGTGGATGCTAACTGAATATATGAAAAACATAACATGAAATAAATAGATAAATAAACCTATACAAGTACAGTATATTTTCTCTTTCAAAGCTTCTCTTTCTGGCTACCATGCATAAAGCATTTAGAAATCCACAGGAAAAATGTTCATTTCTATATATATTCCTTTGTTAAGTCCAAAGGGTTAGTGCAATATGTGTAGCTGTAGTAGGTACATAAAATTCATTTAACCTTACATATATTTAAAAATGTAATAGAACTAGCTGATACAGAAAATTTAGAAAATTTGAGTTTATACCCAAATAGACACTTTTTTTCACACTAAAAAAAATATTAAAAAAAAAAATTAAAAAAAAATCCTTAAAGGAGACACTAAACACACTTTTGAGAGAATGAGTTCTTCACAAAGTCTTTGGCTAAAACTATGATATTCCATAGACACCCAGTCATGTTTCTGGCTATACCATTTCCTTGTCTGTAGCCTGTCAGCTTAAAGAAACACTTCCAGCTAGTTGAAAACATCATTATGTTTTTATCCAATTAATCTTCCAGACCCTTTCAAAAATTCCAATCTCCATTTCTTGACTTTTCTACTCTGTTATAAATTCAGAATAGTTCTGGTGAATAAAAGGTTACACTTCATTGCAAAAATGACGTAAGGAAGTGGACCATTAATCTGGCCCAAGTCTTCTAATATACATATAAATAAATTTAATTGGAAAACATTAATTTGTCAAAACTACACCTTTGCTGGTAAACATTGATCTCTCTGTACAACTTTTTTCAAAAAGTTTTTTGTTTTATTAATAATATTTTGATTCCAGGATAAAATACATGATAAGATGAAAATAAAAGCTCAAATCTCTCCTCTCTTCTTCAGCCAACCTGCTGGTTATAACACTACACAGGCAGTGCTAAATCAGAGTCTAAATCCTTTCTTGATTCAGACATAGACTGGAACTGTAACATCTAATTTCCATTGTGAATGCCTCAAAAACTAAGAAACTGAGTCACTCTCTTGCTCCACTCCAACAAATATGCAATTATTTATACAGAATGAAGAGATTCAGCTGAGAGAATGACATCATTAATTCATGCATTTGAAACACATAGAACATTGAATTGAAAGTGGCAATTGGAAATTTTTAATAGTTCCTTCTTATCTTACAGCTTAAAGAAAAGAAAAAAAAAGGGTTCAAGATTAATTTTTTAACTAATAAAATGCTGTCACAAGTCATTATTAGTAAAGGTAAGTTGTGTTTTTATTTCTTGTGTGTGTAATATTACCAGCCAGACATTTTAGATGTATCCTCATAGCAGTTTACATATATGAAGTATTAGGATCTTATATAAAAACTCAAATACATGAGACAGAGATCTGAATAATTTTAGACATATCTGTTAGTCTAGACAAAGAATAAAACCTTACTGTGATGTCTAGATTGTAACAGATTAAAAAACATCAAACCTGTGTACTAAAGAGCAAAATAACATTCTCTGGGAAAACAATGAATTGTTGTCACTGGATCCTCCTTATTTTAAAGAACATCCAGGAGTAAAGCCAGTTCCAAGACATAATCTGGTATGAGTTCCAGTGCATATACTTGCTACAATAATCTCATACAAAAGAAAACAACATCACAGTCTAAAATCATGAGTAAAGACATTTCTTATATCTAAGGTAGTAATGAAAGTGATAACAAAAGCAAAGCTGGGAAAATAGAAAATATTAATACATTTTTGAGGGGTTGTAAATTTAATTTACTTGGTCATGGCACCAAACCTGCCAGAGTTCAAGAAGCATTTAGACAATGTTCTCAGACATATGGTTTAATTTTTAGGTAGTCATGTGTGGACCCAGGAGCTGGACTCAATAACTCTTGTAGGTCCCTTCCAACTCAAGAAATTCTACGATTCTATGATCGTTTATTTGATTTCTTCATAGAAACCCCAGAGAGCATTATGAAAGGATGTCACATAAGTATTTCTATAGGATTTAAAGGCAATCTTGAAATGTGTATCTCCTGGTATCTCCAGGATAAAATATATAATAGTAATATATATATATATATGTAAAGCATAAAAAATATAAAATATATATAAAAATATATAAACTATAAAATAGTTGCAATACAAAAAACTCAAACCACCTTAATTTTCATGCCAGCTGTCAACAGTGTTGGAGGTGCAGGACAGACTTTCTCCTTTCCATTAATGAAAAGCTTCGCTTTAGCTGTATGTCTGGTCAAAAGTTCTGGTCACATTTACATGGTGCCGTCTGCACTCTCTGTGGAGTGATGTCAATGACTAGAGAAGGTAATGAAGTATAATTTGTTCTTAGGAGAGTATGAAGTATAGTGTTGAGTATGTATAAAGCATAGGATTGAATTAAAATTATTCCAAAATATTCTTTTAGGACCGACTTCTGAAAGTGCTAAGTGGTTCCAAAGTAATCCAAATGGCAGAATAGCTTTTACTTGAGCCAACATAGCAGCAGCTTGTAAAGATGAGGAAGAGTAAGGGTGAACACTGCTTTTTTAGCTGCTCTGAGCACTCTATTTGTTCTCTTTATTCCATCTCACATCAGGCATTGAATCATCTGTGCTTTAATTTCTTATGAACAGCAGTGAATAATGAAAAGCACAGTATCTTTCACAGACACTTCAGAGCTAACAGCTCTATTTTCTGCCTGTGCACAAGCAGATCCACTATTGAAAAAAATTTAGGTTTGCCCTTAATCACATTATTTTAAACCAGTGTTCCAAACTTCATTTGAGTGATTTAAGGATTTCACTAATGTTTTGGGAGGGAAACAAAAAAACTCTGAAAGATAATTTCTTTGTTTTGCACAGCTCTCCTCCATATATAACAGAACTAAGGTGTCTGAAATATGGTCATGTAATATGAAGTCTTCCAGGGCATAGCAGGAGCAGAATGTGCTGTCATGCAGTTAACAATGATGTAAGTATAGGGAGTACAGACTATTTTTTGTGGTTTGCCATTTGGTTTGGTTTCATTCTTGTAGCCTAACCTGGATAATATGCTACCCTACTGTTTTACCTTTGTTTGAATTATAATGAGGTACACATAGGTCTCCAAGCACTGACACTGAGAAATTGCAATTATTATTAAGTTGGACTTGACTATATTTCATTACATAGATATTTATTTTTCTCTTCTGAGCTGCAATATATAGCTGTCACCCTCAACTCAGAGCACACCAAAGTTTTTAAAGAACTTGAGCACGTTACTGAAGTCACATTGCAATAACTCTAATAAATTGCACCTGTGGACTCCTCTCTGGTTTATTTATATACTGTATCACAGGTTATTAACAGAAAATAACCCACTGAGATATAACATTCTTGTTTACAGTGAGATTCTGGTAGTGACAACAGGAATATAAAGCATAAAATCAACAGGGAACACAGAACTAATAAAAAGACAAGGGTCTATAAAGCAGGAAAAAAAAAAACCACACACAAAACCAACTGTGAAGGCAAAAATAAAATAAAATAAACTTTCATCGTAAAACAATCAAAATCTACAGTATATTTATAGATACCACGGAGAACAAATACAGGCTGAGTCTGAATATTTATGGGTGTCAGACTAGAAGTCAGGAAATCTGTGAGCTATTCAGAATCAAAACTTGATCAGCAAACAGCAAGTCATATCTCCCCCAAAAGCTAGTTATGTCTGCTTCCCTATAGCAAAGGGAAATAAAAGAAAAAAAAAATGACCCAGTGAGAAAACTTTTGTGTCAAAGAGAAAAGAGAGAGAGAAGGAAGGAAGGAAGGAAGGAAGGAAGCAAGGAAGCAAGGGAAACCAAGAAGCTTTTGAAATGCTTTGGAGTTGTTATTCCCCTTAGAATTCTTTTCAGATGAACATCTGACATCTTTACAGCTATTCCGATACATACATTGGATAGACACCATAAATATATTAAACATTCAGTTACTCATCATCAGAAGTCCTCTTTGTGATACCAAGAGAAAAATCACCTGAGAAAATAATTAGAATCTGGATACAGTGATTTTTTTATACATCATACTGTATTCTATAGAATTTATTCTGCAACGCTCCTTTTTGTTCCACCGTGCTCCACATCACACTTGACTATGCTTCTCTATAACTGCATTCAGTATGACCTTGGTTTCTAAGGGACAGAAGGATATGTAAAGGAGAAGAGAAAATAAAGCTTTTTTAAATTAAAGTAAGAGGCGGGGAATGTCTTTTGTTACTCTTCAGTGTCTGTAGAAAACACAAAATGCTAATTTTTTTAGAAAAATTTAACAAATTATAATGTACCATCTATCAAAATAAATGAATGGCAAAAATATTTCTTAACAATAAGAACTATATACCAAGGCTGGAAAACATAGCCACAAGGTACTGGTGAGGCTGATAAAGGCTAAACTTTGGTATAAGGCACAAAGTTACATCCTCATCTCATCTTTATCTCACAATGAAATAGCACGTTCCCATGATAAGACAAGCTTACATATCTATCTATCCCAGAGAACATTGCCATGCAGAGAACAAAGTCCTGAGGTCTGGAGGTGGCATAGAGAGTTCATGTCTATGTCACAAGGGGGAAAATAGCAAGAGAAATAAGCAAGGGGAAAATGTTGCTGGATAGCTATTGAGAATCCAGTCCTGCTTCTTCTCTGAATCAAGGTTCTGTGGTTCATACAACGAACTCTTTGACATGATTATCCCTTAGTTATTTCACCATCCCTGCACTGAGTAACCAGACAACCACTCTGAAAACCTTCTCTGCCCTTAACAGCACATTGTGGTTTGGTTCAGACAGGATGTCACTCAGTGCACCTTTGCATAAGTGCTAGCTCCTCAAGAGTGGGAAGGATTTATAGTGCAAAAAAATATTCTCCTTATATCTTGTCTAACTTTGGCTGTCTGTAGTAAAATATAATAAACTAAATTAAGTCAATACAGGTACTGCTCTCTGGGTTACCCACTGACCTGTCACTTCTGTATTACAGTAGTATGATTAAACCTGATCACCAGCTCCTCTGGATCTGCATACCTTGTGGGATAACTTCGCTGAATGCTTTGGGTAGATCACTGCTTGGCATTCTGCAGCTCTAGAAAGCAGTATGCTGTATTTCTGCATTGCTGTTTTCAATTTATTTATTATTTATTTATTTATTTATTCTTCGTTCTGAACCACAAACTACTTCACAATATTGTCAGGAAGGCTGAAGTAGAGAAACACCTGTGTTATTTTTTTTCAACTAGAAAAGGAAATCATCGTTACAAATAGCTTCAGTTTATGTACCAGCTTCAGCTTCACCCCTCCTAATAAGCATAAATATCTGATTTATTCACTTTTTTTTTTTTCCTAAGCTTAAAGTCACTTTCTATAGCAGTGGCAATGGAAGTGATATAAACTGAGTTTAAGTTTCATCCCTTGTGAGATTTTCCTAGGAGAAAATCAACCTTCTTGTAGGTTTGTGAGGAAAATCTTCCCCTAATTTTTACTATATTATAGTGGTCAAAATCCTCTACAGTATTTTCTGTGCACCTGGATGTAACTGCCTGTTCAAAGATGATGAATATTCATATTCTAAGCAAAGTGTATTAGGATTATTAGTTTTATTTGATTCCTTGCCACTCTACCAAATACCGTCCTGTCTTCAACAAATCTAAGATATGAACTGCTTTGATTTAAAACAGTTATCATTTGTGTTTGCCTCAGGATAGTGCTAATAAGTAGAGCAACCTGCACATCATGCACTTTGTTTAACTTCATTCAATATGTACTGTTCTGAATGTAAAATTAAGTGATTATCAGTCATAATTTTTAGAAAAAGTATCTTTTTTTTTTTTTTTAAGCAGTGACATGCAAATTGAACTTTAACTGCCAAATCAGAAATGGTCAGAAATGGCCACTTAATCTACAGTATAATGTTATTTATATTTATAGTGTATTTATATACAAAAAAGGAAGAAAGAGAGACAGAAAAAGAGAGAGAGAGAGAGAGAAAGAGAGAAAAAGAGAGAGAGAAAGAGAGAGAGAGAGAGAAAGAAAGAAAGAAAGAAAGAAAGAAAGAAAGAAAGAAAGAAAGAGAAAGAAAGAAAGAAAGAAAGAAAGAAAGAAAGAAAGAAAGAAAGAAAGAAAGAGAAAGAAAGAAAATAAAAAGGAAAGAAAGAAAGAAAGAAAGAAAGAAAGAAAGAAAGAAAGAAAGAAAGAAAGAAAGAAAGAAAGAAAGAAAGAAAATAAAAAGGAAAGAAAGAAAGAAAGAAAGAAAGAAAGAAAGAAAGAAAGAAAGAAAGAAAGAAAGAAAGAAAGAAAGAAAGAAAGAAAGAAAGAAAAAAGAAAGAAGGAAAGAAGGAAAGAAAGAAAAAACATTTACAAAGGGATACAATGGTCCCTGGAGACACAACATCTCATTTTCAATTCAGTTGGCAAGAACACTAATTACATTATCACATATTCAGCACTATTCAGCAAAGTTATTTATTCATTCATCTTATAAGACCCAGGATGTCTGTAAGGTCACTGCCAATAAGCACTACCTTGAGAATCTCAGATGATGGTAAGTATGGTATACAAAGAAAATGAGATATATAGCTGTTTGAAAAAGGAAAAAAAATCTTTCACAAAGAAACTAAACCTTTGAGATTAGCCTCTTTGCTTGATTTATGACTGGATGAAAAAAATTTACTTGTTTCCATGAACAAACCAAAATAAACAAAAACAAAACAAAACAACAACAACAACAACAACAAAAAGCTTTAATGGACATAAAAGAGAAAAGAGAGAAGAAAGAAGAAAATATATACTGGTTGGTCTGCAAATCATAAAGAGTGAGATTATAAAGGACACAGTGGAGCCAAAAGTCAACATGTCAAACAAGAAGCTATATGATCTGATACTTTGTTGTGTGTGCTGTGCTCACCTTCACTGATTGTGAAGCAAACCAGTGAAATTCCAGAAGTTTTCTTTTCCATTATTTTTTTTTAAATAACATTTGGCATTAAATTAGAGCCTCTGTCTCTCACAGCATTGAGAGAGAAATGGGGAAAGTAAGGAGGAAAAAAAAGAAAAAGTTTAGACGTGTACTAACATTTTATTGTCTGTTCTGAGGAATGGGAGCTTCACCAATGTGCTGTTTAAACAAGACAGGAATAAATTAAAACTCCAAGTATAAGTTTAAACAGCAATCATACAAGTGACAGTGTTATAGAAAACACCTGATCTCAATTCAGAAAGAGAGACTTGTACCTGGGTACAGGTAAGACAGCAGAGTTCTCATATGAGGTCTTTATTAGGATTCTCAACATGATCTTTATAACACAGAATGAGATGAGCAAGAAGAGGAAAATAAGAAAAGAGTAGACTGAAAAAAAAGATAAATAAAAAGGACTTTAAGGACTTTTGGCAGGAGTGAGAAACTACAACACATGAAGAATATTTTAAAAGGGGAGGGGGGGGGCTGGAGGAGAGGACCAAAGCTACAGATGAAACAGGAATAGGTTTGGATGAGCAGGGTAGGAAACTTGGGACTGCTTCAGAGACTTAGGGCCAGTTTAGGGAAAAGCCAGATATGGAACAATGAGGTGAGAGAACACCTCATTAAAGGGGAGGGGAAAACACTGGTTAGACAGAAGTGATTTTGGATTTGAAGTCTGGGTCACTGGCCTTGGGTGGGCATGGAGGCCATATATATGAATTAGAGAAAATGTGGTCAGTTGTTTCTGAGAAACTATAGATGATAGATGCCTATCTACAGCATGGACAGAAAAGTTAAATTATAGGAGAAAATTAAATCACGTAAGGAACATGGAAGAAGAATTGGACCCAACCGGAAGAAAAGACTGGTAAGAAGCATTTTGTAGGTACAAATGAAAAGTAAAACTGGAAGTAACAAGAAGGAATAGTTCACAGGGAAACATGAACTTGCAATATGGAGAACTAGGAGAACTTTCCTGTAAGGAAAGAAAACTGAGTGTGCTGGGAAGCTATTGAACTTCTCAGAAATGCAGAGATCACAGTTATGTTAGGCTGATATACAACACTCATGGAGAAAGAAAGGACTGGCAGTATGTTAGCTAAACATAGGCATAGCTGAGGGGATTAGAGCTAGAAGAGAAAACTTCATAGAAACTATATTCTAGAGCCTGGAATTTAAGATACATCTGAAACAACCATATGGGATAAAGGCTGAGAATGCACATCATTTGCTTGATGCCAGAAAAGACTTGGAAGATCCATTGACTCCTAGTTTGGATAAGAGTTGGAACTCATAATTTCCTTTAACCACTTACTGTCTCAAGAGGCCAGAGGTCTGTTGGGAGGAAGTGATGAGTCTAATCATGTTGATAACATACAACTATGATGTTCTGTGGCAACGATTCTACCTTTCCCCCTTGTTTTCAAGTGAAAACACAGTTGTTGCACACTGATACATTTAAATGTTAAGATTAAAAGAAAACTGAGGTGGCTTGAGGTTTTAGTACATGGAGTTAGAAGACCATTGAAGTAATATTTGCTGTATAAGCACACAGCTTATAGCACTCTTTAGCTTTCAATTGTAATCTTGTATTTATTTAGATTTCAGGAAGTAGATCTTCAGCTGATGTTAACAGTAACAGTTCTATTCATTTTAACAGTTCTTCATTATTCATTGTGTGAAGCTGAAGGACGAGGTATTTGAACAGACCTGATTTTTTCTCTTTCCTTTTCCAAATTCCTCTGCAAGTTTGCCAGAACCTATTACACTCCTCAGACCATCTTACGTTCTTCTGCTGACTCAACCATTCAGACTAAAGGAACAAGCACAAAAGGAGACATTTTTTAAAAAGTAATTTTTCTGACAGGCTCAGTGGAAGTATTTCTAACCAGAGTTAGAACCCACTCTTCGTGAAATTCAGGATAAGGTTTCCTACTCACCTTTAAGGATGTATAATTTTGGACCATTGTATTCATACTTTTTAATGTTGTAAAGGACCAAAAGTAAGGCAACCATGTAAGGCAGATCAGGGTATCTGATGAGGGATTTCTTAATTGCATCCAAAACTATTTCTTGAACTATTAATTATTTTTAGAAAATTATAAAAACTTGATATTGACTTAGAATGACTGAAAAAAAAAGTCACATATTTTCAACAATATTTTCCTTCTGATTGTCACTGACAGTAGGATACCATTTCCCACCTAATGAAGGCTGACCTCAGCCTCTTTTTTTTTAAGTTATGTGAACTTGAATTTAGCTATATAAAATTTAATATATACAAGTTAGTGTATTTTTTCTTTGATTTTTTTTGTTTGTTTTTATATTCATGGTAATTTTTATTATTTTTATTTTAGTAATGGAGGCATTCTAGAGGCTCAGAAACTGCAGGACCAGGAGTCTGTACCTGGATATTATTTTGATTCAATTGATCTATACAGTATCTCTGCAATAGTCCAGACCACTGGACAAAATACAGATACATTTTCCAGTGTTTGAGCAAGGGGTTCAGTCTTTTCACTCTACTCCACCCTCTCTTTCAGCATCTTCAATGTGACTATAACTTAATCTTTCCTTATTATCTTAACTACTTCATCTCTCAGTGCTAGTTCTGTCTAACTGGGCTAACAATAACTTAGGATCTTTAAGCAATCTTCTTAGTATCCATTAAATCTTATTATTTAGCTTATCAGCAATGCAATAAAAGCTAAATTCTCTAAGTAGAAAGGAGTTCTTTTTCTCAAACAGACCCCCATGCAGATATTGTGTCTTCATAATTGGTTGCTGAAAAGTCAGTGAACCAGAGCTTAAAACAAGTCCTGTATTTTCCCTTGTTGTACATTACTAATAATAATATTCTTAACAGAGCTGAGCAAATAGCTCCCTGTATTTCAGGCTGTCGGTGAAGTGAGCTAGTGTCAATGCAATTGTATCAGAGTCAAATTCATGGACTACTTATACAGTATGCTAAAGTATTTTGTTAAATGTGGTAAAGTGCTATTGAAGCTCTTTCACAGAAGCCTGCAGAATGAAGTGTCCTGCAAAATAAAAGTAAGGTAGCATGCCAGATAGTCTTCCTTCAAGTGTGGAACTTATCTCACTTGACTTGTATTGCAAACAAGGTCTTCTCACCTCTGTGCTACGCTTCACTGCACCCCATACTACCACATCACTTCTGTCCTTCAGTGTCCACATTAGTCATTAGCTCTTATTTTTCCAAGTTATTATCTATATAATTGAGGAATGACAAGAGATGGAGCAACAGAGACTGGGGTGTCAAATAGCCACACCATTAGCTAGAGAGCATAATCAACTGCAGCGGCCTGTTCATCTCACGAGTCATACTCTTCTGAATGGTGTAAACCTCATTCTTAGCTGAAACCATGGTATAGGGCCTAAGTAGAAAAATGGCAGCCGCACAAGCAGCCAAGACAGTCTTGACTGCAGTGGGAGTTTGACACTGATGCTCCAGACAAGCTGACTGTGTCCCCATCATCTCACGACAGTTCTGAAATTACATCACAGACACCTATGTGGGATGCCTACTGGGGTTCCATGACTTCTGAAGTTGAAATTCACCTTCATGATCTCTTACAATGACAGCACAGGATCTGAAATGGCAAGAATCTCATTTCCAGGCTGTCATTTCAGCCTATGATGTGCACCTCTCTGTCAGACTCACACTGGTTGTAATGAAGCCATTTGCCATTATTGAGTCTACTGAATGTGACATTGTCAAGTAAGCACTGTAGAACTTTAGTACATTCCTATCCCCTTCTGGTTATCTAGGTCTCAAGGTCTCCTGACATTGCTTTCAAAAGTGGATCAGTGATAGCATGAACAACACTGTCAAAATCTGGATGGCCTTCTGTGCACTACCCTTGCACTGACAGCTGGACACCATTCCAAGCAGAGCAGCCACTAAATGACCACTCAGGGTTCTAGGGTTCATCAATCACTGCCTCTATGGGGGAATACAGAATGTTATTTCCTCATCTATAGCTTTATACACTTCATCTAGACAGTACCACTGTGAAAGTTTCTGCCACTGTCCAATCGTAGTTCCTAAACTCTTCTTTCCACCCTCTTTTCTCTTTCATTTTCCCTACTCTCCTGAAGCAGGGTCTGCAGCCTGTTCCAATGTCAACATAGCATCTTTGTTTCATAGGCCAGCCCTAATTGCATTTTTCTGTATCCATTACATAATTAAATCTCCCTACAGAGCTCTTTTTCCACCAAGAAAAAAACAGGGATACAAAATTCTTCACAGTCGAGGTTGTTTTTACTCTTCTCCCACTTATATAGAGAGCATAATCAATATATAACTGTGCAATGAGACTTTACACCATTTCACTATTTGTATATGTGTCAAAGAAAAACCACAAAGAAACAAAAGGGATCTATTACAGAAAAGATACATATTTCAGATTCACTTCATATATAAACCTCTCATCTATTCCCATGCTGCAGCCATAGTTCCTTGAGCACATAGAACCAAAGATGAGCTATGAGTTTTTCATTTCAATGTTATTTTCTCTGGTGTTCTAGCCTGGAAACCGTACTTTAGGGGTTCAATAAACCTGATGTAGACTGGACAAAATTCTCTTTCCTCAAGTGACACTTATGTCTCCATTTGCCAGTGGGAGAGTTTTAGAGTTAAGGAACTTCCCAAAGAATATTAAATCAAGAGATCAGAAATGTTGATTAAAAAAAAATAAAGTCAAAACAAAACAGAACAAAATTAATTTTAAAAGCCTCAAAAGTGCAACAACAACAACAACAAACTTCCACTGACAACTTTATAATTCTTATATAAAGAAACTGTGATTACAGAGCACACCTTAAGAACAAGTACAAAACATGCACAATTTCAATACTGGCTGCCTCACACAAAAACAAACAAAAATCAGAGAGAACATTTACGTATACAAAACTTGTCATTTCTATCTCTTGCCTTTTGAAATTACTCACTTCACAGCTAGGGAATATTTCCATACAAACCACACTTGTTTTATGGGGCCAGATCACATTAGTCACAGTTCTTTCAAGAAAAACGTTGATACAGGCCATCTGTCCAAGTCTAGTCAGATTATATGCATATGCAGGCTGAAGCATTAGGCAAAGTATCCAGAGAGAGATAAAGAGCATAAAACCAGGCTGTGTTCTGACTTAGTTCCTCTAGTCTGCTAAAAGGAGATTTGACATCAGTATAAGCAAAATCAGGATGACTTGTCCTCCACTGTTTTCCAGAGAAACCTTGAATAAAGATGCTGGAATTTTCTTCCACATATTCAATAAAATGGACCCATTATCACTATTTTTTAAAGTCCAGTATTAAAGGCATACAGTTGTGTTAAAAAAGACTGGAAATTTCCAGCTTTATGTCTTTTATTTTCTTCCAACCTAATGAAAGCAAAGAAGACTGTGAACTGCTGCATGCTGCATAGTATCAGCCTTCCTGCCTTCCTGTCACATACCTCCTGTATAAGCTAGTCTGGAAGACAGGTCTCTTTTCAACCCTCTTCCTTATTATATTGTGGAAGTTGTTCTCCCTAGTTAAGGCTCTTTTCTTTTTTTGCAGTATTGCTGCAGACATTATGGTCTACGAGTCGGTTATTTGTTGCTTGTCACAAGGTGTCTGTAGCTCACCTTGTGATAATTGTGGTGAAACATCTCCTTTTCTCTTTTCCTCTCCTTTACAGACAGAGAGGAGGGCAGGCATTCTTCCTACATCCAGATGGCAGTCTCCATGCTGGTGTGGACCCAATGCCAATTTGTCTATTTTCTTATATCAAGAAGCCTGCTCATCTTGTTCTGCTGCGGACTTTCAGAAAAGGCATGCCATTCATGGCAGCTTGGAGGGACAGGATAGAGAACTTTTATTTGGATTAGATTCTGGGATTTTCTGTGGTGAACATTCTGTAAGGTAGACTTCCAGAACTCCATACACAGAATCAACAGTGCACGGCTAGATGTCCAGGAAGGTAGTCAACAAACCAGATACAGCTGAGTTTTCAGCCTTTGTTGTATAACAGGTGGAATGTCCACAGTGATACCAATGACACCCTCACAACTAAACAATGGAAAAACTGACCAGACAATTTGGCTTTAATAGTACTTACTTACAAAGTATAAATGTAGATGGTAAACACATGTAGGATTTTCCCCTTTCAGTCCCCAAACGTTCCGCAAGCAACTAATAACTTTTAAGTTGGAAACAACTTGAGTATTATTATCAAAACATTTGCTGCATTCAGGCCATTTCTGAACAATGTGTTGAGAAAGCTCAGTTTTGAAATGCCAGCTATATAGGTTAGTTGTACATAAAGGCCATAGAGAAGGCTTCTCTTCTGTCTTAAGCATTAGATCTTAAAATCAGGTTCAAAATCTACTTTCTGTGAACATATCCTGATGAGTACAATACTTCGGGAAGCAAACATAAATAATATGAATGCACTTTCCAGATTTTCAAGTAAATTGTGATGATTACTCCCATATGTAACTGTTTCTATATTACATGATCACGGTTTGCCATGGAAATCCTTCATTTTCCCACTGCCTTCCAGCTGCTAGTGTGCAATGAAATGAACTAGCTGCTCGGTCATTGTTCTTGATTTTTGTTTTCCTTTTTAAAATAAATCCCAACACTTTAAATTTTCTTTAGGATTCATTTGTTATATGGGACAGCTGGTGGAACAAGGAAGGAAATTGTTTGGAGGGTAACGGTGACTTAGAAGTGGGCTGAGGGATTATGCAATAACATGTGATTTCCCAATGTTTTAAAATATTATCTCATGGAAAGTGCATAACAATAAACAAATTTGAATGGAAAAAAAAAAAAAAAGTAGCATGGGTAGCCAGGATTTAGAGAATCAACAAGATCTGTAAAGGTTACAAATCCTTTAAACAAATGGTGTGCATACCTTGTCAGCTGTATAAATACCTTCACTTTTTCTGGTTGTTTCTTCCACACATAAGTCAAATATTGGTTTATATAACTTGCATCTCAGATAAATTAGGAATCATATATTATTTCTTTTTTCCTCAGGTGTCTACACTGCTTTGTTTGAGGAGGACCACAAAGGATAAAACTATTGAATTTGACACAACTGGTTAGTGTGAGATAATTATATACTTCTGCTATCCACTATACAGTAGTCTACTATCCACTACACCATCTCAGAAACAAAAGCAAAATTTTAAGCTCTCCATTGGTTTCAAAAGCATGAAAATGTTTTCTGGCCAAGAATACAGGGAGGTCAGTGCAGACACCTGTTCTTATTCTATGACAGAAAGAGAATGCTAAATACAGTCACTGCTGCTAAAACAAACTGTAGTCCACTGTGCTCATGATATTTCCCCACACAAGGAGCAGCTATAGCCTTGATCTTCTTCTTCCCTCCCACATACCCTACTAAATCTTGCATGCACATATACACTCATTTATCAGTCCTAATCCCCATCTTGGTGAATTTCCTGAATACATCTAACAGCTGCTTTCCCAAGGCTAAGCCTACAGTGTATTAGATAAGAATGGGCTGGTTCAGAGAGTTCAGGTACTGTCATAAATTCCATACAAAGCTATAAATCATAGTTCTTGATGTCAGTCGCAGTATGCTTTGCCTTATTAAGATATCCCATACAGCAAAACAATGTTTAACATTCTACAATAGAAATGTACTTATGATTTGCATTTATTAAGTGCTATTATTTGGTCACCTCACTTCTTGTCTGAATGGCTTTTGGCAGAAACATCAATTACATCATCATATTTCAGGCAACAGCACCAGAACTTCAGTGATCTCCAACACTTTTGAGTTTTAGAATCGTCCTTTATGTCTCATGCAGTCAATGAAGCTTAGGACCACCTTCAGATTCTAAGTCATTTTTTACTTTATATTCTACTGGTAAGACCAACCAGCCAGGGTTGATATGCCATAATTACACATTTAAAGGCCATGCAGACTTTAGCCAAATAATCAAAGTAAATTTTATTTCTCAGAGAGATCCAGATAAATTAGATGAGAATCAGTCTGAATATCTGTCCTGTTTTTTGTTAGCGTAATTTTCTTCATAGTGTCTTGTATGGTGCCGTGTTTTGGATTTATAATGAAAATAGTGTTGATAACACATTGATGCTTTAGTTGTTGCTGAACAGTGCTTTCAGAGTCAAGGACTTTTCTGTTCCTCATGTTGCCCTGTCAGCAAGAATGCTGGGAATGCGCAAGAAGCTGGGAGTGGACACAGCTAGGATAGTTGACCAAAAGTGACCAAAAGGATATACCATTCCATATGAGCTCATGGTGAGCAGTAAAACTGGGGGAAAAGGAGGAGGCACTCAGAGTCATGAAATTTGTCTTCTCAAGTAACTATTACTCATGGTGAAGTTCTGCTTTCCTGAAAATGGCTGAACATCCTCCTGCAGATGGGAAGTAGTGAATTAATTCCTTATATTGTTTTGCTTATACATGCAGCTTTTGCTGTACGTCTAAACTGTCTTTATATCAACCCACAATTCTTCTCACTTTTTCCTTTCCAATCTCTTTTCCACCCTGCTTAGGGGAATAAGCAAACTGCTGTGTGGTGCTTAGTTGCCTACCAGAGTTAAACCACAACAGTATCAAATCCCAACATTACACGAAAAATAGGAGGGAAGCTAACAATGATTTCTGTTTTACTAATTTTCCACAATTGCAGGATTAGGTCCACTGAAATCACCAAAGAAAGGCTGCCATAGCCATGCTGAAAGAGAAGAGGTGAAAAATTACACAAGAAAATTTGGCTAAACAAAGATTTCCAGACTAAGTCTTAACCTGTATTTGTCTGAGCAAGAATTTGAATGTCTGTGTGAGTATCAAGAGCACTCTGATCACCAGTTTCATTTAATATACAATTTTACTTACTTTCTGGAAAAAATAAAGGAGCATTTTCAGGAAACATTAAAAAAAAAAAAAGTCACATCCACTATTTTGATTTCTGAATGCATGCCCTTATGTAACATACACAACATCTTCCGTTGTAAAAAGGAAACCAGAAGCCAAGCTAAGCAGTAGAAGTATATAGGCTGCAAGTATTTGATTTTACAAACAAGTAGAAATGTACTGGAAAAAGCATGTAGAGATTGAAAATATTCTATTTAGATTTAACACCATGTAGATCTGTTTAGATGTAACACTGTAACATGAACTTGTCTTCTATGTGTCAAGTGTAGGAAAATCTTCCACCTAAGGAGAGTGACCTCATTAAATTTATGGTAACTAAAATCTGTGACTGTCTGTGGCATTCTATCATCTTTCAGGTAGGAAAAAAAAAATAAAGGTCACCAGAACTGCAAAGTTCCTAAAATTCCCAACTTCCCTCTCATTTTTGTTTTGTTTTAGAACATCTTCAAACAATCAAATTAAAAACAAACAATCAAATGATCTTTTGTAGCTCCCTTTGAGTTTTTGTGTTCGACTGTAGTCTTTAAAACCCATGTTTCCATTGGGAAGCAATAGTTTTGGTCATGGTAGAATATCTTATCTGATACTGATATTACTAGTACTTATCAAAACTGTGTGCTAACCATGACTTGAGTGGTTGTTTATAGCTCTTCAGCACTGTGATAATTTTTTGTACGTTATCATATACACATAACCCAAGATATCTTATCTATCCCAGTATATTTTCTGTGGTGGTACTGAATTGTGCATCCCAGATGGCTGTCTGTTCACAAAAAATGTTGTAAATCAGTAGTTGGTAGGCCACATAGTGTAGTGGTGGAAGCAGCCAGTAAAAGAATTTGATGGGAATGCCTCATTCACCACTGATCCCCATTTGGGATTGAAGACGCTGTTAGTAATTTGCATAATTTAGATTAACTTCAAAACCAGGGCAACACAGGCGAAAGAAAACCCTCTTTCCATTGGCCTTCAAAATAAACACATATAGAGGAAACCTAAGGCTATGATATATAAAATGATTTTTTACTCTTCCTTACTTCTTTTGGGAAGAATCAGCATAACACAATAGCCAGTTCCTGGGGGGTGGTTATTAGGTCATAGATGTCCGTGGAGTTATTCAGATTCATGACAGTTCAAGATACGGTCCTGTATAATGTTTGTTTATGAAGCACTCAAGTTACATATTTTCTCCTGTTTTTTTTTTTTTGTTTTTTTTTTTTTTTTTTTACAACAGAACAATTCAGAACATAAAGAAATTATGCAGTCACAGAGAGGTGTCAGTTATACTCTTTGAAAAACAAAACATGCTCATGTACAAACAGAAGAGTTTTGTAACAAGAATCTAAAAATAACCAGAAATCAAAATTTTAAATGAAGAGGCCAGTGATTAATAAGAATCAGACTGCATCATCTGCTTTCAGTCATGTAAAGACAGAATTGGCAAGTGACAGGAGGTGATATCACTGCAAAAAGTCAAGAAGCATCAAAACGTCATCTATATATTTTGCTACTTTTGGGTTGTAGTCTGATGTTTCTGCCTGTCCTTTTATTTTATTTTATTTTATTTTATTTTATTTTATTTTATTTTATTTTATTTTATTTTATTTTATTTTATTTTATTTTATTTTATTAATCCTTAGAAGAGTAACATGAAAGATGTGAAAATATTGTTTCTTTTTTCTTTTCATCCCACTAAATCAGTTTCATATATGTGCTGTGAGTATATCTGAGCTGAAAACCAACTTCTAATTAATAGTGTATGGTGGTCTTTCATTTTAATTCAGGCATAGATAATAAAATCCAGATGAAATTATATAACCATTGGTAGGTAGAAACCACAAGAAAAATGTATTTTATCAGAAAAGCTATAGAAAGAACCCACTGGGGCAGCTCTAAAATTCATAATAATCATTTCCATATACAGTTTTGTTTACATGTGTTCCTAAAAGGAAACAGTTTGCATTATACAAACACAGTGAAAACATCCTTTATGCCACTGAAAAAAATAATGCCCATATAATCTATGTTATTGTGATCCAAACTATGAGTAAGAGTGTCTGTATCACATGGAAGTATATGCTCAACTGGCTTCTTTGCAGTGAAAAAATATGTTGTAAAGTGAAGAAATTGCAGTAATTGGGCAGATTTAAACTACAGTTTTGTCTTCAAAAAAATCTAATGACCTCTGGGAAATGTTGCAAGACTGATCTCTTTCTGCAGGCGTTTCCTTATTCATTAATCTATTTTAATTATTGTCCATGGGCAAAAGTGCAAAATTGGCCTTGATCCACAGCAGTATTCACTGCTGTCACTTTGGGAGGTTCACAGAAAGATCAAGGATAGTTACTGTAGCAACTAAATATTTAATCACTATTATTTCTTCAGTACCCTATGGTTACACACAGCATCGTTGTTAAGTCAATGTGCTCATTGTTAGCTTACCATCTCTGCTCTTTATTCTCTCAATCTCTTTTTCTTTCTCCTTTCTGAACTTTCCCTCTTCTTAGGAAACTGTCCTTTTCCATCCTATGTTAGACTTTATAGCACTGCTGACGAAAACCTTATTACTAAACTGATCTGTAGTAGTTAATAGTGTTAATTGATACTGATAATGAAATGCCATTAACTGGTCTAGTCCTTCCTTGGAATAAACAGGATAGAACAGTAATTCATATCTCATTGCTTCGCTTTGAAAGGCTTTCTACAGACCTGAAGGTACTGATATGTATATTCCACATAGTATGCTTTCTGTGGAATGAGTTACATATTGTCTCCAATGGACAGAAACACAGTATTTGCTTGACATAAAACACAACGGAAGTGTGCGCAGTAGCCACATAAATATGTCACATTTTTTTTCACACCAGTGAATTTCACAATTCTACTTATAAAAGGTATTTAAAAGATTTAGTGAACAAGTGAGCTTGATATCTGTGATCAGCCATGGTTAAGTTCACCTGGCTTTTCAGCCAATGGGGCTAAAATCAGTCTTTTGGGACACTAAGGACTTGTGATGTGTGATCGTTGTAAGGAAAAGAAAAGATCTGGCTAATAATTATATCTACTATATTTAAGCTTTTCAGATAATCTTGAGAGGTATTTAGCAACTTATTTAAAGCTCTATTCCTGCATCTAATTCTATCTTCCTGGTTGGTATTCCTGCTTGGTTTTACATTAGCTCAATTTCACTCTTTTTCTTGAAACTACTTGTTTTTTTGCTTTTTTTTTTTTGTCTTGCTCTTATCTTGTGATCGTGTTTTTTGACCAAAGTTTTAGTTTACTGCATACTTTCTTTGGGGCTCAGGTCATAAACCCTCCAGTAACAACTTGGGGTTTTGTTATGTTTTATTATTATTATTATTATTATTATTATGACCATTTAAATAATCTTCCTTACTGACAACTTTTAAATTCAGTCTTTCCAATCCTGTTTTAGCAACAACAACAACAAAATAAAAAGATATAAATCAGATACCAAAAGCTGATTCCTAAGTGTGGGTAATAATAAACTATAATTGATGTAATTAATATAAAAAGAAATTGCAAACTCTTATTTCTAGTTCAGTGTGTTATTTTTCTGGGAGCTGATGAGGGTATAAGAACAGAGATTTAACACTGGAAATAATGCTATGAAAGTAACTCATTTCAGATAGGTAGCACAATGAGTTCACTGTGTGCCTGTGTGCTCAGGATGGTCTATGAGAAACCTTCCTCTATGGAGATTTCCCAGTTTATATGGCTAAGTTAACTTTTAAGGCATTTTGTAACAAAGTGAGTTTTTTCTCCTGTATTTTAATAAATCTGAAAGCAGGCATAACATTTTTTTTTAATCCTCTCCCAGAAAAGTAGAATAAAATCAAGATAGAACAGCCTGAAATCTTTTGGTTTGTTTGTTTTGTATACAAACTGTTCCCCTTAGACACAAAAGTAAAGAAATATAGGAATATATTTCCATCCATGTGCACATTTCTTGATGAACATTACTCATGTCATTTTCCAAAATGAATTATTTTGCTAAGACTGAAGAGGAAAGAGCAAAAAATATTACTGAAATCCAGGAACATGCATTTCAAAATACAAACCTTTTCAAGTTTGCTGCAGTAGTAGTTATCAGACAGAAAAAATAATGTATTTGAATAAATATTTATGTAAATTATAACAGCATTGTGACTTCTATTTCTTTGTATACCTTGCAGGCAAGTTAAGAAAACAACAGTAAGACATAAAGAAGATGTAAAATGAACTCTGTGTCAATCTCTGTTTTACTCTATTACTCTGCTCCAGCTTGGTAATAATTATTTTTCCCTGCAGTATGTTTCCATAAGCAATCTTAAATAGAAAAGCAATAATGAACATGAAATTTATTTACAATATGCAAATGTAGGAACATGAAATTACATAAACTAGAGATTAAATTACTTTTATGCCTTTCTACCAAAATGGGTGTGTATCAAAATTGTTATTCATCCCCATAGTGGTACTCAAGTAAAGATACTTGAAATTGATTTCAAAGTCCTGTTCTAAAGACTCTAAGACAAAATAAGTCTTAGGGTCGCATATCTGGACTTTAAATCTTCTTTTTTAGTTTCCTTTTTATTTATGTCTTAGTTTTACTTAACCATAGATCTTAGCAGAAATGTACATCCTTCATAATTTCCTTTCAGATCTTGTGAAGAGTTATATTACAGCTCTAGTTTTTGTATCATATATTTCACATATTTTATTACTCTGAATTAATCTGAAATGATCATTTTAAATTATTTTTCTGCCTTTCCAGATATTATTCTTTGTCATTAAGAAAAGTAAAATCTATGCTTCTGTCTTTACATTGTTTATGGGGCTTGCATGTTCTACTTATTTCTTTGAGGAGCTTCTAGTTTGCATTTGTCAGTATCTTGCATGAATGGACATTTTTTAACTTCTAAAATTTTGTAATTGATTTGATTATTTTGGCAATAATATTTCAATAACATGTATGCAGAGACACACTGTTCTCCGGTAGCCTCTAAATCATAGGTTTTCAGACTGTTACTCAGTCTGAAATTTACCCATTCTTTGAAGAAAAGTAAAATTATTCAGGACATACACGCTTATTGCGTTTGAATGAAGATATCGCAGCATCATGAGTTAAAGGGACCAATCTTCCTGTCTTTCTTACACTGAAAGTAATATATCAATTTCATGTTAGGATGGATGGAAACACTTCCTTATTTTTTGGTGTTTACTCTTGCAAACATATAACAGGAATATTTTTTAATTTCTCAATTCCTTTTCATGTTAAATATTGCCTGAAAACTGTGATATTGACGTAGTTCTGTTGACCCTGACCATCCACAGTTCCTTTTCTGATGAATGTGTGAAAACAACACGAATAATACTTCAACATTGTCAGCTTCAACAATATTACCTGCAGGAGATATCTATTTTAATTCATAATTCTACATTGCAGCTCTCAGACTGTACGTGTTTCCTATTTTTTTTACTCTATTTTTGGATTATTAAAAAAAAAAAAAGCCAAAAGCCAAAATTATATAACAGCTCATGAAAATGTTTTTCTGTCCTGTCAGGAAGATGGAAACAAGAAATCAAATGTCCTTAAATTTCCTCCCACTAACTATGAGGAATGTTTATGGCATTGAATTTATGAATTTTCTAAGCTTTCCTAGTAGCATTTCATCATATGAAATGCAAGCAGTTTGCTGTACTTACATTTTGTTTACTAGTTTTTCTTGTCATATCTTGCTAATGCTTTCATTTTAATAATAACAAGATTTTTATGTCTGCTCAGTGAATTCCCCTTTCCTTTGCCTAATCTGCACATGAGAGATGAAAGGGATTTCTTTGAAATGACATGAAAGAAAAAAAAATAATAATAATATTCTATACATAAGGATAAAGGAAATGTGTTATTTCCATTTGAGAAGAAAAGAAGTAATTTTACTGTTCCAGTATGTATATACTTCAGCAAAATTATTAAAAATCAGTGATTAATATGCTACCTATATTTGGCCAAATCGTTATTTTTACTGAAAAACTGATCTCTCAGTAAGAAAAAATGTTAAAGGTTTTCAAACAAAACAAAACAAAACAAAACAAAACAAAAAAACCACTGCTTCAGAACATATAAAATACAGTCTAACTGGACCAAACAAAATTTTGTAAACTTATGTAATATACTTTATGTCCTTGGAAGATTCAACCTCTATAGGAAGCAGAATCTATCAAGTCTTTAAATTCATACAGTTCTCACTATTTTTCATCAAAAGCCAACCTGTACATAATTCAGGAGGTTAGTGCTATGAACTACCATGGAACGGCACTGATTTCTCATCAATCCATCAACATTGCCATGTGTTTTCAATAACTTGATGACTTTTGAAACACTTAGAACTCACATTAGAACAAAACTCACTTTTCATCATTCTAAATTAGCTACAGCACATGTAAATTTTTTTCAATCTTTCCTCTTCCACAAGTTATTTTCTGGAAAGATTTTTTTTTTTACTGGCAGTTAATACAAGCATCATATTCACTTTCAATGATATCTTTCAAGAGCAAGTGGATTTCCTTAGGGGAAAAAATATAACCTTACCTTATTTAAAACAAACAAACAAACGCACTTCTACTACTTCATTGAATATTGCCATAAATTGTGCCACTTTTGGTGTCACCTAACAGAGTAAGAAAGGTTAAGTAACAAAAACTAATCAGGAAAAAAAAACGAAGAGGGAACCTACTGTACAGGCAAAAGCAGAAGCTATGTTCCTAATCCTCATAGGTAATTAGTTTGACCTGTTTTGACTATCAGTTTAGTCATCTGTTTTTTTTTCTTTCCTTTTTTTTTTTTTTTAAATATATATATTAA
This sequence comes from Anser brachyrhynchus, assembly GCF_964034855.1. Taxonomy (NCBI): domain Eukaryota; kingdom Metazoa; phylum Chordata; class Aves; order Anseriformes; family Anatidae; genus Anser; species Anser brachyrhynchus. The sequence continues at coordinate 23,863,549 of NC_137699.1, read as the reverse complement.
AATTTCATTGCATATTCCAAATAGTTAGATTGCAGCATTCTGTGCAGAGGAAAGGGATTTGCGGGTGCTGATTGATGCTTGCCTGAACATGAGCCAGCAGTGTGCCCAGGTGGCCGAGAAGGCCAATGGCATCCTGGCTTGTATCAGGAATAGTGTAGCCAGTAGGACCAGGGAGATGATTGTCCACCTGTTCTCTGCTCTGGTGAGGCCACATCTCGAGTATGGTGTTCAGTTTTTGGGCCCCTCACTTCAAGAAAGACATCGAGGCTGTGGAATGTGTCCAGAGAAGGGCTACAAAGCTGCTGAAGGGCCTGGAACACAAGTCATGTGAGGAGCGCCTGAGGGAGCTAGGGTTGTTTAGTTTGGAGAAGAGAAGGCTCAGGGGAGACCTTATTGTTCTTTACAACTACCTGAAAAGAAGGTGCGGGGAGCTGGGAATCAGCCTCTTCTCGCAGATAACTAGTGGTAGGACTAGTGATAGGAGGGAATGGCCTCAAGTTGCGACTGGGGAGGGTTAGGTTGGATATTAGGAGACATTTCTTCTCAGAAAGAGTAGACAGACATTAGAACGGGTTGCACAGGGAAGTGGTGGATTCACCGTCTCTGGAGGTGTTTAAGGAAAGGTTGGACCTGGTGCTTAGGGACATGGTTTAGTGTGTGACTTCGGTAGTAAAGTGATGGTTGGACCAGATGATCTTGGAGGTCTTTTCCAACCTTAATGATTCTTATCTGATTCCAACAGAGCTAACAAAATAATAACTATAGTTTTGTGATTGTGTCAACTGGATTAACAAAGACAGAGTTCACATTATAAGACTACCTGTACAGGGAAGGGAGAAATGTATTTCAGCTAAAGGCAATATAAGTCTTGGCTATTCTCCCAGATACTGTTCAACTCATCCTTGTCTTCACTGAATTTGTAAATAGCTGAAGTTAATATATTCTGGTTCTTCTCATTGAAATTTGCCGTGACCTTAAAGTGAGTCATGATTTTACTCTCTGCTATTCTGAGCAACTGCAATTCTCTCTTCATATGTACTGTGAGCAGGGGGCTTTTCAGAGCTTCTTCATATGTACTGCTGAAAAGCAGGGGGCTTTTCAGAGCTTTGATTTTCCATCTCACTTGGAAATATAAAATAAATAAACGAGTAAATAAATAAATAAATAAATCGGAGTTCACATTTTCACTGAAAGCAAGCCTGAGACTTCTTAAGAGAAAAAGGTTTTATTTGGCTTTTCACTGTTGTCTAACTTCCCATGGTAGTCAGAGATAAATCAGTAGCTTTCTGAGCAACAGAAACTTCCTTCATATTAACCTTAACTCCTCGTTTATTGGAAAAATATGAAAGACTGGAATGTGGATGACAAAACAGTTCCTCCATATGACAGAGATATTTCTCTGCGCAGGAAAAAAATCTTGAAGCAAACAGGTGTTTGTTGTTGTTGTTGTTGTTGTTTTTGTTTGTTTGTTTTTATTTGTATGTTTTGTATTGGTTCCCAAATTGACCAACATAAATGTGATGAGGGAGAGTGAAGCTCTTTCCTAAAAACTGGAAGTTGACTTCAAGTTCAAAGTACTTTAGCACTTGGATCAATATGTTAAATGAAATATAAACATGGGACTCAGCAAGGTACATCCAACAAAGTACAACCTATCCCAGCTCACTTCATATGAGGGAATAAATAATATATAATTAGAATGACAATCACTACCTATATCTTCTGGGATACATGTTCACATTCATAGTCTTTCATCAGAGGGGTTATAACAATATGAAAAGGTGTCATAGTTTTTACTAGGGTAGAGTTAATTTTCTTTGTAGAAGCTTACACAATGCTGTGTTTTGGATTTTTGGTGAAAATAATGGTGATAGTACACTGATGTTTTCAGTTGTTGTAGATCGGTGTTTGCACAGAGCCAAGGACTTTTCAGCTTCCTGTGCTGCCTTGCCAGTGAAGAGGCTGAAGGTGAACAAGGATCTGGGAGGGTATGGAACCAGGACAGTTGACGCAGACAGACCAAAGGGATGTCCCATACCATATGGTATCATGCTTAGGAATATAATCTGGGAGAAGCTTAGAAGGAGGAGCTAAGAAGGAGAAAGGGCATACATTTAGAGTGATGGCATTTACACGTGAGGAACCCTGCTTTCCTGGAAGTGGCTGTATGTGTATCTGTTGATGGGAAGTAGTGAATAAATTCCATGTTTTGCTTTGCTTAAGTGCACAGCTTTTGCTTAACCTACTAAACTCTCCTTGTCTCAACCCATGAGTCCTCACACACTTACCTCTCTGATTCTCTCCCCCCGTCCTACCTTGGAAAAGTGAACAGGTATTTAGCCTGTGATATTTAGCTGCCTGATGTGTTTAAGCTACAACAAATGGCTATAAATTACCTTCCTCTATGAATTTTGCATAAACAAAAGAAATACTATCTTCCTTTGGAAATGGGAATTTACTCTGACCTATGTGGGTAGTGACCTCAGTGGAGTGTTTGCAGTTCTTTACAGATGGATCTCTACGATGGATCTTACTCTGATTTTTAGCCAAATGAATTTGAAAACATTCTAATGCATAATCTAATTTCTTATTAAAGCAGATATTTCACAATGGCTAGAAGTAGGGCAGCCTATTTCCTTAATGGCAGAAAAAAATCACAGCTGATCAACCATTTCAGAATTTGAGACTTGAACTAAAACTTGCACAGCAAAAATCACTTAAAATGCTACTGTCATTTCGTTAGTTTTTCACTTTTCATTCTGTCCACTTAGACTGACAAGCCAGTTTAAATAGACACAAGTGTACACGGATTCTTGGATACGATGAGCACTCAGCATAATCTATCAAACATAATAATTTTGATTTAAGTTTTCTTAGGACCATAAGACTACCAAAAACAGACAAAAAAGAGGTAATGCTATAGTGATGCTTAAGTAGCCAGGTCAAGCACTGACCAAGACTATGTGTCTAAATATCCTCAAAATTACTGATGTCTCAGTAGAAACAGGGAAAAAAACTAGAAGAATTAGAGCTTTTCGTTCAATATGTAATCAGCTGGATAATTTTCTACATAACTCTTTTGTATTCTGATTGCCTAATGGACTTCCTCCTTAGGACTGAGAAGCTTTCTACCTTTTAATTCTAGGGAAAAATGATGAAAATATCTGTTCTTTTTTCAGCAATTTGCTAGAGCTGGAGATATACGACACTTCGTTTGTTCTTCTCCCTTCCCCTTGTTCCCTGTCCTTTATATTTTCTGTGAAAATATCAAAATAGAAAGTGAGTTTCCAGAGTCCAGCAGAGTTATTTTAGAGGAGCACAGTTAGCATCTGTAGATGACCATCTGAGAGACTAATAAAGTCATCTGAAATAGGAAATTAAAAACCATAGGGATAACACTCTGTGGGTTTCTTCCTTACATAAGAAAGAAATAGTTATATCCCGTGGGCTTTCTCTGTAGGAGGGACAAGGGAAATGTTTTAATAATATATAAGTGGTTTGATTTCTATACAGCTGATGAAGTTTTGCAGTGGTGCCAGACTCTGACCATTTATATGTCTCATTTTCTGTCTCATCTTCTTTCTTTTTTCTTTATGTTTCTTCACAGTAACAATATTAGTATTGCTATTGCTGTCAGAACCAAGCAAATATTAGCATCTTTATGTTCTGATTTTCTGTTATTGTTTTCCATGATAAGGAAAGAACAGTCCAATAGAAAAAAAAAAAAAAAGAAAAAAAAAAGAAAAAAAAGTTTCCTGTAGAATTTTCCAGATGTGGAAAATCTTGTGTGATCTGTAATTAGTAGTGTCAGCCACTTCTACTACTACTCCATTTTCACATCTTCCCTTCCTCATACTCATACAGTGAGACTCTTCACATCAGGAAGGGACTTTCAAATTCATAATACTTCTAGTAAAATATATGTGGTAATATGATCTATGTATACTGAAACATATCAAAGTATCTTCCAAATGTAAGTCATTCCTTGATTTTTAAAATTTGAGCTTAGCTATATAAATGGAGAGTTGTAAAGATTCATTAACTTCTGTTTTTACAGCATTCTGCATATTATAATACAAAGTAGTGAACATGTACTGAGTATTAATTGTTACAATTAGGATGAGATGGAGACAGAGAAGAATCAGAGACTAATATTCAATAACCAGAAATGTGCTGTCCCAGGTTTTCAGTTTAACTACTCAGCTTTAATATTGTGTAAAAAAAATGCTTTAAATTTCATACAAAATGTGTACAGTTTTATTTTAATGATCCTATAAAATTTTAATACAAAAATAAAACATAAATTAAGCTGAAGGAAATGGAGCATTCTCTTTTTAATATGTTAGTCATTTATTGCAGCCCAGCTGAGTTCTAGCGGGCTTTTTTCCTTGAGTACATTGTCTGAGACCTTAAATGAATATATTTAAGGATGGATAAACAACATTCATCAATCATGAAAAGTGGGGTGCTCTTTAAATCCTATCCATCATGACAGTATTTTTGTCAGAATAACTGGTCACTGCTCACATAGCAGTGACCCACATAGGCAAAAGACTGTCCTTGTCCCAAAGCTGTGCTGTTTAACGGATTATAAACATCGTTGCCAGTGCCAGCTCTCCACTGAGAAGAAAAAGTAAATGCTCTTGGTGGAGGAAAAAAAAAGCAGAACCACAACTCTGCAGGAGTTGTTGCAGAATGACAGAAACCTGTGCTTAGAAGTAGACAGAAAGTAGATGCAAGACAAGGTCTATTTACATGATCTGTAAACATATACTCCATAGCATATACAGGAGGGAAAACTCATTGTAATTTACAGACTAATGTTGAATAAGGTTTGGAGTATACCTCTGACTGAACCCTTAGTACCACAGGAGGGTAAGTTTCAGGAACTCAGTCACAAAGTTTGGTGTATTCATTGAACTGTCATTAAGAGCCCTCAGCAATATTAATACAATACACAATTGCATTTTTGGGAACTAGACTGACATGCTCATTTTGTATCTGTCAGGCTGAAATTATTATTATTTTATACCTCATTGATGATTTAATCGTGTCTTTTCCCAGGTACTTATGTAGTCCCGAAAACTTTGAAGCTAGATATTTTTGGAATTAAGATTTTTTTTTTGCTTTCATTATAGCTAAGATAGTGCATGCTTATCTAGTTGCTGCCAAATAAGAGTATTCTTAAGAAATTTTGTAAAGACTTGAAAAAGATAAATCTGTATGGCCAGTGGCTTCTATACAGCTTTATTTTCAAGAAAAGAAAAGAAAAAAAAAAAAACAACTTATTATCCATGCTTTAAAAATAATCAGGTTTATGCTAAATACGAATGATCCAGCTTATTGCAGGTGGCGTCTTAGAGAGACGGGGAAATAAAGGGCTGTAATTATAGATATAATTATACATAATAATATGCAGACTACTACCTTAATACGCAAATCCCTCATTGTGCAAATGAAATGCAAAACACCTTTGACCCCTTTAGGACAGACAGATTTTTTTCTTGAACAAGCCCTTTGAGAAACACCTGAGAAATACATAAATAGACACTGAACCATTTATTTGGCATCGTGGACATTGCAGTCTGTTTTCCTTACCAAAATTAATGCCATAGCATAGTGTCCTTGAGAACAAGTCATAGTAGAAAGAATAATTTGTCTAGTCCCAAAGGTAGCTTTTCAAATACTATTAAAACAAACAAACAAACAAAAACTGCTGTGGAGATAAGGAAGCATAATGAATCAGGGAAGCTAAAAGAATCTCAGCCCAAATACTATGTTGTGCTTGATTTGGAAACTGAGCTTTCACCTTTCCTGACAAAAATTCTGCTTGTGAAAACAATGTGTTGAATTCCTGAATCTTGTCCTTCTCCCACCTGAATGCAAAAACATTAACAGGTTTTTCACCACGATAAAATTTCCTTTGGAAAAAAAAAAAAAAAAAAAAAAAAGATAATATGTCCTGACACAGAGCTCACTATCTCATATTACTTTTGAAGTAAAAGGTAAATTTTGATGTTAGCTACTTGGGGATGCATGGTGTTGCTACACAAGGAACTGTGGCTGCTTAAAGCAGAGAGAATCCCAGTAGAATCTTCTCATGATCGTTTTCCTCTACAGTTAGCTTGTTCAAGATCACATTTCCAGTTAGGTTAAGAAAGAATATTGTTATCATACCTTTGATGCACAAGTTATAACGTGGAGATCCTGGGACGTCTTTATAATGGCTATAGCTAACATTTATTTGGCAGAACACTTCCTGAAATATACCACGCTTATAGGAATAAGTGAAATGATAACCATTTCATGGGAGGTGATGAACCTAAGCAACTTTAATCAAGACCCACTAGAACTGAAAAACAAAAGTATCTCACAGAATCCATATCTCCCACATGCTATATATGACTGTACATAACATATCTGGTTGTTAGTTCATAAGATAAATTTTACCTATAAATAAGCAGTGAAATCAGATAAATGTAAAGCACAATATACTTCAGAAAAAAATCATGTAGTGTCCCCAGTGAACTATTTTCAAAATCTCATTATTTAGCCTTCAGACAGTGTTAGACTTTCCATGCTTTCAGTCAGTGTTGCACCTTCAAATGAAGATTCAATTGCCATGAAGCTTATTAAACATTGCTGTTAAGGGATATATACCAACAAGGTTGCAATAAATAAACCATCACACTCTTTATTAAGAAGAAGAAGAAGAAAAAAAAAGTCTTTTAGTCAACATAGACAGAGATAAGATTGTTTTACATTCATAGTACAAAGTGTCATAATGGCAAATGAAAAAAATCTCAGCTAGAAATTCATTTTAATTTCATGATTGAAAATGTATTTTATTTTTGCTCCAGGTTTACTCATGTATTTTCACTTATATGAGCTGAAAGGTAGCCATTGTAAGATTTATCACTTTCTCTCTTTAAAAATAAAGACAACCTTCCTGGTAACCTGGTCTTTCAGTTGTTAAAGAGTAAAGAGATCTCCGTCAGCTGAGATGACTCTGTGGAAAAATCTCCATTTAGTTTGTCCTTCCAAAGTCAAGAGTGTGATTATTCCATAATTCTCTCACCTGATTAATTCTTAACTATGAACATAATTACACTCTCCAGAAGGTAAATCACTCTTATAAATCAGTTGCTGCTGACAGTTCATTCTTCTGCACTCCAGCACAGTGCAGCAAAGTCAGCCTGAGACTGTAGAAACAGGAGTTGATTGTTAGAACAGATTTTGCAGAAATTCTACTCATAAATGAATTGCAGGAAACATGATGCTGCAACAAAAGCACAAGAAAAAAAAATCAATGAAAAAAAGCAAAAAAAAAAAGTTATAAATCTTTCAGCTACTGCGGAAAATTTTTCAATCACCAGAAAGAGTGAAGATAGCAGTCCCTGGGTATACACTTGTTCTGCTGCCAGCTGAGGAGAAGAAACCACTTGATACTTACGAACTCTAATCCACTGTTACCTTGCCAAAGGTGGGCTTGGAACTGGGATTGGCTTCAAACAATAAATCCTATGAAAATATATCACATGAAAATGCTGTACAATCTATACTTCTTATATTCCATTCCCTCACACATAGATTTAGCAAGTCATTTTTCCTGGCTCTAGCTATTTATCAGTTTGGTGCCTTAGACCATAAGTTATAATAATATTGTGTGACTACAACTCCCAGTGGTATGAAAGGATCTCCAATGGGCTCCACTTCAAATGGAGGAAAGGTAAATCTAATATTTTTTTTCAATATGTCCCCCTTTTTGACAAGAAGGGAGAGATTAGAGCCTAATCTCTATGGCCTAAAAAAAAAAAAAAAAAATCTTTTAATCAGATTTTCTGAAACATCCAAGAGAAGAAGAAAACCTACCTCCTATACCAGAAGCAACATCTTCTACTGCTTAATCTTGGACTGTAGAAGACGTCTGTGATACATATGAATTCTGAAGAATGTCTTTGCAAGTCACAGAGGAACAAACCAGCTTGACAGAATGATAGATGCCGAATTGGTTCTGGGCCTGATATGATTTTATTTTTTATTTCCGCACAAGAATATGTACTGACCTTTTCTGAATAACCTTACGTATTTTTTTCCACAGTATCAGTGAGTTCCATGGAGTGATTCTGATAAATGCAATACAGTTAGCCTTTGCCAAATAAATAATCTGACCTACTGATGTCTCAACTTTATTATTTTAGAAAGTATAAAAAAAAAAATCATAAATCCTTTGTATCTTTGCATTTGACGTATTGTTCACTTTATTGCAAATTCATACTGTCTTTTCTTTAGAAAGCTAAATAATAGGTTTTAAAACCTCTTTGGATACAGAAGACACGATTATCATGAATGCTTTTAATCATTTCTGATTCCTTTTTCTGGTCCCTTTGCATCGTTCTGGTTTCCCAAGTGAAATGTCAAATTACTATGATATAATGAAACATTTAAAAAATATATTTCCAAATAACTGGGCCAGATTTACTCCTGAAATTAATGGCACTACATCAGGGATGACTTTATTATTTCACATTTATTCTTTGTGCATAAGTCTGTTATCTCATAACCATACTTTGAAAAGGAAATATGAAATAAATTTGCCACTTTTTTTATTTAAATCCAGGAAAACATAACATACCAAAAATTTGTTGGTTTTTTTTTTTTTTAATCCCAGCAGGCAGCTGAGCACCACACAGCCACTCACTCACGTGCCTTAGGTGGAATGGGGAGAGAATCGGAAAGGTAAACATGCAAGAACTCATGGGTTGAGATAAAGATGGCTTACTAGGTAAAACAAAAGCTGCACACACATGCGAAGTAAAACAAGGAATTAATTCATTACTTCTCATTGACAGGCAGACATTCAGTTACTTCCAGGAAAGCAGGGCTCATCATGTAGTATGTTTTTTTGGGAAGACAAATGCCATCACTCTAAACGTTTCTCCTTCCTCCTTCTTTCCTCAAATTTTATTGCTGAGCAGATGCTATATGGTAGGGAATATCCCTTTAGTCAGTATGGATCAGCTGTTCTGGGTGTGTGTTGTGAAAATTTAAGGGAAAAGAGTGAAATGTCCTCTATCTGTAGAGGATTGTCTCCCACCAACTTTACCACATACCAGAGGATGGTACTTAAGTTCTTTCTGTACACTCTTACCATACCTGGCTCTGAGCTCTACACCTCTGAAAGAAAATTTTTTATGTCATAGCTGGTCTAGTTCAGAATTACCTTGAATAGATTTACACAGTACTAAAGATACTTCTTTAGTGTAACTTATATATGCATTCACTTATCTGGACATTTAGTCATATCTTGCTATTGAGATAACTCTTCTACAGAGCAGCTGTATACAGCACATTTTGAAGAAACTATGAATGTGTAATCCTCCAAACTTTTATATGATAATGCCCTTCAGCTTTGATCTTGATTTTATTTCATTTTTGAAATCTCCCACTGTATCCAAAAGCAGAGAGGAAACGTGATGAATTTCCACGAAGTCCCTAAATAAGGTACTGAACATCTATTTGTCTTCTTATGTTCAGAATACAGATCTTCATATTTTATCTTTTTCTTTCTCTTAAAAAAAAAGGAAAAAAAAAAGAAAAAAGAAGAAAATTTCATCTTGCAAGTCAGTTGTTCTCTCTCTCTCTCTCTTTTATTTTTTTATTTATTTTTATTTTTTTTTCTTTCCATAAAGTTCTACTTGGCTCTACACTCAACTTCAATATTTTATGTGGGTGGGAGGTGTCCGGTAAACCAAAATACTTACTCCTTAACCAGGATAACACTGTAAACACAAAACAAAGAAAAAAAAAACATTATTTTTCCTTTTATTCAAATGATGTATTATGCCAAAAAAGACAGGCCCTTCGAGATCCAAGTTCCACTTACTTAAACTTTTGTTTTCCAATCTATGAGATGTATTCTTCCTACACAGGAAGAATAGCACAATACACTACTCAATTTAGCTGATATTCTGTGAAAAAAAAGATGTCAATAGAAATCCACTTCTTATTTCTTAGTGCATCAATCTTCAGACAAATCTTTTTCAACTTTCTAACTCTGTAAATGAAAACAAGACCTTTAATCTTTATATTCTGCAGAGTTTTAGGAGTGGGCTATTTGGTGTGTGTGATTTTTTTTCTTATTTTCTGATATTAATTTAGAAAATGAAAAGTTAATATCCAAGTTTCCTTAAAATTGCTCATTTCCTCTTTTCACAAACGTTCCTTATTGCCATTAAAAAGGGTATAACTGCAGCCCAAAAATGTTGTGATAAAAAGCTAGATAGCAAGCATAATTTTGAAACAACTGTTATCTTTTGATTGCAGATGAAAACTACTGAAATTAACAAATTCTTGAAACTTGCCAAGCTCTCTCTACTCATGTGGGATTCTTCCATCTGCTCTCCTCAAAGGAATGATTTTTTTTTTTTAGTGCTTAAAGACAGATTTTAGAAGTCAGTTACACAGCTATGAAAAGTTACAACTTTGAGTATTCCTGCTTTAAATGTATACATACTTGGAATCAAATAGATATGTTGTGTCTCTGTCTGTAAACCACCACTTATGTTTAATAGTCTTTAGTCATCTTTAGTCATAATACAAAGAAAAATATGCCTAAATGTAATGGAGGCAAATTTTCTCAACCTTGGAGAAACTCAAATTTGCATTCACACTTTTTTTTTTTTTTTCAGAAGAAGGTATCCTTTTGAAAATCTGTCTTTAATTAGAAAGCAAATCAAGGTGAGCAAATTTCTTAGCCTGCTTTTACTCTTGTACATTGTGGTTTTGAATTATATTTTATAAAGCATACCGTGCTTATTTTAAGGTCCTACGATACCATATGTTCTGCACTCACTTGACAGATGGATGTTTATATTTGTTCTCATCTGCATAAACACTAGCTGAAGCATATGCAAAACTCTTAATGATATTAAAGCTGTACCAATTAAGATCATATTCAAACATCTGATGACACCTGACAACATCTTTCACAAGCCCCAGTTCTGAATTTTTCATTGTGATTTTTGATATATCACTTGTTGATATTGTGTAGCTAAACTTAATAAAATAGATATATTTTAAAAGTATATCCAAAGACTTTATCCTTTAAAAATATTAGTTCTAAAGTATAGTCAAGCCAGTAAGATAGAAAGGAGGAATATAAGAAAGAACTATAATGCAGGTATGTAGAAGTTAGAACTGAATTTGAACTTTATCCACTTGCTGGTGTTAAGGAAGTTGTTATATTCAGAATTCAAAATCAGAGTGCCTTTCAGAGTAAATATGAGAACAAGCCTCAGACACAGATGCAGATGAGGGTTTGTGACAAAGAGGAACTTCAAAAATAGAAGGCTAGATTAAGTCCCATACTGCCTAAGGTATTCTTCCAATGTGGGAAATAAGTGCAATGGCATATTATACTGTTTAAATCTCAGTAACTGAGGAAGTGTGCTGTACTGGATAATCCCCTGGGGACTCACATTCTATAGGGTATCACCCTGTACATGTAGCAGATGTGTTCTTCTACTGTCTACTTTTCCTTTTACTAGAAATTATTACTTTTCAGCAAAATAGGTAGTATATCCACAAATCAGTGAATAAAAAGTCCATCACAAAAGTCTAGCATCTTCATGATTAATTAATATTTTAGGATAAATTTTTTACAGCTTAGTAAAGTTTACTGAAATGTGGGAACTCTCCCTCCAGATGACTGCTGGAGAGATGGTAATCTACAGATGAGAACAAAACAGGCAGAGATGAGTAGTAATTCTTTTCATACATCCCAACAAGAATCACCAGAACTCAAATGTCAATACCCTCAAGCAAACAATATTTCCCCTCTCTCTGTCCCAGTTTAAAATGAAGATAATGAAAATTTTTAGAATTATTGATCTCAAATACTGTAAAAGAATGAGATTATATTGTTATTTCATTTAATAATAACTTTTTGTCAGTTAATGGTAGTTTCTAAATCAGATACTGAAAAAGGGATGACATCTATGTTATCAGATTTAAACAAGAACTAACAGGGACACTATGTCCCACCACATACATATATTATGTTCATTTAGCATATATATGCTGCAGCTGTACTACACATTGTAAAGTAGGGATGAAATCCCACATTAACTTCAGATTTCTTCTTCTTTGTTTCTGTTATCTGTACCAGAGTTTGATTAGACCCAATGTGAGAATTCTTTTACAACACGTAATAAACACATAAATTGAAACTGTGGCTTATGCATAAATAAGCAGAAAGTAAGGAAGACTTCCTGATATAGGCATCTTTATCTTCAAAATCCACCTGGACATGGTCCTGGGTAACCTGTTCCAGGTGTCCCTGATTGAGCAGGGGACTTGGACCAAATGATCTGCAGAGGTCCCTTCCAACTATAACCATTCTGTGATTCTGTGAAATAGAAAATAAACTATCTTTGTTACTTAGAAGAGAGAGAGACTCTAGAGATGGAAAAAAAAAATCAAACAAAGCCTTTACTCTCGTACTCTAATCAAACTACTCAGAGAATTACATAAACATCACCGAGTTTAATTTTGTTCCTTGTTGTCCCTTTTCTCTCCCTTTCCCCCATTCTTTCCCTAACAACTTGACCCACTAAAGTGTTCCATTCTCCCGTTTCCCACAATAAATCTTTTCCAGACAGGACACCTAGCCAAAACATAAATTCTCTTATGAAAAAAATTGCATTCTATGAAGACCTGGTAACTTTTACAAGTGCCTTAAAAAATGAACTTTATTAACAGGCTGTAAAACTTGCTTGTGCCTAACAAAACAATGATATGTCTTCCTATCTGTTAAATAAATTATTCTAAAGCCTCCAAAAAGACTGTAACTAAAGTTCTTGTAAACATTAGTGAACAACTTTGCACAATGTTGATCTGGAAGTGTAGTTAATATTTCCAGTATAGGCTGTGTACTGAGATTGAGAAATTAGTTCATTTTCTCTTGTCAGTACAGGCAGTTTGTGGAACAATAAAAGCTAACTGAAGCTTTCTTAATCCCAGTGTTGGACCTTAGTCACAACAGTATTTTTCAGGATCACCAAAATACACTGAAAAAAGGACCTCAAAAGACACTGACTTTTTCCATATTGAATGCTGAGTTATCTTGTATATTGGATTACGCTTTCTTCAAAATATATGGGGAAACGAAGAGAGAGTTAAAACTAAAACTATCAATCTTCAGAGACTTTTGTGAGGAGAGAAAGAGGAAGTGGAGAGAGGAAGCAAGAAAGAGAGAGGGAGAGGGAGACATGGAGAAAGAAGAAGAGAGAGAGGGCATCTCAACAAAGTCTGAATCTGTTTGATTCAATTTGTGGTCAAAAATTGAGGGAAAGGAGTGAACTACATAGCAGTCAGTTTATTCGATTTCTACTGGAAGAGGTTTACATCTTTATATTCTATAAATGTTCTCAAATAAATTTTAAATTCAAATTTTACAGGTTCCTCAGTCTGTTTGCAGGTCTCCACACATACTGTGCTAACCTTCATTGCTTTCCCACAGCTATATAGCCTCCCAGTGAGTGTCTATTACAATGCTTTGTACTATATCTACATGATATGCGACACATTATACTTGAGTACATAATAGTTCACCTATACAGGAGAAATCAGGTGGGAGAATGCTAGCATGCAATAGATTCTGAGTAGATTTTGTAATTCTACATAGCTACATTTTCAAGTTCATTGCATGGTTAACTGCTAAATATTCATTGAAGCATTTTTTAATTGGACACAACATAAAATTGTTATTCTGCCTACAAAATGTGAGATATAGATTACATTATTGTCAACACAGCTGAATCTGTTCTGCATAAATGTAGTTTAGAGATGGTCAAAAACATGCAATCATACACTTTATCATGTTACATATATGAAATACTTAGAAATCCAATATTATCTGAGCTTATTTAATAAAAACAGGGATGTAAAAAATAAAAAAAATAAAAATCAATCAATCAATTTTATCCTTGGTATTCCTGTATACCTAAAGGGTAACAATTGCAAATCTGAATATATATATTTCTTAATGTCATGATGTTTCTGAAGCTAAATCCCTTGATTATTATTATTGATTTCCAGCACTTTTTAAATTTAAATTTAAATCTCTTCAACTTTACCCTTTGAATTTAGAACTGCATCTCTTTATATCTATCCTCTACACTGTCAAAAACTGTTTCCCTAAAGATGAATCAATAACAATTTACCCTTGTAGTATTGTGCTAGCACACATCCTTAATACATGGATTATGTCCTTTGATTTACACCTTAGTACAATAAAAATGTTTTTGTAATGGATGAAGATAAAAATTGGATAGTGATAGGACTCTGGCACAATATTTTGTACTATTTATAAAATGAGAAATAATAATAAAGCAAAACTTCTGCCAAGCAATATTAATTTAAATGCTTATACCTGCAGATATATAGACACAAAATAATAATAATAATAATAATAATTAATAATAATAATAATAAATTTATTCTATAAACTTTGAACCCTGGAATTTCACCCTTGCTGTATTATTATTATTATTATTTACCAGTATAAACATAAATTTAATTTTCTGTTCCATTCTTATATGTATTTAGCTAAAATTAAAAATTAATTTTACCAGGAATTCTGACAATTGTGTTTCAGTTAAAAGATTCACTAACAGTTGGAACGATAAAGTCTAATCCATTCAACATATAGTTTTGATACCTCTCTAAATACTTAAAACACTTTTCAGCATTTGATATCTGCTTTTCTGATTTCTGCTTTTTTTTCGAGGTTTTAAAGACCTCCTGCTGACATGATTACTTACACTTTACCCATATTGAGGCAATGTTCCTAAGCTTATGCAGATTTTCCGTCTTTGTTTACAAAGACAAAACAAATAGTAGAGCCTTAGACAATAAAGCATAGAATAATTATCAAATCAGTAAGTGAGATATTTTCCGCAATAGCACCTTGTCTGTATAAAAACATATATAGATGTACTGTCTTCAAAGACTTCTTCAACTCCTAGCTGACGAATCTAAATAACTCAATAATGTTAATTTAGCTCTTACCAATGCAAAGCCAAAAATGTAACATGACAAACAAGCATGAGGAATTACAGTGCTCTTAGCTGGGCCATTTTTTTAATATTCCAGTGCTTGTTAGTATTTTGAAATATTGTTTTTCTTAGTGATATTTTTCTTTTTTAATTAAACCGAATATATAATTAACATATCAGCATATTTATTTCCAGATTGTGACATGGAATATCCAGTTTCTCTCACAAAGTTTGCTGGATCTCCCAGGTCTTGAGAAATGCTGTAAATGTTGTTGTTTAATGAGAAGTCTTATTGAAAAATGTCAGTTTTCCTTGAAATCTGGGATGTATTTACTGTGGTTAACATAATGTGAGCGCAATGCTCTGATTTTGAGTAGTTAACTAGCATTTTTCTTGTATTTTGAAAGAGAAAATGTTTAGACAAGGTAGACATAACTTAATTTGAAGTTCCTCATATTTTCAATATGCTAACAGTACCATCCCCATATATCCTGCTGTGACAATATTTCACTTGTAAGCTCTTTCATAAAAGACAAAAATGATCAAAAAAAACATTTATGAACAATCTATGCCATAATACCATGGAGTGAACTTTTCCAAATGCTGTTGTAAATACTACGAGAAGAAGAGGAAAATTGAAAACAAAGAAACAAGAAAAAAAAAAAAAAACAAACAGAAAAATAACATAAGACGGGAATAATACTTTTTTTCTTTTTCTTTTTCTTTTTCTTTTTCTTTTTCTTTTTCTTTTTCTTTTTCTTTCTTTTTCTTTTTCTTTTTCTTTTTCTTTTTCTTTTTCTTTTTCTTTTTCTTTTTCTTTTTCTTTTTCTTTTTCTTTTTCTTTTTCTTTTTCTTTTTCTTTTTCTTTTTCTTTTTCTTTTTCTTTTTCTTTTTCTTTTTCTTTTTCTTTTTCTTTTTTTTCTTTTTCTTTTTCTTTTTCTTTTTCTTTTTCTTTTTCTTTTTCTTTTTCTTTTTCTTTTTCTTTTTCTTTTTCTTTTTCTTTTTCTTTTTCTTTTTCTTTTTCTTTTTCTTTTTCTTTTTCTTTTTCTTTTTCTTTTTCTTTCTTTTTCTTTTTCTTTCTTTTTCTTTTTCTTTTTCTTTTTCTTTTTCTTTTTCTTTTTCTTTTTCTTTTTCTTTTTCTTTTTCTTTTTCTTTTTCTTTTTCTTTTTCTTTTTCTTTTTCTTTTTCTTTTTCTTTTTCTTTTTCTTTTTCTTTTTCGTTTTCTTTTTCTTTTTCTTTTTCTTTTTCTTTTTCTTTTTCTTTTTCTTTTTCTTTTTCTTTTTCTTTCTTTTTCTTTTTCTTTTTTTTTCTTTTTCTTTTTCTTTTTCTTTTTCTTTTTCTTTTTCTTTTTCTTTTTCTTTTTCTTTTTCTTTTTCTTTTTCTTTTTCTTTTTCTTTTTCTTTTTCTTTTTCTTTTTCTTTTTCTTTTTCTTTTTCTTTTTCTTTTTCTTTTTCTTTTTCTTTTTCTTTTTCTTTTTTTCACTCTTTTGAAAATATTTTATTACATATGTAACCTGGTGCTATTGATATAATAGAATCTTAAGGTCCCACCAAGGACAAGCAGAGATTTCAACTGGAATAAAATCAAGGGTTATATGGATAACATTATCTTGGCTGTCATGGAAAACAATGAAGCCGGATCACACGCACATTTATAATAAATTCTGTTCCCATTTCATTAACTTTCTTCATATGGCGCTGTGTTTTTTATTTGTGGCTAGAACAGTATTGATAACACACAAATGTTTTGGCTATTGCCTAACAATGCCTGCACAGCATCAAGGTTTTCTCTTCTTTTTTCCCCACTCTGCTCTCCCTTTAACCCATTAAGAAGTGGGCTGGGAGTGACCAAGAAGATGGGAGAGAACACAGCCAAACTGGCCAAAAGGATATTCCAAATGATATAATTTGCTTAGCAATAAAAACTGGGGAAGAACAGGGTTGTCTTCCAAGGTGGCCATTGTTCAGAGACAGGCTGGGCTTCGTTCTGCTTGTTGGAGACAGTTGCCTTTGCATCACTTGTTGTTTTATTTATTGTTATTATTATTGTTGTTGTTATTATTATTATCATCCTTGACTTATTAAACTAACTTTATATTGACCCATGATTTTTCTCACTTTTGCTCTTCCTATTCTTTTCCCCATCCCGCTGAGGGCAAGGGAATGAAGGAGCAGCTGTGAGAGCTTAGCTGCTGGCTGGGGTCAATGCACCACAGCATTCAATAATTTCATCCAAATTTTAAATTACATCCCCTGAGGTTCCTACAGTTTCTATGTGGAAAAAACCCTGCTAATACCTCTAATGAGAGAGGAGCTTGAAAATGATCTTATTCCTTTTGAGTTGTCAAAAAAAAAAAAAAAAGTTTAAGACCCTGACAAGAAGAAACCAAAATTCCTGTATCTCTCCACTGACATTACAACCTGTGTATTTGCAGTCATTTCTCCCATTTACACTGTTTTTGCTCTACAACAGTTTCCGTTCATTTCTACATTGCAGGGCTGCAGATGGAATGAAAGGAGCTTCTGTAGAATTGTATTAAGTTCATCAGGAGCCATAGTGTGAGATGCGTTACTTTACATGTCAAACTTGGGATCGTGTGCTTAGAATAGGAAACAACATAACTGCTGTTTGGTACCAAGTGTCTATATCAGGGCAGAGACTCACAGATCCCTGTTTCTCCACTGTATCCAAGAAACAGGGACAGACGTTTTCGGATCAATTTCAACAAGTTTTTCTCACACTAGTGAGAAGAGTTACAGAATCATATTCTCACACTAGTGCTTAAGAGTAACAGAATCATATTCTTCATAAATGAGGACAGAAAACTAAGTAATTAACCAGGGATGATGGAGAAGGACTGATTTCAGAAGAACACACATACACCATACAAACAAGATAATACATTCCCTTATTCAGCAGTTTTCCAAATCACCTAGTAGAACATCCAGTGTTGTCACTGACCCTAGTAGCAGTTGCAGCCACATGGTCAAAACCTGCATCTGACTTTGACAGAGTAGAAGCAAATGTTTAAAATGTTGCCATATTTGTAGAAAAACTACCATATAATTTAAAGAAAACTGACTAGAATAAGTTTTGCTACTAATATGATGGCTTCTTCTTTTTCAAGTCTATATACTTTATCCCATGAAAAACATTGACAGTATTATGCATCACATTGAATCATATATCATAAGAATTATCACCGATTATGATTTTCTTGCTAGTACTTACATAATAATTCACTGCATTTTGGAGTGTTGTGATTTAGCCCTGACAGGCAGCTAAGTAGCACACAGCTGCTCACTCACTCTCCCAAGGTGGGATGGGGGAGAGAATCGGTAAATGTGTGAGGACTCAAGGATTGAGACAAGGAGAGTTTAGTAAGTTAAGCAACAGCTGTGCACACAAGCAAAGCAAAACGTGGAATTCATTCGCTACTTCCCATCAACAGATACACATACAGCCACTTCCAGAAAAGCAGGATTCATCATGTGTAAATGTCATCACTCCAAATGTACCCACTTCCTTCTTCTTTCTCCCAGGTTTAATTGCTGAGCATGACGAGCATGATGAGCATGGGACATCCCTTTGGTCTGTCTGGGTCAGCTGTCCTGGTTCCATCCCCTCCCAGCTCTTTGTGCACCCCTAGCCTTGTCACTGGCAGGACAATACAGGAAGCTGAAAAGTCCTTGGCTCCGTGCAAACACTGATCTGCAACAACTGAAAACATCAGTATGCTATCACCATTATTTTCATCAAAAATCCAAAACGCAGCATTGTGTAAGCCTCTATAAAAAAAAAATAAATAAATAAATAGATTTAACTCTATGACACAGAACCAACTTGAATAGATTTTTCAAGATCCTGTATAGCAGGAGCTTCTTCAAATGCAACCTGTGGAAACTAAAACATACCTAGATTTACTTCTCATCTGTGCCATACTATGTTTTCTGCTCTAAATGTATAATCACTTGAAACAGAGATGTCAAGCTTATTCAAATATGATGATATTTATAATTCAGTCATCTAAAATGATCTTAAGAATAGAGGGGAAATGAGCTGACCAAGAAATACAGTCTGTAAAGGGTAATAGTGACAAAAAGAAGAACGCAGAAATTACCAGAATGTGGTAGACTATGTGTCCATCTCTTTGCCTTGCTGGACAGAAGATAGAAGCATGCTGACAGTGTGTAGTTCTACATAAGATGTCAAAGAGGTTTATTTTCCAACATTCCTCAGTTAAAAGCTGACTTACACTTAGATGTCAGAATATGCATCTGTTGTGAAAGCAATTTCTTCTAAATATGAAATATATTTATTTAACAGTAACAGCAACAAAGTTCTGAAGGTAACTATTTTTTACAGAAGTCTTCCTCACTGTTAGGCATAATAACACCTTGTTCTCATTTATTAAATATATATATATATATATATTTTTTTTTTTTCTGGGAAAGTTATATAGCCTGTACTAGAGAAAAAGGCAAGCAAGACTAAGTATATTATGAATATTATGTTGTAAAGGCCTAACTAGAATAGGCTCAGAGCTTATTCAAGCTACTTGAAAAGCTTTGATTTCAAAGCAGAATGGCTAGCCAGTAAAATAAAGGAACAATATAGATTTCAGAAACAAAGAAGGTGGTATGAAAGCCAGTATAAAGTTTTTAAATTTTTTATTATGTTCTCCTGTAATAGCAACATATTCTTCTACTTATCATCTGTAGTATTTCTTATCTTCTCCACTTCAACTACATCACAATTAGAAGAGGAAGAATACCTGTGGATTAAAAAATATTTTTGTATGACCACTGTTATTTTCTCCTAATTCTTATTTTAAAATGCAGTTTTGGAGGTAACAAATTTTCCTAGAACATACAGATGTCCTGAGAGGTTCAATTCTAATAAGTTTTATAGCCTTATCAAATATATATATATATATAATTAAATATATATATATAAAATTTTATTGTAATTTAATAAATTATAGTAAGTATATCCTAATTTTATCAGTAGAAATGAAAAACATAGGACCCTCAGAAAGAAGGATGTAAAATAAAAACTAGCTATGAAAAACTAAGAAGAGGTACTAAAACTATCCAACAAGTAGATGGCAGAATGCTTTATAGCTTGAATTAATAAAGGTATTTTTCAGTCTCTATTGAAGAGGCAGAGGCGGGATATAACCTTATGTTTAAGAGTAGATCTGAAACAAAGCACTATACATTGTCAATATACATACTTAAATCTGAAGTACTGATAGTGAAAATGCTGCAGGGATGTAATGTAGCTACCTTCTGTTTACCACACAGAGTAGACCCTAAGACTCACCTTAATTGGATAAGATGATAGGAAGAAAAATTAAAAAGGGAAAAAGATCAGAAAACTAGAAAAATGAAATTGAAAGAAAAAACTTATTAAACAGGAAGAAGTAATTAAAAAAAAAAATCCTCACATATCTTTGCTCTAAGGCTACGTTAGCTGTTACAAGGTTCTTATTTTTCATTTATAAATGTTAATACATTACATTTTGAGAGAAAAAAAATATTATTTTTTTTAAGTATAAAGTCCAATGTGTGGTGGTAGACGTGATGGGGAAAAGATATTCTTGTCACTGCATCATAGTTTTCTGGGGAATAGAGGCTGCTAACAATATGAAGCAGCGTTTTATAACTTCAGAATAAAATCAGTGAAATGTAAGGAGGACATGGTGAAATTCAATAGAGGTAACAGAGCTGTTGATTTGCCTCAGTATGGCTTAGCTGGATGGGATAGGCTTCATGCTGTTTTGAATATTCCATTCAATTTACTGAAATCATCAATGTTGTGCACAATGATATGCAAGAAGTTAATGAACTTATTCTATAACCTGTTCTTGAGCTTCTAAATGAATGCAGGGTACAAGAGATTTGGAAACACAACAAATATGAGAGTTTTCTAGGGTACGTCTAAGAGGTTCAATTATTTCTCATATATCTCATAGAATTATATTGATTTGGGAAAAAAAAAAAAGAAAAAAAAAAAAAGAAAAGGAAAGTAAAACCATTCTCAAAGTCTCTGTATTAACATGGCATATATCACCAAGATTCAGCAGAACAAAGAACGTCACTCATGATATGCTCAAGCTTCCCTTAAAAAGAATACATTTGAAACAAGTGCAGAACATATAAACAACTTATATTATAAAAGCTGGGTTTTTTTCTTTTCTTTTCTTTTTTTTTTTTTCAGTAGAAGCAGCTGTTTAAAAATGCTTAAAAAGAGCAAGATCCTCTAAAGGAGACTTGGAACATATATTCAAAAGCGCAAATTGAAAATTCTGATTCAACTGCCACAGAACCTTGAATGGTACATAGTATACATCCTGGTCTCCCTTTTCGACTGTCCTTTATCTTTTGCAGAGTTACACTTCCGAAAATTCTCAGTTGGTGTAGTTTAGACAGCTAAATACCTAGTCTGGCAGAGTGCCTAATACACAGTGTCAGGTTTCGCTTCCTTACAAAGTGGAATCTCATTTCTCTTTCCAACATAGTGTTCAAG